>NW_026000174.1:1438803-1509250 GCF_001458135.2 Marmota marmota marmota
AGAGAGAGAGAGAGAGAGAGAGAGAGAGGGGGAGAGGAGAGAGAGAGAGGAGAGAGAGAATATTTATTTTTTAGTTTTCGGCGGACGCAACATCTTTGTGTGTATGTGGTGCTGAGTATCGAACCTGGGCTGCACGCATGCCAGGCGAGCGCGCTACCGCTTGAGCCACATCCCGGGCCCCACCATTCCTGTTTTTAATAGCTGGCTTTATTCCCAATTTCAACACCCTGTCCTTCAGTCAAGGGAGTTTGTGATTCTTTGCTTTGTATTTATCAGGGACAAATTAATGCCCCAGTCTCCCATCTCAATTTTTTTTAAAAAAATATATCTCTGTCTTTATATAATCTATAAAAAGCTTTATATGTATTTTAAAGCAACTCTTAGTCAGGGTCTATGACATTAGGCATAAAATTTCTTGATTTGGCATTAAAGTTGTCTTTTGAAAGATATGTAAATGAGAACCTTTTATTTTTTTTATTTTTTTATTTTTTTTTACAATGTTTGAAATCAGTATTTGACAATGAGAGTTTGTACCTGGACTTAAGTGTAATCAAAAGTGAGAATGTGAAATGTCTACTCTAAGAGTAAGTCTTGGACTAAGAATATTTGCAATCCTGGCATGTCCAATCTCTTATTACAGGTTCTGGCTCTGCCACTCATTAACCTGCTCAGTGGCTTTGGACAACTCCCTTCAGTTCCATTGCATCCTTATTAAGTAGAAAAGGGTTGGACAATGATGGCTCAGGAACCTTCCTGCTTAGAAGTTTTAAAGTCCTTGAACTTCTCCATGAACCACTTCAAATAGTCCTACTCCATCTCTGACTGTTTCATGGTCTGGGGTACCAGGAACCTTTCTTTATAAGTGTTGCACCCAAACTATTCCAATCCTTTTTTAAGAAAACAGGTTCATTTCAGCTGTTGCTGGAAATGCTTTTTCATGGCCTTAAGGGAGAACAAATGTGGAAAATATTTGAAAGGGCATTTCTGTGGACTCTAGTGCCTCTTTAATCATGAGCTGCCAGGTCTTATGATAAAGCTCTTGGCATACGGACAGATTCATGCATTTGGAGTCTTCAGCAGCTTTAGAAGCACAGGGGTTATCAGAGACCAGAAGATGTCATCAACCAATGTTCGATTGGGTTTCCATATTTTAAAATTCACTGTGAGTCCATATACCTTGTTGTTCCATGTTTTAGTGTCTGAAAACTATTCTGGGTCCATAAGTCTCTGGACTTGGGTCTAGAAATAGCTTAGTGTTTAAAAGAAGATGTAGCTGTAATTTGTACTTCTGTTTCAAATCTAAGTAGTAGTATTCCCTCAGGCAGGTTATTGTCTATAAATCTGTTTTCTCACCTTAACCAGGGAGATGAAAACACATAGTGTTTGTGAGCCCAAATTCCAGAATTGAACTGGCTCCTTCTGAATACTGTGAGATTTTAGACAAGTTCCTTAAACTCCTTGTTCTTGTCTCCTGATCAATAAAAAGGGAGACTTTCTCCTAACAAAATGAAAATGAGAGATGAGCAACCAATGATGCTAGTTAAAGGTATTCGTGCCTACTATCTTGGAGATCTTCAAGGGTTGCTATTATACTAGCTACCAATTTTTTTTGAGCATTTATACATGCTAAGCAAGAGTCACATGACATACATGTGCTGATCAAATCCTAATAAATTGCAATTCCTACATTACACATATATTCTGTCCCCAAACAGCCAGCATCATTTTCAGGCTTTCCCATTTTGCAGTATAAATTTAACTCCCAAGCTGGGAAATGCCTCCTGAACCATAGTTCTAGATGAATTGGAAAGTCAGTTCTACCTATAAGGTGGTGTTCAGCACCTCAGAAGGAAGTTTCTTTTTCACAGGGATCCATTCCCCTGTCTTTGGCAGCCTCAAGCTCAAAAGCCCTGTTAGATGAGTTAGAGATTGACAGAAGGCCAAGCTGGGGTGGGGGAGAGCTGGGCCATGGTGGCATGGGATGGTGGGAAAATACATAATTCAAGCTGCTTAGGACTTTTGTGGGCTATGATCATATGTGAAATTCACCCTCAATTGCTCACTCAGATTGTAGTTAGTTAAGTGAATATTCTTAAAGTCATAGCTTGTCTTCCTTCATCCTGCTCAGTTATGCTGTGTGTTTGGAAATAAGAGGTAGTAGAGGATAGCAGGCCTAGTTTTAAGGGGTTGGGGTTGTCCATGAAGTAGAGAGGACTTTTCCTAACCTGACAGGATATCAGGTATGCCTGCTATAGAGGGAATCCTTGCTCAGGTAGACTCTTGATACTTGCTTGGTTCATTGCTAAGTAGGGTCCTATTTATTCAACAAATTCCCATGATGTATGTCTTGTGTCTACCTAGATTGGCCAGTCTTATCCTGAAAGTCTCCAAAAAGTACTTTTAGGACCATGTGAAACGAGGTGATTCATACCTCAAACTCCACAAGGACAACAGTTGCCCTAGATCCCAGGGAATCCATCATAGAGGACTAGCTGAGCAGCTCTATGTTCAGAAGCTCTTGATAGAGTCACAGAAATTAAGTAGCTTTGCCCAGGGCCACCCAGCTAATAGTGGAAGAGCAGGATTTGAGTTGTGCTGTCTGATTTGGCATCAAGTCATATTCTTTGTGTCCATAGGCCCATGGATGCCTGATGTTCCATTGGCCCATGGGGATTAGGCCCTCTTCCCTTCCCTAGTTAGGAAGTTATCTTTGCCCTCTTCTTCTTATTTCTAATAGATTTTTTTTTGTACCAATATGCAGAAAATGGAAAGAAATGAATGAAAATCTATTTCTGAACTAATTCTTAATTATGATGTGAATTTGTAGGTTTTTCTCTTTTTACATCGACTAATTAGGAAAGAGTAAAACAAAAATTTCTCATGTGAGGCTCTCCTGTTTTATAAATTTCCAAATCCAGACATTGCAAATGCTCCATTAGCACATTCAAAGAGAACTATATGATTTTATTTAGATTTCTTGATGTGCTTTGGGACTCAGCTACAGGAATTGGGCAGTTATAGTAATAGAAACTAAAATTTCTTAAGTACTTATTTTTATAAATGTCTGGACATATTTAATCTTCCAGTAAAATAGCTGGTTTTGTGGTGCTAAATTTAAAACATAACTGTTGAATCCAGCCCCCAGGTTTCTAACAGCTTTCTTATACTTCCCTCGTCTTAATAATAGAGTACGTCAGACATATTCTGAATATCTTGTAAATCATAGATACTTTAAAAATGTAACACTTGGCATTGAGTAAGCCATAAAACTTTGCTGAACCTCAGCTGGCTCATCTGATTTTATTTTTCTGTAAGATGTTATTTCTTACATTGTGCATCAACTTTCATATTATTGTTTTACTGTGCCTGGGGCATAGGTAGTACATGACAATTTTTTCAACTTTTTTGCTGAGGATACTTGTAAAGTTACCTATCCTCTATGCCTTGGTTTCCTGTCTGTAAAATTGGGACGATAGACCTTGCATATCTTCGAGTAATGATAAGAGTTAAATGAGCTAATTCTTGTAAAGCTGTGCTTGACAAATATTAAATGCTGAATACATGTAGCTATTACTCTTGTTGTTCTAATTGTGATTGTGACAAACTACTTTCACATACATTTTCCTGCTTGATCTCTCTGAGTACCCTTTGGTATCACTGAAGGTATAAACAGAGAAGATAGTAGTAAAGCCAATTTATATTAGAGAAGATGAAAAATCAGAGAGCTTGTAAGGGACTTGCCCAAGGTCACAAGTGGCAGAGAACAGGAACAGTTTATCTGTTAAACTTCAGTATGACATATGACGAAGCCTCTTAGTCATCAGAAAACCCAATTCTGGATTTAACAAATAGAATACAAAACAATTTATGCTTCTTCACCATACAACATTTCTCTGCAGAACTCTACTAAATAACAAATGCTTCTAACAGGAAGGTCAGTTTATAAGAACCATAGTTCCACGTGGGGCACAGGTATAGTAACTTCCCTACCTAACTGCATGTGGCAAAAAAGCACGGGAGAACATTATCTCCCAGGTAGAGTAACAGGGTGAAGAGTATTTGGGCAGCTGACTATCCCTTTATACCAGGGATGACACTGATTTGTGTTATATCATAAGTAATAGGTTGTTTTACAATTTACAAAGACCTTTCAAATTGTGAAACTCAATTGAAGGAAAGGTTTGGATTTGACTGTCTATTCGGTATGTATTTTTAAAAGTAATTCTTGAATGAATTTTATAAGAGGGATCTTAAATATCAGGATAAATGATTTAGAAATGTAGAAAAAGCTAAATTTGGTAACCAGTGTGTTAAGAAAAAAAAAAAAAAGAGAGAAAAGAAAGATAAATTCATGTCAAGTCTGCACTACTCCCTTACTCTCTGCTGGGCAGTTTATTACCTTGTTTCCAGCCTGACTAATTATAGATTTTCTGATAACTATGTGAATAGCATTCTCTGTGCTTACCGGGAAACAATGCGTATGGTAAGCAAAAATGGTGCACTTTCAAAGTTGGGTGAGGAATGTGTGAGGAAAGACCTTGGGCCTATTGCAGAGCAGCTGTTAGAGTTTATATATGTCACAGATGTGTGGGCAGGGCATGTGGGACTTGTTCTCATCTAGGACTAGTTCTGACAGGAAAGCAAGTAGCAACTTCATCAAGGGAAGCTGGGTCATTAGAGAAAGAGGGGCTAGGAAAGAGTAGTTCTTATATGTGTTTTTGGAGATATATATGGTATATGTTAGATTCTGTGCTAAGTAAAGGGAAAACAAGGATGAAGAATAGAGTACAACTTGACTCTTGACATTAAGAAGTTCTCAGTTGTGTGGGTATGATGACATGAAAGAAAATCACCTGTAACAGAGAGTAAAGTGCACTGATACTGGTATCTTCACAATATTCTTGTGCAAAGAGGATCCTGACCACACCACATCCTTTCAAATTCTGAGCCTCAGGAGACTGGACAAAGCCCCTGAGCTAGTATATCTCCTATGCTTGTACTTAGTTCTGTGCTTTTACCAATGGCTCTTTCCAGTGAGTAGTTTAAACTGTGCAGATGACTCAGAAACTGTGCCTATAAGCTTGACTTCTCATAAATCTCAAACACATAATTCAAATTTCCTGTTGGACATGTTCTTTATATTACCTTCACATAATGGCTGCTCAGTAAAAGTGGTTTGCTGTTAAGCAGTCACTGGGATTGATACTAGGGTCATTGCTCACCTGAAGAATTTTTGAGAAAGTTGTCTTGAAATAGACTTAGAGCTTTTTCTGTTCTGATCCTCACTTTGGAGGATCCTTCAAAGTTTTGAAAACACTAAGAACCCTTTTTATTTCTTTTGATCTCTGGCTCTGGGATAGATATTCGTAGAGGAATATGTTGTCTCCATTGCTTCAGGGATGGTAACTAATATAGTCCAGCAGGAATCATCCTCATTTCTAGGTTGGTCTACTAGAGTGCTTGCATTCAACTCAGCAAGGCCATCTTAGATTCTCTCCTGGGGTTCCTACTTATTGAGTTTCAAGCTTTCCCCCAGATCTTTGGGAATTTTATTAAGAAGATGTATCAATCATCTTAGATTACTTAATGACAATAACTCGGTTTGGTTTATTGGTTTCTTTTGTGGTACCCAGGGAGATTGAACCAAGAGGCACTCAACCACTGAAACACACCTAGCTCTTTTAAAAAGTCTTTTTTTTTTTTTTTTTTTTTTAAGAGAGAGGAAGAAAGAGAGAGAGAGATTTTTTTTTTATTTTAATATTTATTTTTTAGTATTCGGCGGACACAACATCTTTGTTTGTATGTGGTGCTGAGGATCGAACCCGGGCCGCACGCATGCCAGGTGAGCGCGCTATAGCTTGAGCCGCATTTCCAGCCCTTAAAAAGTTTTTTATTTGGGACAGGGTCTCACTAGGTTGCTTACAGTCTTGCAAAATTGTTGAGGCTGGCTTTGTACCATCAATCCTCCTGTCTCAGGTTCCCAAGCTGCTGGGATTACAGGTGTGCACCACCAGGCCTGGCTAATAACTCAGGTTTTAACTTTCACTCTTCTCCTCTTGATTTGCTTTCTCACTCTTAGGCATTAATCAAATCCTATCTTTTCTAACTTGTGAAATAGCTATTTCATTCTTATTTTCAATAGCCATATCTTCTTTACAAGTCATCTGAACTCCTCAGGCCCTCAGTTTGTAACTTACAGCTTTGATTCTTCTCAGCATTATATCATTCTCCACTTTGATATTCTCCAATTTGTTCTCCTCAGTGGATCAGTACCACTTTCAAAATTAAATGCTAAACTTTTAGCATGAAATTCAAGTTGTTAAAGATCAGGCTTGATTTCCTTGTTATAGTCTCATCTCTCGTTCTTTTCATGATTATTGACCGTGGTGGCAGATATCTTACAGTGTCCCTATTTACTTACCTTTTTCATTGCTCTATACCTCAGCAATTCTCTCAGACAAAATGTATCTTTTTTACTTATGTATTTCCTGTGGGTCTGTCCTCATGCTATTCACGTGACTCTATCTAGAAAGTCTCTATTGACTGTGTAAGACTCGGGGAGACAATATTTCTCTGCTCCCAGGATATTTTATTCTTACCCAAGATTAGGAAACCTCTACTACTGCATTGGAATGCCTTTTTCCTGTAAACTGTGTCACTGGGTCATAATTTAGTACTTGGCACATAGTATGTGCTTAATGAGTAGGTAGGTGTTCCATAAAAAGTTTTTCAGTCAACTGTCATATCATTGCTTTAATTCTAAGATATATCGTTGTTTTAAAAAAATTCTTAATATTTCTGAATATTTCTCTAGCAGTCAGAGAAATGCAAATCAAAACCACCCTAAGATACCATCTCACTCCAGTAAGATTGGCAGCCATTAGGAAGTCAAACAACAATAAGTGCTGGCGAGGATGTGGGGAAAAGGGTACACTTGTACATTGCTGGTGAGACTGCAAATTGGTGCAGCCAATTTGGAAAGCAGTATGGAGATTTCTTGGAAAGCTGGGAATGGAACCACCATTTGACCCAGCTATTCCCCTTCTTGGTCTATTCCCTAAAGACCTAAAAAGAGCATGCTACAGGGACACTGCTACATCGATGTTCATGGCAGCACAATTCACAATAGCAAGACTGTGGAACCAACCTAGATGCCCTTCAATAGATGAATGGATAAAAAAAATGTGGCATTTATACACAATGGAGTATTACTCTGCATTAAAAAATGACAAAATCATAGAATTTACAGGGAAATGGATGGCATTAGAGCAGATTATGCTAAGTGAAGCTAGCCAATCCCTAAAAAACAAATGCCAAATGTCTTCTTTGATATAAGGAGAGTAACTAAGAACAGAGTAGGGTCGAAGAGCATGAGAAGAAGATTAACATTAAACAGGGATGAGAGGTGGGAGGGAAAGGGAGAGAGAAGGGAAATTGCATGGAAATAGAAGGAGACCCTCAGAGTTATACAAAAGTACATACAAGAGGAAGTGAGGGGAAAGGGAAAAATAATACAAGGGGGACAAATGAATGACAGTAGAGGGGGTAGAGAGAGAAGAGGGGAGGGGAGGGGAGGGGGGATAGTAGAGGATAGGAAAGGCAGCAGAACACAACAGACACTAGTATGGCAATATGTAAATCAATGGATGTGTAACTGATGTGATTCTGCAATCTTTATATGGGGTAAAAATGGGAGTTCATAACCCACTTGAATCAAAGTGTGAAATATGATATATCAAGAACTATGTAATGTTTTGAACAACCAACAATAAAAAATTAAAAAAAAATAAATTAAAAAAAAATTCTTAATAAAATAAAAAAAATAAACTTGCTAACTCATTTATTTCATGAAAGATTTCATGTTTTTATAAACATTAACATATTAAAATGTAAATATTTTAAAATAGAAAAATATGGTAATCACTTTTTATAAGGTATTATTCTATTGTAATTTTTTGATATAAAAACTGAGGAGTCACTTTAAATGCCGTCTTTTCTGGACACAATCTGTACCTGGATTGAACCCAGGGACATACTAACAGTGAGTTATATCCCCAGGTCCCCCACCTTTTTAAAATTTTGAGACAGGGTTCACTGAGTTGGCCAGGCTGACCTCGAACTTGTGATCCTCCTGCCTCAGTCTTCTGAGTCACTTGGATTCCAGTTATAGGCCGCTGTGCTTACTTTAAATAACATTTCTGAAAATTGCACTTTTCTGTTTGACAGTCTCTATAATTTAGAGTGAATTTTTGTTTATTTGAAGGTCACATGGCAAAAATGAATCTTTCTCATGATTTTTAGATGTAATATATTCAATGATAGTCTTTGAAAGGTAATTTTAAGAGGTAAAAAAATTGACTACTCCTCAAAGCCACACTGGTCATTTTAGAGATGAGAAGCTATGACCTGGAAGTGGGGTGGCATTGCTTTCTTAGGCCCACAGAACATGATAATGAAAGAACTAGAACAAAGATACAGGGTTCCTTGGTTTATTGCTATGAAGTTTGAAGAATTATAAAGACTTACTTATATTTAACATCAGATGTTTTGATGCTGAGGTGCAAATATAATTGAATTGGGTATTCACCTAATCCTGTGGTGATTCATGCTGTGGAGAAGAGGGAATGATGGTTTATCATGGTAGACAACCAAAGTTATGCCCAATGTGGCTTACAATAACATTTCTAATATTATTTTCAGCCACTGTCCATTATGAGGCTCACACTTGAGTCACTTGTGTTCCTTTGGTTCCTTATTAAGTCTCGTGTTTATGCTTGTATATCTTTGCTCCCATTCTTCCCACTGGTTCACATGTCCTTTCCTTTATGTCCACATATTCATATCCTACCTGAGTTTTAAGACTCACCTGGAAAGCAACTCCTCTACAAAAGCTTCCCTTTGGATTCTCTCACATCAGAAATAACTTCTTTCTCTTTTGAGTCCCAAGCAGCATCGCTTTACCTTCCTTGTAACACTTCTCCAATTAAAATTTGCATTATAGTTATTGTGTACCTGTCTGGATATCCTTCACAATTTTTATCAGACTTTCCATTAGTTCCTACAAAACTTAATGAAATTATTGTAAGGTCAGAAAGAAAGTGGAGAAAATGCTAATAGGAGGAGAACCAAGCAAACACATGATCTGGAAGCAAGAGACAGAATTGAAGAAGAGCATTCAATAGTTTTAAATATCTTATTACTTTTTCCTCTGAGTCTGTACTTTTTATAATTTGTGTTATCCTGGTGTATTATTTAACCTTTGCTCCTTATCATTTATATTTGGATTTAACTTTTAATTAGTTTTTCAATCTTGCATAAAATTGTTCTCTCTGGAAGAGTGATGAAGGACTTAGTTTCTTGTGTACCTCTCAGTCTAAAGGAGACAAAGATAATACTTATAGAGTGGGAGGTTCAAACAAATTTCCATCCAATTTAAGAGTGAAGTATAAAACAAATTGACTTAAATTCATTGTTGAGAGAATTGTTTTTCTCTACAATATAATGTGTTATAAATAGCTACTATTTATTTAGAGTCAGTCATGGTGTTATGCATTTATATGTATCATTTCATTCATTGCACAAAATGAACTTTTGTGGTAGATACTGGTATAAAGATGAAAAAAACTGTGCTTAGATAGGCTATTTAACCAATAAACAAGCAAAGAAATACATAAGCTTTTTGAAAGTTACACAAAGGAGTAGTGCTTGAATATGAACTGATATTTCTCTGTTTTCCAACCAGTCTATTCTACTGTTTTCTAAGGCTTGATAGAACCATGCAATAGTTTTCACATCTCAGATTGCTTAAATTGCATGTAGAAGATGAGCTGAAGTCTTTGCATACATCATTGCTGAGACCATGTGATTGGTTTGGTTTAATAACAACCACCTTCATCTACTTTTATTTTGGAAAACCACAGAGCCTGAGGGACACAGGTCTTTATTTGGGAGAAAAAGACTAGGAATAGCTATGATGCTTTATGATATCAGAATCTAAATTAGGTCTAATAATGTGATGGATTGGATGAGAGAGCCTTAACTCATTCAGTGAATTAATCCCCTGTTAGGGATGAACTGAGGGGTAACTAAAGGCAGGTAAGGTGTGGCTGGAGGAGGTGGGTCTCTGGGGTTTGCCTTTGGGGCATATATTTTGTATCTGGTGAATGGCATCTCTTTCTGCTTCCTAATCCTCAAGTAAGCCACTTCCTTCTGCCACACTCTTCCACCATGATGTTTAGCCTACCTCAAGCTTGGAGGAATGGAGCTGGCTGTCTATGGACAGAGACCTCTGAAACTGTACTGCAAATAAGCTTTTCCTTCTCTAAAATTGTTCTTGTCAGGTCTTTTAGTCACAGCACCAAAAAATCTGATTAAAGCAAATAGGATGGTGAAAGGGACTGTATGTATGCTGTAGTGTAGTGGTGTGTGTGTGTGTGTGTGTGTGTGTGTCTTTTAAATTTAAAGTCAACAACCAACTAGACTCTAGAGGATACAGCAGAAGTTCTCAAACTTTAAGTTTAACAAGTCTCCTGTAGTGCCAAAGTAACTTTATCATTGTGCCTGAAGACTGAAAGAAATACCCAAGGGTGTTCTTCATGAAATAGCACCAAATAACCAAACACATATTATGTTCTAATTTTAATAGTCATGTGAGAAAAGTAGAACACATAAATTAAAAGAAATTTTTATTTAATTTTAGTAACTATAATTTACTCTAGGCATGTGGTGTTTGGTCATGGAACAACATCCCAATCCTTTGAGACATCACCTCCCTCATTTTCTATTCACATTTTCAGATGATTCTTGCTTTTTATCACAGAAACTTCCAATACCCCATTTTCAAAATAGACATAATGACATCACAGGAATGTAGTGGCAAACTGTTAACTACCTTGTTGGAAGTTGCTGAAGTGTCTGATTGATCTTGATTATCACTGTGTTTAACTTAAATTTAAAAAAATTCAGTTGCACTCCATGAGTTTACTGTGGTACCTTGTCATCTGTTTGGGGAATTATAGTTCTAGAGGAATCTGGATATTCTTTAAGGATGGAAGCTTTGGAGTTCAGAATTTCTTGTGAGTTATTTATAAATGTATCTTAATAGTCTACTTAGAGGTGTTGGCTCAAAGGCCAAATAATTAAAGGTAGCTTTTTATTAAATCCTCTTGAGCTTACAATTCGGTGAAAGTATTTTATGTTGCTTATTTGTTTAATTAAAAACAAAATGCTCACCCTTCTATATTGATTGATGCCAACCTTTCACCTGCGACTTGGTTTCATTCTCTCACCCCATCATTATTGGATTTTTATTTGCTATATGATATTATTTCTCCATCTAAATGAATTATTTCACTTAAACTGGTGGCATTTGATCCCAGTTTGAACATTTATAACAAATTATTTACTATGACAGTGTACTAGTAGTCTTTTTCAAAAGCATAATATGTATATAGCTTTAAATTTAAATATAAATTCAGAGTTTAATGAAAATTTAACAATAAAACACTATAATTCATATATCTTTCTTTCAATAAGACTATTGTTTATGGACACCTAATAACCAGTATTGACTTTTTTTATCCTATCTTACTATCTTGCATTCTTTAGCTTAGTTAAATATACCACAGCTAGTCTTATCTTCTTGTTGAATAGAAATAAGGTTTGTCTATAAGTGGTGCAAACCAGCAGTTAGATGAAATGAAAGACATTGATTATAGAGGAAGTAAGGAAATTTCAGAAAGAATAAGAATGGTTCTACATTGTGGATAGATTCAGAATAGATCACAATGAGCAGGCATTGAGGAGGCATAGGAAAAAAGTGAAAATGAAATGAATTAGAGATATTGCTTTATTTAGTCTACTCCTTTCCCTGCTGGGGTTCCATCTTGCTTATAAGAATCCAATTATTTGTTGATTCATTGTGTAAAAAGGACTTGTATGGCCAGTTTTATTCTATTATGTAAGTCTATCATAAGCATAGACTTGAGCCTGTCAGAATATGTGTATGATGCGGACATAGGCACAGTAATTGAATAATTGAACAGTAGCCAAGTGATTGATACAGTCAATGTTATGAGGATATAGAAGAGTGGCAAGGTAGGTTGGCATCAGCTAGTTATGCAGAGTCTCCAAGAAGGCTGCACTTGAGTATAACCTTGAAGGATGGGTAGGATTTGGTTAGATGGAGGATAAGGAAGAGGGTATGTTCTAATGGAAATGGGGTTGCCATGGTGTGATGGTGCTTCAAAGTAAGAAACAGAAAGACTAGCCAGGCATAGTGTGCCTAGCCCTTAACTTGTAGACGAAGGTGCATAACCTCAAAAATCTCATAGAAGGCTAGCAGGTGAGATAAATGACCTTTTATTTTTTGGCCTGGCAATTACTTGTTCATCTTCTAAGAGTCTTTCTGAAAATTGTGTTCCCAATTCTGGGACATGCTTTCCCACAGTTCTGTTTCCTACTTTCTTCTCAACAAAACTCCATGTCCAGTTATATCAATATAGTCTGAAAAACTAGAGTGTGTTAAAGTATTTTAATGCAAGAAACGAACACAGGATCCTAGGTAACCATTAAAAGAGCCTTACAATAAGATAGACTGATAGCAAATATCTCTTTTAAAATAAAATTATGAAATATGTGTATATTCAAGGGAAATACTTCCTAATTCCCATGAGCATATGAAGCAAGGGACCAGAAGCAGATCCAGTTCATTAACCCATAAGGGAGAACCAAGCAAGGGCAGTGGAAGAAGTAAAAAGTTCTGTGTCCTGGGGATGAAGGGTCAAAGGTATTTGGAGGCTCCATGGACCAGGAGGTATCTAGGCCATACCAGTATGTGAGTGAAAATCAATGTAAGTTGGATGGAATCTTCAAAGCAGGAGAAAACAAAACGAACCAAGACACTGAGCCGTAGAACTATTGACTATTCAACAGACAGTGGAGTGTTTGTACTGGGTATGACGATAAAATCTTAAAGTGAGACAGCACAAAATAGAGAAAGAAACCTCACCTTATAGGGCAAAATACTTCCCCAACACAGAGGCTCCACATACTCTCTGTAGAGGTATGGTAGCTGAAGATCACTCTACAGGTCACCCTCGACTCCAGGGCCCTAGTCCCTTGGAACTAAATCCACGATCTAGAATCTCCCTTAATGTAAGCTCTCTCTTATCCAAAATGTAAAATAAAAACACAAGAAAACAGAACTCAAAAGAGACATCAAAGTAAGCTTTGACCCCTGTACTTCACTTGTATCTTAGTGGTTATGCTAGTGAGACAGGGTCTGTTTCATTCCATACACTGTTTGGTTACTCCGGGGCCTAACAACATTTAGCGTATCATGCTCCTGATACATCTTCCCTCAAAAGCAGTAAATACCTTGGGAAATATAAACTCACTCCAAACAAAAGGCAGCATCAACTCAGGATCTACTGTAATACTTTATAAATGACTTATTACTCATTTTTGTTTATGTGCTATGTATATGATTTTGGGCATGTGGACCTATGATTACCAATCTGAGGTCGACCAGTCTCTTCAGTTAGAATGTATAGGATAGGAAAGCTTTTAAGAGTTATTAAAATTGACATACTATAGCTATAAAGCCACTTCAGTGTTTATAGCAGCACAACTCACAATAGCTAAATTATGGAATCAACCCAGATGACCATAATTAGATGAATTTATTAAGAAATAATGGTATATGTATACAACAGAGTTTGACTCAGCCATAAAAAAGAATGAAATTATGGTATTTGCTGGTAAATGAATGCAAATGGAGAATGTTATGCTAAGTGAAATAAGCCAAACTCGGAAATTCAAAGGTTGAATGTTTTTTCTCATAGATGGAAGCTAGAGTAAAATAAAGGAAAAGGGAAAAGAAGGACAGGATAGCATAAGAGAAAGATCAATAGTGTAGAAGAAGGAGATCAAGAGGCAGAGTAGAGGGGTGGGAAACGAAAGGCAATGCAGAATGAGTTCCTAAAAAATCATGTTATGTGCATATATAAATATACCGCAAGGAACTCCACCTTTATGCATAGTTCGAAAGAACCACTCAAATGTACATAAATAGATGAACGAAAGAAAGTCTAGTAGAGGAAGGAATGTGGGAGAGGAAAGGGAAGATGAGAGTGAAAAGGGGGGATCATGAACTGAAATCGAATTCCCTGCAGGTATGAGTTTGTGGGGAACCCAACTACTATGTGTAACCATAAATCTCTAATAATAAATAAATAAATATTAAAAAGTTATTTTTACTCATATTGTTAGGGTTTAATTGACTCATCTTATGCTAATTAGAAGGTATGATGGACAGCTTTAGATTTTTTGATTAAAAACCTAAATAAACTTTTTTAGTCAGTCTTTTAATAATGAAGGTATTTTTGGTGAAAACATTAGAGAAACTAATCTAGGTGCTTAGTGAATATAGTTTGAATTTGTATATATGTTACTGTCATTTCTTTACATTAATTCAGAAGTTATCTGTCAAATAATAAATCTTTCATAAAAGTAAAATAAAATTTTGTAAGTTTCATTTATATGTATTTGTTAGTTATTTTTGCAAAATTGATAGAAATTCACACACTTAAATTTAAGGCATTGTTTTAGTGGAATATAAAAATGTGAAAAGAACTGTATCTCATGACATTTTTATTTTTCCTTAAAGATTAGGAGTTTGGCATTGTTCAGCTCAAATAAACTAACTTCTGAACTTTGTTATATAATATAAGCCCTGTATCACTAAAGTGCTAAATTTTCAGTATATTCCATTTGTGAGATAGCTTCCAATTTATAATTGTAATAGTTCAGATTGTTTTAAATCTGGTATGGATCACAAAGCATGTTAGCCATTCAACTTCCATTTATTACAGCTGCTATAGATAGAGGAAGGTTCCTCAAAGTGTTTAATTAGGGAAATGATGGGGAGAGAATAGGGTCCTGGAAGATGAACCAGGCAGAGATGCACAGAAATTAAGCAACATTTTAAATCTTCAGTGTGGACCTTCCCTGGAACTTCAGATATATATCCCACTCTGCTTAAGATAGAGCCCAACAGCCATCTCAGACTTACACTTAACATGTCAGATTCCTACGCTTCCTCTCAGCGTGCGTGCACACACACACACACATACACGCACACACATACATACACACACACACACACACCACATCTATGCCTCCTGAAGTCTTCATCTCAGCCAATGGCATCTCCATACTTTCAGATTTTCAGATTCTAGGTATCATGCTTGAATCATCTCATACTCTACAACCCACTTATCATCTCTATCCCCACATATACCCAGAAAACAATCACTCTTTACCATCTTCACCACTACCACTTTGGTCCAAATCATTATTATCTCTTTCCTGAATTATTGCAATAATTTTCTGACTGTTCTTTTCTTACCTTGACTCCCAGACATGATTCATTTTCTCATGCCAGTCCATGTTTCTCATTGGCTCACAATCCTTCAGTGCTTTCCTCTTACCCAGAAATAAAGGTAACATCCATATGATGGCCTGAAAGTGTCTACAGTCTGAACCCTGTGATCTCCCTGCCTGACCACACTGTACTCTGACCCCGTACAGTTCTCTCCAGCCAACTCAGTCTCTCATAGTTCTCCAGTTCCTTGCCAGACATATGTATGCCTCAGGATCTTGATGTTTCACTTGCTGGTTCCCATGTTTAAAATTCTTCTGAGATAGAGCCCCCTACATTACCTCTTTCTGGTCTTTTCTCAAATGATACCTTTTTAGTGGAGCCTTCACCATCCAACCTATTTGACTCTGTCCCCAACCCCAGTATACCCTAGTCTCCTTCCCTGCTTTATTTTTCTCCATGACATTTTCACCAGCTAACATAGTATTATTTACATTTTATTTACTTTTTAGCTTGCTGTTTATTTCTTCCCCGTGGAATGGGAAAGCAAGGATATTTTATTCTAGTTGTTAGACCAGTTCCTAGAAAATTATAGGCATTAGATTTTGATGTCGTTGTTGTTGTTAAATGAATGAGATGAGATGAGTGATTTCGGTGTGAGTAAAAGAGAAGTGATGAAGGGACAGATAGCTCTGAAAGACTTGGTAAGTCTGCAAGTACCTGCTGAAGGGGCAATATGAGACTAGGCTTATTCCTTCACTTAATACAGGGATCTTAACAGAAATTTCATTGTATACACAGTGCAGTGCTTACAAGGAGGGCTAAATAAACTTGGTCATGGTTATAGAATAGCTGGTAATTTTGTATGAAGAGATTTTGCAAGGTTAATTCTAGGATCTATGCTTTGTCACTTGGAAAAATAGTGATTGACACATTTCTGTCACAGTTTGGCAGGGCAAAGGAGTGAAGAGATCAGATCAAAGAGTTTCAGAACCATTGCCAGGGGGCCAGATGGGTTCCTAAAAACTGGAGAAAACCTTGCGCACTAGAATGTCAACTTACTCTGATCCTGGTCCTAGGATGTTGTTTCCCCTTGGCCTTCAAAACCAGCTTATGTCATTAAAATCTCAGTGTCCTTTTGACTATTATAGCAATCATATAATTTGATTGTTTTCTTTTAGATCATTATACAAGATCCATATTTGCTTTTGTTTTTATATTTTCACACTGTTACATAGACATATAGAGAATATCATTGTAGCACTTTTATATCTTCTGATTGTACCAGGACCAAAAAGCATGTATTGTTTGGAATAAATTGATTCTGAGGGATCATTTCTTAATTGTGAGAATGATTACAAAAGCATAACATTCCAGTCCGAAACTTATTGCAATAGGTATGTACATACCTGTGTTAGAATAATGTTAATTTTCTCTCCTAATGAATTTCTATTGATTATTGACTGGGAATGAAAGTGGAATACAGAATAAGTGCATCAGTGTGCAGCAGTAGGTCATGAATATTTGAGAATGTACTTTAGAGGAAGAAGAAATCTTAATCTCAGTTTATTTTCACCATAGTGTCATGAGCCCTTACTCGATCCAAAAAGTGAAGAAAGAGCCCTCAAGTTTCACAACATCAAAACATGACTAACCTGCTCTCCAGGATTTTCAATGCCAGATGGAGACTGAAGTATGAAGACACACCATGATAAATACTCATGGTATAGGATAGGGAAAATGCTGTGGAGTCATGCAGAAGGGAGTAAATGATTTCAGCTGTCAGGACAGGGAAGGCTGAGATTTCAGGGCATAAACGAAGGGCACACAGTTCACTCATCAGGAGCCATGAGGAGGGTATTCAGGATCTGGGAACTGAGATGTAAATCACAGAGAAATCCAGAGAGTAATGCAAGGTGTGTTTTAGGATGGAGGAGTGTTCAGTGTGGTTGGCCATGAAGTACTTTAAGGGAGTGTCAGGAAAAGTAGAAGAGTGCAGAAAAACCATCAGGAGTCCAAATGAGGAGCAAGGAAGGGCTGAAGTAGAGCAGCAGCCAATGCTGATGGAGTGGAGGAAGCAGAATTAAAAGCCACTTCTGAAGGGGAAGTGTTAGTGGGACATTGGAAATTCTTTACATGAAGGAGTGCAAACTGAGTTGGAAGATGACTGAAGGTACTGTTCTGAGCAGTTGTGTTGTTGGTGATGTCATGAGCTAGTCTGGGGAACAGAGGAGGAGTAGGACCTGGAGTACTGGATGCCTAAGTAGGGGAGTTTTCCAGAAGCAATAATGGAAGTGTCTTATAGTGTCCAAGCTGGTGTCCATATTTCAAAATAAGGAAGCTGAGGCTTGTAATAGAGCATTGACTAATCTGAGATTCACAAAGCTAGTTGGTAAGGGTCAGAATGGTTAAAAAGGTATTCTCAGTTTAATAGAAAACCCGCTGTGCTTCCTACCATTGGTTTTATGCCTATGTGAAAGATTCACTGCTTGATTGTGTCTGCTGAGAGCATCTATAGAGCCTTAATTATGAAGTGAAAGTGTCATTAAATACACATTATGACTGTGATGTTTGTGTGAGTTTTTAGCTGAATCTTTGACACCAAATGGTCCATTTCAGTCTGTTACAAAAGACAGCCAGGGTTTCATTTAATCTAAGGAATTATAACAGGAAGGGTTCTTAGAGATCAGACACACGAACTTCATTTAACACATAAGAAAACTGAGACTCAGGGAGAGAAATACATTTGTTTAAAACTGGTCTGATTTGTTCAAGGCTTCCAGTGATTAAAATTAAGACCCATGTCTTCAGATTCTTCAAGTTAGTAGATTTTCCCATAAGGCTCCTGGAACTATTACTGCAGCCATTGTATAAATTTCTGTGATTTGGTTGATTGCTTGGTCATTGGAACACCTCTTGAAACTGGAAACTGAGTCATGAGCACATTTATTGTACTGTGGTATGTGTTTGAGGACTAAGAGAAGGGGTCCTTACTTGGTGAATTGGATCATTTTCAGTGCAGATTCTCAGTATAGCTTTCTGTGGTATAGAAGTTCCTCCTGGTCAAAAAACTGTATTAGCTGCACAAATCACAGAGCCTGGACTTCACCAGTCATTCAGTAATTGTGTTAGATAAGTGATCTATGCCAAAGGAAGTTTTTAAATTGTAGTCATGTTTTAAGTAAATTTACTCAGGATGAATTCATCACTCTCCACTCCGCTCATAAGTAGCCATTCACAAAGTCACATGTTTCTCACACTTTGATTAAGAAATGGCAGAGAGGGCTATCAGCTGATAAAGGAGGGGTTAAATGTGAGTGTTAGAAATGCTCTGATCTGAATGTGACCCCTGGCCAGAATGCCAAAAACACAAACTTTCTAAATGGGCTAGCCCAGTGACCTCCATATACAAAGGTCTTTTCTTTCCAGAAATAAGCTAGCTTCTTGGTTCTGATGTGACACACAAGCACAAGTGCACATGTGTATGCATGCACATGCGCACATACACACTTCCCCCTTTTTTTAAAACGGTGCTGGAAATTGAACCCAGAGCCTTGCACTAGCTAGACAAATATTCTACCAAGGAGCTATCCCCAGCCCTCCTTTATGATTCTTCATGAAGGTATAAAGTTATCCCTTGCTCTTTGCACTGTGTCATATATTGAAATGTAAAATTTCTATTCTTGAGAGCTTCCTACTCTGCTCTGAAAATCTCTGGACAAGCAGATTATTGAATAACCCATGACTTTGCTCTTCATCTGATTAGATCTCTGAAAGAGATCATAAGACATCCTTTAAAAAGCCTAGAGGCCTTTGGAGTTCAGAGTGATCACAGAGGGCTTTTTTCCCGCCAGTCCTCTTGATATGTCATGGCCTTTCCTGAACAGTATCAAAGGAAATTGCTGTTTGCATCAGTCATTAAAAAAAAAAAAAAAAACTCATTTGGAAAAAATGAAAGTTCATCTGTGGGTTGTATGTCATATGAAAAGTATTTTACCCCTTTCTTTCATTGACTGTATAACTGTGGGAAATTTAAAAACAAATACTTTTGTGGTACAAGCTAGGTAAGAAATGCTTTAGGAGTGTTATGTGCTGTCTTTGATAAAAAGTTCTTCTTTCCAGAATATCCAGCTGGACATATAGGCACCTAGACTAGGATTGAAACTATAGAATTCCATCAACTTTCACTGGTACATAGGGGTCCTTCACCTCCTCATAATGTCCCTGTGAACATAATCAACACAACATCTTTTTAATTTACACTAAAGGTCACCATTGCAAAATCTTGTGCTCGAAATTTTTGTATTCTAAGGGTATATTAACCTATATTTTCTTGGATATACCTCAGTTTCAGCAATTTGTTCTTTTCAAAAAAGTGTATCACATTCCTAATTTGTTTTACTTTATATACTTTTATAAGACTCTTAACATACATTTTCAAATCAAAAAGACTGTCTGGTTGCACACTTCTGGGGTTTTTGTGTTCCTAAAGTATGAACCCAGTTTTCATTAGTTCCTGTCCTCAACTAACGCAGAAATAAATGATGTGATTTTGTTAACTTTTGTTGCTTGGTTAAAATATCTGCAATTTTTCTTTTTGTCAAAATCTTTAGCCTGGGACTATGATTTGAAAATTTGTATCATACTTTCTATTTTATTTTTAACCTGCTGAAGAAATACATACTGATTAGTTCTAAGGTACTGAACTGGGAGTTTCATATATATTAATTTATTCCATCCATATGACAACCCTGTGGTACATTTTCTTATAGTCCTTTTGCTGGTGAGGTGGGCTTAGGATGTTTAAGAAACTTACCAATATTCACTTAGAAAACTAAGCATCAGAAAAAAGCTGATTCTAGCTGATTACAACTAATTCTAAAACCAGTCTTCATTCTATTTTTAAAAATTACTTATTCATTTTTTTTGCAACATCTGGAGGTTTTCTTTACACAGTAGATTATGGACTACTTGAAGGAAGATATGATACCATCTAGCTCATTATTGTATTTTGAGCATGTACCAGAGATTGCTGTCAATATAGTAGATGTCCAATAGACATTTGTGAAGTTGGATTGAATAGGATGTTCCTGGCACATAAACCTGGAGGAGAGAGAGTACAAGACTATGGTTCAGTAGTTGAAAGTATTCAAAGTTAGTAAATGATTATGGGCTCTAGTTTCAAGTGACTCAGGTTTGAATTCTGATTTTGCAAGCTTACTATTTGTTTAATTTGAGCCAGTTACTTAGATTTTATAAGTCTCACTTTAAAATGAGACAAATGGCCATGCATGATGTTGTATGCCTATAATCCCAGAAATTTGGGAAGTAAAGGCAGAAGGACTCTAAGTTCAAGGCTGGGCTTAGCAATTTAGTGAGGCCCTGAACAACTTAGTAAGACCTGTCTCAAAATCAAAAATAAAAAAGGCTAGAGATATAGTTCAGTTGTAAAGTGCCCCTGCATTTAATAGCCATTGCCAAATAAATTGAAATAAAAACAAAATAAGAATAATGACTGAGAATGTTACTCAGTGGTAGAATGCTTGCCTTTCACATGCCAGACCCAGAGTTTGATTCCCAGAATTGCAAAAAATAAAACAGAATGTGGATAATACCTTTATGATCATTTATGCAGGTCACATTTCTTATTTTTAGTAAATATACAATTAATGGTGCTAGTATTATTACTTTTAATTAAAGTAGATTTCGGATGTCTTTTTAACATACTACATAATTTGTTTATTAATTTGCCTTTTCAGTAAAATAATGTAAGCCTTATGACAGCAGGGATTTTTATGTTTGAGTCATTATATCCCAAATGTTCAGAATAATGTTGTCCAATAGAACATCCTGTGTTGATCCAAATGTTCTCAGTTGGCATCATCTATTGCAGTAGCCACTAGCCATGTGTTTTATCAAACACTTGTAATGTAGCTATTGTGACTAAGAAACTGAATTTTAAATTTTATTTAGTCATAATTAATTAATTAGCCACACAAAGCTAGTGAGATACTATATTAACACAGTTCTAGAACATTACATGGTGCATAGTATTTTCTCAGTTAATACTTGTTAAATGAATCTTGTGCTCAAAGATTAAAAACAAAACTGCATGATTATATATTTAGCACACTTTTTAAAGACTAGAAATAAGACTTTATTGAGCGACTTGTTCTTATTGGAGCCCACATGAAGTTCTAATATTTTGTTCAGTTCCAGTTGTAAAGAGTTTCTGAATTATATTTCTTCTTGATGCAGGTCAAGAGAGATTTGGAAATATGACAAGAGTCTACTACCGAGAAGCTATGGGTGCGTTTATTGTCTTTGATGTCACCAGACCAGCCACATTTGAAGCAGTTGCAAAGTGGAAAAATGATTTGGACTCAAAGTTAACTCTCCCTAATGGCAAACCAGTTTCTGTGGTTTTATTGGCTAACAAATGTGACCAGGGGAAGGATGTGCTCATGAACAATGGCCTCAAGATGGACCAGTTCTGCAAGGAGCACGGTTTCGTAGGATGGTTTGAAACATCAGCAAAGGTAATGTGACTTTAGAGGATGAGCATATTATAGGCAAGATTCTCAAAGAAAATGCACATAATCATTATCATCATTATAATAATACATGTTTGTCTGGTAATAAAGGGTTCCAAATTACTTTATTAAACTTTTTCTTATCTCAAGGCAGTGAATGGGCAGAGTGGGACATATTAAGGTGATTGTGACTGAGGGATCAAATCCATTTGTACATTTTTATATTGATAATAGTTAATAACTATTCAATTTTTGAGCACCTACTGTGTGTGAAGGCATGCTTAAATGCATTTTTGTATTTAGTCCTCACAAAAGATCTATTAGGTAAGTATGAGTTTGAAAGAAATGGGCCTTAAATTCAGTGCCATTGCCTTATTCATAAATTTAGACAATTAACAGTTAATGTGTTTAGCTGTATGTCAGGAATTGTACTTTGCCCAAGAAATGAAAAGATGGCAATAATACAGAACTACCACATTGAGAAATCTGGAATAGTGGAGTGACAGGGCAGTACAAATGTGGACAGCATTATGCAGCCATGTACAGCTGAAGCCTCCTGGGAGGCATGAAGTAGCAGATGTGGGAACAGAGGAAGGGCTAGAAGATACAGGATCCTATGTGGCATGATGAGGGTATATACTTCCCTTTATGCCCCGTAATGCTGTCTTCATTAAATGCATGGATTTTTTTCTGCTCTTTTTTTTCCTTTTATATAAAGGAAAAAAAAAATATATATATATATATATATATATATATTTAAATTTCAGTATCTGAGAAAGAAAAACTTTCATGGTAAATTTTAAAATTAATTTTATTTATTGATTGACATGTATTGCTCATATTTATGTGGTACAATGTGATGCTTTGATTCATGTATGCATTGGGTTATGAGCATTCTGATATTTTTTACATTATGATTGCAATCCATATAATTTCATAGATTTGTGGAACACAAATATTTACATTTTTGTAGAGCACAGGTACTGTGCTACTTGTTTGGAATTTGGCTGTGAATAAGATACATTTCTGTCTCTTTACTTATGGAATTCACACTTATTTTGCACATTTGTGTACAGCATCAAAGAATGGTTTGAAAATATAACTTTAATGGGAGTCATTCAAACCTGGGTATTTTATTGCACAGTAGAGTGTTTATAGATATTGATAATTTACTGTATTCTTCAAAAAGCCAGAAGAATGGTTTCTGGAATGCTTTTATCACAAAGAAATGATAAATGTTTGAGGAGAGACATGTTTGCCCAGATTTAAACATTACATGTGCCCTTGTGGGAAAATTATTAGACCTTGCTCTAGAATACAAGTAAAAGGGACTGGAGAGAGAAACTTTGAGATTATCACTAAAGTGAGAAAACCATCAGAATAAAACCACTGCTTGGATTGGGAGATGATAGAAGGAGGTGGCAGTACACTTTTCAGAAACAATGGGCATGATCATTTATTTGAGGCATTTCTTAGAGAATCTCAATGCCTTCTGTCTCTCTGCAATCATTAAGCTGCTCTTAGGTTTAGAAAGTTGTTTTCCCTCAGTTTCTAATATTCTTGTCTTCTTTCCGAGGTTCCAGTGATCAAGCTAGCTTTCCCCGCTCCTTCCTTTAAAAGTTCCTAATTTCCCCTATTTCTTAGGACATAGTACCCATCATCTTCTATTTCTTGGCTGTCATTGAGACTTTTGATTCATGTGTTTCAAGGATTTATTACTGTGAAGACAGACAGGTGGAAAACAATTCAGATATTAAAAGTGGCAGAAATATAACAAATATGAAATTTGATAGTTTGACTTTTTCCTGAACATTAGCTTGGATTTTCCTTTTTAATTCCAAAATGTGGATGAATTCATTTATTCTACTTTTCCCTTAGCTGCACACTTAACTTCACAACTTCTGCATTTTCTTTGAGATCTTTAGTTTCAAAAAAAGAGTCACTTTCCAATTCAAAAGCCTACAGGCCTAGTGGAGAAAGGAGGATTTTAGAAAACTCATTTTCTCAGTTGTTTACTTTAAATTTTAAGGGAAAACTAGATTGAATGATATTTATGGAGAGGAAAGACCGTCTTCCTTTATTCATTCATTAAAAAAAAATGTCATTGAGTGTCTGTTATGTGTCAGCCACTGAGAACAGAAACTTGCGAAACAGAGTCTTTGGCGGGGGTGTGCGTGCTGGGGTTGTGGTTCAGCAGTAGAGCACTCACCTAGCATGTGTAAGGCGCTAGGTTAGATCCTCAGCACCACATAAAAATAAATAAATAAAATAAGGGTATTGTGTTCAACTACAACTAAAAAATAAAATATAAAAAACATCTTTCCCTCATGGATAGCAATAAGTAAAACTTACAGTGTTTTGGATGGCGATTAAATGCTAGTAAGAATAAAGAGAAAAGATGAGGCCTGTGAATGTGTGGAGGGGAAGATTGACATTGCTTTTGGGTCAAAGAACTTCTCAACATTTTCTTTTTACTTCACCCCAACATTCTTTGTTCAGCCGCTGCAGTGTCAAACCCTATATGCTTAAGGACATGATGTTCATTAACTTAAGGTCTGGCTAACCCTCCTAGTTGGATACTGCACTTCTAATCCTCCAAATCCCCACTAGTGTGAACTTTGAAGAGAAGCTTTGTACAGCGTGGGAGAGGGGACATGGAATTTCACAAGCTAAGAGAGTACAAGACCTCATTGTAAAAGACAGAATCCACATTCAACATCTCTTCTCTCTCCAAATAACTGCTACTGACGTTGTTGTTCTGAATAACTAATGAAAATATTTGGCCAGTGCCAGGTTAGTATTCAGACTCCACACCTGGAAGCCCAGGAACAATACTGCAGCAATGACAAAGTAGAGTTTTGAGCTGTTCAAAAGTCTTTTCAAAGATCTATGTAAAGTTAGCCAGGGACAGTGGTGCATGTTTGCAATCCAAGCAGCTTGGAAGGCTGAGGCAGGATGATTGAGAGTTCAAAGCCAGCCTCAGCAAAAGTGAGGTGCTAAGCAACTCAGTGAGACCTTGTCTCTAAATAAAATAGAAAATAGGGCTGGGGATGTGGCTCAGTGGTCGAATACCCTTGAGTTAATCCTGGGTACCCAAATAAAAAAAATCTATAATAAAAGTCTTCTAACTTTCTGACTATAGCATCACAACATTTACAAAATTGAAGCCCAGATAAAAGTATCTGCCTGAAGCTAAAATAGCAGCATTTGGGGACAGCTACCAATTCCTTCTTTGATTACATTTGGGATGAGGGAATATCTCCCATAGAGAGCTTTCTGCTAGAAAGTGAATCTGCTAATAATTAGAGAACTCTTGAGTGATATCACAATCATGCTGGTGATTAACATATGATTTTCCTTTCTTGGATCTCTGAACATCTAATGAGCCAAAGGTTATAGCCTCTGGCTTTGTCCCCATGGGCACACCCTGAGTAAATCCTTTGGGTGTCACCAACAGCGTGACCCTCTCTGAAACTGAAGCTAACAAAGCATTACAGGAGTTTGTTGTTGAAATTATCCTCTGTCCTGCTGTGGACCCAAGTGCTGAGGTAAATTTACCCTTTTGTTCCTCCATCTTCTGGAGTAACTTCTCATGAGAGTTTTCATGCCTGTTGCTGTTGCTGGAACAATAATGTAGCCCCTGACTGGCTAGTGCATTAAGAGAGAGAGAAAAAAAACATAGATGTCTTCTGGTGCATCTGATTTTTCACTTTATCTCTTCCAATATTAAAACTCAGGAAAAGAAAAGAAAATAGTATTTCCTACATCAGGTTTTCAACTTTTGCATTTTTTTCGTTCAGCTATATTTCTTTGAATTATTTTGTAGACAATATATCACTGGGATCCTCATATGTCTCAATTTGCCCAAATTGCTTTTGGGTCAAAGAACTTTCTCAACATTTTCTTTTCCCTTTATTCTGACATTCCTGGTTTATACCTGCTTGCCTAGTGGAATTATTAATAACACTCTCCAAACATTCCTGGTTTGTAATTTGCATTTTTATGGTTGCCCTATAGATCAGGAATTTGATCCATTTTACTCTCATTATCATAGCTTTACTCTTAAAATGAATATTTTGTGTATTCCTATGCTTGTGTCTAGACTTCATAACATGCTTTAGTATATATGTCTTTCAGGGTTATTTCCCTACCCTGTTCTTGTTAATGAATCCTCAGGGTTTGGAGTCTTGTCATCTGGGCCCATTTCAGAAGACAACTAGAACCTGCTACCTGCTAACCAATTTACATGGTTAATTCTTGAATCTCACCCAGGTCCAGCTTTTGTGTATTTGCTGTCTAGACACCCTTACCCACCTTCTAGAGTTGTAAATACTAAGAGAATGTATGTGGAGTCCCCAGATACATTATGTCTGATCCCACAAAACACACACACACACACACACATACAGTCTACTTTACCCATAACCTATCTGCTGGTCTGAGTTTTCTCATCTTAGTGGGTGCTGATGCACACAATAACCACACTCCAGTGGAAAGTCTGTTTCTATATTTTAGCTTTTTCCAGTTTATTTTATTCTGCTCATAAGGTGCAGTACTTCAGGTGTGGCTATGTTCAGAATTAAGGATAAGAAGGAAATACCAGCGTAGCTGGGAAATAATGGAGCAAGGTGTATCTAGGTAACAGTGAGAACAAGAATCAAATTCACAGAAAGAATCTGTAGTTAGCCCTGCTCTTGCTTCCCTCTACCTCAATTCCTACCCCTGAAAGATGCCCTTGATTATTTCTAACCTCCTTATACTGACTTTTTAGGTACACCTTCTCTCCCAGAATGTTCTGAGAGCAGTGGGTGTTTTGGTAAGAAATCTTCTTACATTAAATTGTACTCAATTTTGGTCTCCCTCTGAAGCTAAAAGAAAAAAAAATGTTGATGTGGGTCGTTCTGCTGAGAATAATGAATATGCTCAATTGTGTTCTCACTGAGATGGCATTAGTCATTTTAGGGGCTGCAGTGATCATTTCAGACTACTGATTTTTGACTTTCTAGCAAATCTGAAACACATTTATTGTATTTGGGGAATTTCTAGCTTACCTGCATAGGAAGAACCCATAAGACTCACTACTTTTGCTTCATTTGCTGCTATGGCACAGACATATAACCTAAATTCCACCAATTATATGAGTTTGGAAGTAAGCCACTAGATTAACAAAGCAAATGCAGAGTCCATTTTCTGGGGGAAGGGGTGGCAGAAAAGACCTCCAGTTTTGAGAGACAGCAGAGTTTATGAGGTCCTGTGTGAGACACAGAAACAATCACGGCTAGACCCAGGTACTCAAGTTGAGTTCTTGGAGCTTCACAGATAACAGGACATAGTGTTCTATGGTGGCTGGGAGCAGTTTTCTTCCTTCTTAGGACTCTTTCCTGTGGGTTTGACTTTTCTGCAAAGTTACACTGAAGCTATTTCTCTAGATGTCTGAATCATTCTACAAGCTACCCAATCTTCTTTGAATAAACTGTTATATTTAATTATCCAGCATCAGCTTTTTACTTCACAAATGAGAATTTGGGTTGCTATACATGGTGCAATCAATTTTTAGAAAACTAATTTAAACTACCATTATACTTACTGTAGGGCTTCCTAGGACTTGAATATTCCTGATGTACATTCTCAATCTACAGTAATAATATGGCTGTTTTTCTTGAAGTTAGGTATATGTTACCTTTGTGCAAAAATTTGTATGTTTAAGAATTCTTTCAATCATCATCACAGCCCTATAGAATAATAATATTATTGTTTTAAAGAAAAAGAAAGAATTGAAGTTTAGGAGACTTCCTTAAAGATATATATTTGCTACTTTATTTCTTTGATTCTAACATTCACTTTTTTTATTCATTCCTGTGTTCATCTTTCAAATTCAAGATGTGCTCTATAATCAGTCTGGATTTCTAAAATGATGGTGTGACTTACAAATGATATCTTGGTTTTGTTTTTTTACTGTTTCCTCCAAGAGGAGACTGTACCATACAGCAGTTCCTAAATGTTTGGGGCATGTTGAATGCTTAATAGAGTAATGGGAATTCTGGCCTTGAATTCTTTTGTAAAAGAAAAGTTTTCTGTGTTTCATTAAGTTTAGTGAGCTGTTTTATTACTATTTTTTAAATTGCTCTGCAAGCTGAAACACACAGCAGTTAAAATTGGCTAGTTTTCTAGAAGCTACTTGAAGGGCAGTATCACACATCATTTATTTTATAGGCTTCTAGAAAATATACAGTTATAAAATAATGCATTTATACAAACTGGAAATGCATAGATAATTGCATTTGGGTATGGGTAGATAGTTACTCTAATCCCTTTTTTAATGGATTGAATATGGCACATTATTTTTAAAAATTATTTTATGTTTAAATTGAGTAGTGGTCCATCTCTGAGTGTTTCCATTTTGTGTATGTCAATATATGAAAAAAACCTTTATAGTCACTGTGCATTCATTGATTAACACGATAGGCATCAAGTGACTTTCCTTTCTGCATCTGTGCTGTGACTGATGTGTATTATACCTACAGTGTATTCAAAGAAAGGTGCTTGTTTTACTTTTTATCATGTCACTGTGTAAAATAGATATTCCAGGATTTAGGTGTCTCCAAAGAATTTATATGGGGTTGTAGGATGTGACTTTTCTATCTTCTTTGCCTACAGCATTTTTAACCTTATATTTTTAGCTTATCTGGTTGGAACTGGTAGTACTTAAGGACATTAAAAAAAAGAGAGACCAATATGAAATCTAAACTCAGAGCAAAGTCAGAAGGCATAATTTAAAGGAAACTATGGCTGTGTTTAATAGTCATGATCAGTTCACATAATGACCAGCAGTCTGTAGTACAACTATTTGAATCATTGCTTCTGACAGCTTCGTAATGCCCTGCTTGAAAAATGGAAACGTTTCCTGATGTTGGAAATAGCTTAACAGAAAAGTCTCAAACTCAGGCTACTCATCCGCTTAAGGATCAGTATAAATTAATGATAACATTTTTATTTATATCTTTAGCTAATTGGTTCTCTGGAGATGATCTAGGTCTATGCTTATAATTTACCAGGTAATATGAGATCCAGCTATGAATAAGGCATTATAGGAGACTAGATATGTACCTCCAGAAGCTATAACTATACCTTGGTGTATAGAAAGAAGGTGGTGTTACATAGGTCATTCTGTCCTGTGTGCTTCACATTTTCATAACTTTGAGCTCATATCTTCCATTTCATGATTAGACAATTATAGTAATGCATTATCAGACTTCACTAAAACTACACAATTCAGTAGTACGTATTGCTAAAAACTTAACATGCCAAGGGATCATTTTGATTTTGTTAATGTCTAGTTCAGAAACCTTCCATGGGTCCCACTTCTTAATTATTAAAATTTAGACAACTTAGGATAGGTATCAGCAATTTTGGTCTATAGGTCAAATATGGCTTGCCTTCTGTATTATAAGTAAAATTTTATTGGAGCTCCTCTATGCTCATTGAAAACAACAATACATATTATCAATGGCTACTTTTCTGCTATAACTATAGAGCTGAGTAGTTTCAACAGAAGCCTTGTGGCTTACAAAGGCTAACTCATTTACCATTTGATCCTTGGCTCTGAAGTTTGTCACTGATGTCTTAGAATACAAATAGCTTCTTTTTAGCCAGGCAGTGTTCTATGGCTTTATATGCTTTAGTTCATCTCACAAACAAACTACTATTAATTTTCCTCTTTACAGATGAAGAGACTAAAGATTAAATTAGAAAATGTAAACAAATAGCTCAAGGGCTCATAGTTGGTATGTAGTAGGCTTGAGATTTTAAGACTAATGTGCTAGCAGTACCACCCCACCACCCAGTCACCACCTTTACTATCATGTAATTTGTCCCTGTCTGAGCTTATACCATAACTATGTCTTGAGCAATTGTATGGTAGATCAGGGACTAGGATAGGTATGTGAAAAAAATGTGAAGGCATAAAGTCTAGTGAAAAAGAGAGATGTAAATAGGTCTTCTAGGAAATGTGATAAAATAGAGCAATTCACCTGGAATTGTTAATGGGCAAAACAAGGAAAGCCTTTGCCCACGTGTGCTTTTTTTTTCCTCCAGCTATTGTCAGACATCTGCCTTTTCCTCATCTCTGTGCTTATGTTCATAGTACTTTTTCCAGCATGGGATGTATAAGGTGTTTGATGTTATGGTCTAAGTTCAACTTTGCACAATAAAGTTCACTTTGGGTATGAAAAAAGAAAGATAGAAATCCCCTCCCCCTCTACCCACTGACTTTAGAAATAAAACCTCAGTGCACTCAGAGACAAGCCAGTTCACTTTCCCGATGTCTCCTTCCTCCCAGAGACATTAGAGAACAGGTCTATGAGGATTCTTTGTTCTCAGAGAAGATCAAGACATGTTTTTCACTGCCCTCACAACTCCCAACAAGAAAGAAGCAGACCCAATGGGGCACAAAACACTTTTCAATGGCTGTTTTTAGTATTATTTAATTGTGGTCCAGTGGAAATGATTTTACTCATCCCAACAGGGGATATTTTCAATGTCTACAAATATATTTGCTCATTAGAACCTATTAGGGTATGGAGTCCTACTGACACCCAGTGGGTAGAGGCCAGGGAGTCTACATTTACACCCTTCTGAACATCCTACTTTTCACAGCATATACCTACCTTGTTCCCACTCAGCAAAGAATTATTTGGCCTGAAGGGCAGCAGAGCTTAGTTTGGGAAACCCCAGATACTATGCTTTATATTAGAACTTTCAAACTCTCTAAAGATACTATTTTTAAGAATTTTTTGTTACTTAACATTTTTGTTTTAAGAGAAATAGGGTCATCCTTTGATTTTTATATCATTACTAAAATACAGTTGAGTCTTGGGCTTAGAATTCTATTGTCTATCAAGGATTCTCAGACTGAGATATTCATGCCAAGGGACATGGTTGGATGCAGAGCAGAGCCTTGTCTTTTTGGTCCTCACCCATCTTATAAATCATCCTCATTGAACTTTTGCATTTTTAGCACTGTTATTTATCACCTCCATGCCTTTTTATATGGTGTTCCTTCTGCTTAGAATACCTTTCCCCTTCCATCTCTGCTGTTGGAAATTCTACAAACTTTTTATGTCTGTGTTTCCCTTCCACCCATATTATATGGCCTCTAAATATTTCCTTAGGAGTTTCTTCTCTCCCATCTATGAGACTGGGATCAGCAAGAAAACATGTATTTCAAGCCAACCAAATGGCTTAGCTCAGCCTTCTCTTCTGATGGGTCCCTGCCTAGAGATGAAACTGAAATGTGGGTACCTCTAAGTGACTGCATCCTTCTGCCCTCAGGCTTTTCCTCTTCTGGACCTGGATTTTAGGATCATTATGGAATCCAGAACCTGAGAAATAGCACTAAGAAGCATGAAGAGAGCTACTTTATCAAAGGTTGAAAATGTGGGCTTTGACCAGGCAAATATATGTCAGCCTCTGACACAAATCTGTGGCTTTGGGCATGAAATTTAATCAGGCAATACCTAGTTGTCTCAATGAAAAATGGGAATGATGCTTCATAGTGGTGTTGTTAAATATACGTATTTAGTATGCAGTAAATTCCTGGTCTCTAAAAAATACACGTACATACAGTAATCTCAGACAACAGATTTCAAGAGCTCCATCACAGGTTATGTTAGGCTGCATAAAGTCCCCTGTTGACCTTGATAGTCTGAATGGCTGGGTATAATCTTTTCTATCTTATGCACCTGCCTATCACTCTTCCTCCAGGTCTCAACTTGAGCATCCTGTTACTGACTCTTAAGTGGTCTCCCCTCCCCATTCCACACTATGTCAAAATTATTTCTTTTAGGGCCTGGACCCTGAACTACACTGAGTGCTTCTGGTCATCACCTAGCACAATGGCTTGCACACAGAGGGCAATTGCTTGGTCAGTGTTTATTGAATGGAATGGGATTGTTTGCTGCACTGCCTTTCAAGGACTCTTTCAGAAGATTCTTTCACTGTGTTATTCTTTCTCTTGCCCTTTGTGGGGTATTTCTGTCCTTAGAGAACTCTGCAGAAGCAGAAAAATTAAATTACTGCTATATTTCCCAGAAGGACTCCAACATTATATAACTCCTTTCATCCAGAAATCTCTGTAGGCACATTGCACAGCAAAGAGATTATAGTGCCCTGCTGTGTGGATGGGGAAATAGAGAAGAAAAATGAAGGTGAGCTAAGCAGCCACCCCCCTAATGCCCTAAGTCTCCAACGGGGGGAACTTCAAATTCTTTGTTTGGTAATACCACATAGCACCCCGTAAGAATCTAACATTAGCCAGTGGCACTGATTACCCAACTTAGTCCATCTTCACATTTCAGGTCCAGAATATTGCAGTATTTTTTTTAATTGAAATCGTTGTTGTTTTCAGCTATTATCATTTGAGCCACACACAATGGCTATCATGTTTACCTTTTTTATTAATGAATTAACAGTGTTCCAGGGAGGCGTTTTGATGTTTTGCATTGAAGAAATCAGGCCAGGCCTCAACTTCAGATATAATCAAATGCTCTATCAAATGACAGCAGTCTTGAATAGGCTTATGCTTCAGGGTCACCTGAGATGCTTGTTAAAATTGCAGTGCCTTGGTTCAACTCAGATATTTCCAGAGGGGATTAGAAATATTTTTGAAGATACTTTTTTTTTTGGTGATTTGGATTAATGAACTGGTTAAAATGCATTGTGCCGGATTTTATTGATTCATTTATTCAAGCATGCATTAATTCCAAAAGCATTCCTTGAATATCTACTATGAACTCAGGCAGGCACTTCACTAAGTACTGGGACACTGATGATAAAGGGCCCGGTTTCGTTTCATTAAAAACCTTCCAATCTTCCAAAGAAAACCCATAAACAAATAGCCGCAATACATTTTGATATTCCATAAAACTTGGTGGCTTCTATAAGAGCTGTGAGAGCACTTGGAGGAACAGCTGATACCTCTACCTGAGAGTGAAGCAGTTTCCTTGATGCTCGACCAGGATCACTAAGGATGAGAGATGCTATAAGGGAAGACTCAAGGGGCTGCTGAGAAGAGCTTCTTTAATGGATATTGTGCAGTGAGACATTAGGAATCATCTTTAGGAACCCCTGGGTTGTTTTCAAAAGCAGACAACAAGCTTTTCTTCTTTATTCTAAGATATCTTAGCAAGAACATGTTGCTATTGCAGAGTTACTAGCTTTATGACTCATCAGAAAATTGTCAGTACAAGGCCATGATGAATCCATACTAATAAAAAGTTGCATTTATAAAATGCATGTTTATTTTTAACTAGATGTTGTCCTAGGATTTTATTTCTTCCTTTCATTTAGTTCTCACAAACCCTCACAAAATAGATTTTGTTATTATATCCATTTTACATATTAAGAAGTTAAGGCTTAGAGAAGTTAAATGATTTAACTATAATTATATGGTTAGCAAGTAGCAGAGTTAGAATTAGAACCCAGCTCTCTGTTTTTGAATCCCACCTTTTCTACTTTTCTTATTTCCAAGTGTCTAAATAGTACTTGTATATTACTTTTTCCTTATTTATTAGATTTAGACATATTGATAACCTAATGATCCCCTGACTTGATGTAACATCCTAAACTAAGTCTATGAATCTACTTTTTTTCCCCACACATTTTCAACACTTTGTAAGTTTTGTTTTATTCTGTATATTTATTTGACTTATTTTTCAACTATTTTAATGTAATTTTAATTTTGGCATTCATAATTTTAATTTTGAAGAGCTCCTTACTGTTCTTTTTCATAGCATCCTGTTCTTAGTTAAGAATGTAATAGTCTTTGTGAAGATACTAATTCATTTTTCTGAAGTTTCTTTTATAATTTATTTCATGAGTTATTTTTGTTCTTCTGTTATTTTCAGGTTTCTTTTAAATCTTTTGATGATTCTTGGCAGAACATTTCTAGGTAGGAGCAAGACCATCAAAAGTAGACACTAAATTCTGTGTGTATAGGTGGGCTAATAGATTGTGGTTTTGTTGATTTTTGCTATGTGGTTCCACTTTACCTTAGTAGTCACTGAAGACTTCTAAATGTCAGTTGGAGGTCTTTTCTCTATAGAATGCTTATTTCCTGGTAGAAATAAAGATGCCAGAGTTCTAAGGGTGGGGAGTGCGGCCCAGTTGCCATATTGAAATACTTTTAGTGACTTTTTTTCAACTCCACACTATCTACACAGGCACACTAATTGATGTCTCCTGAGTCTGATGTCTCTTTTATTTATTCAGAGGATAAAGGCGTATTGATTCGGGGTATAGTTGGTCTAGCTGTTTCATTTTCTATGTGGAAAATGAAGTAGGAATGGGATTGGTATCCCTATTATGACTTTCAATCAACCCCCCTAATTTACTTTTAATATGTTAGCGTTGGGGCTCTTGGGTTCTGTGAATGTGAATCAGCTCTCTTATTGTTCATCTCTCTCCCTCTTGTACTTTTTGTTCTTATGTCTATACACTAGGAACTCAATACTACTTTTCCATTACTACCATGTTTCTAAAAAAGTGTTAAAAGCCCTTGAATGCTAATAGATAGTTTATTATTCTCTTAATCCTTGAGATTCTATTTGAAATATTATTTGTTTGTTTGTTTGTTTTTGGTACTGGGGATTGAAACCAGGGACACTTAATGATTAAGCTACATCCTCAGTCCTTTTGAGACAGTTCTCCTTAGGTTGCTTAGGGACTTGCGAAGTTGCTGAGGCTGGCCTTGAACTTGTGATCCTTGGGCCTCAGTCTACTGAATTACTGGGATTACTGGTGTACCACCATGCCTGGCTGAAATAATTTTTGAGTTTTTGTAAAGAAAAAAATGAACATATTTTCTGCTCTCTTTAACTGGAAAGTTCCCATTTTCTTTGAACACTTATTGATTGTGCACCTTACTTTTGACCCAGTCCTAGTCAATATGTAATTGAATTATTATTTTTATTTTTCATTTATTTTTATTTAGTTAGTTTTTATTTATTTTTTATTAGTTTTATTTTTTTAAATTAGTAGTTTTTTTTATCCTCATTTTATAATGTAGGAATTAAAGTATAGTAGGATTTTAATATCTTACCCACAGTAATCCAGCTAGTGAGTAATGGAACTAGGATTTAAAACTCACATCTAATTGATTCAGCTTTCTTTCTTCTTTTCTTTCCTTTTTTTTGGGGGGGGGGTGCTAGTGATTGAACTCAGGCACATCTTTTAACACTGAGCTGACTTTATTTATTTTTAATTTTTTAGTGCATTATAGTTGTATATAATAGTTGGGTTCATTTTAACAAAATTATACGTGCATGGCATTTAATTTACTCCATTTTAGTCCCTAGTGCCCTCCTCTTACCCTCTCCTCCTTCCTGTCCCTATTCTTCTTTTCCTATTCTATTCAACTTTCTTTCACTCATATTTTTATTTATTTTTATTGGTGCTTTATAAATATACATAAACGTGGAATTTGGTCAAATTCCTTCTGAATTTCCTCCCTTTTCCACCCCTCCCTCTACCTTGATCTCCTTCCTCTACTCCACTGATCTTCCCTATATCTTTATGATATCTGAATCCTCCCTAGATGAATGGTATATGTACACAATGGAATTTTACTCAGCCAAAAGAAAAATGAAATTATGGAATTTTCCAGGAAATCAATGAAAACGGAGAACGCCATGCTAAGGGAAATAAGCCAGATTTAGAAAATCAAGTCTTGACTTTTTTCTCCCCTTTTTATTTTTTAGTTTGAGACAAGGTCTCACTGAATTGCTGAAGATCTCACAAAGTTGATGGAGGCTGGCCTCAAATTTTTGATGCCCCTAACTAGCTTCCTCAGTTCCTAAGATTACAGGTGTTGTTTTAATCAGCTTTTTTTTCTGCTATGACTGAAAGACCCTATGAGAATAACTGTAGAGGAGGAAAAGTTAAGAGCTCACAGTTTTAGAAGTCTCAGTCCATAGACAGCCATCTCTATTCCCCAGGGGTTACAAGAGAGGCAGAACATCTTGGAGGAAGAGTGTGGAAGAGGGAAGCAGTTCATATGGTGATCAGAAAGCAGAGAGAGAGAGAGACACTTCACTCTCTAGACACCAAATATATACCCCATAGCCATGGTCCCAATGAACCACTTCCTCCAGCCACATGTCACCTGTCTCCAGTTACCACTCAGTTAATCCCATGAGGGATTATTTCACTGACTACATTAAGGCTATACCCTGCCATCCCAATCATTTCTCCTCCAAACCTTCTTGCATTGTCCCACACATGAGCTTTCGGGGGAATACCATGTCTAACCATAATAGGTGTGCATTACCACATTCAGCAGGGAAGCTTAGTCCTATCTCCTCTGTCTGAATCTATGTCAATTTTCCTTTCTTTCAACCCAGGCAAAGTCATCTTCTTGTTTCGGGAGGTCTTTTTACTAAGATGGGTTTGCCATCTCCCTCCTTCTTTTCTTTATTGTTTCCTGTATCGATTTTGCTTGTCCCCTGTTTTGTGGTGCTTTGTCTTCATTGATGTGTCTTTTCCATCTTTGAGGCATTCTTAGACTTGTGGGAGACAGGCCTACTACCATCTCAGGGTCTTCCATTTCATCTCCATCTGCTTCACTGCTGGTGAGGTACTGATTCCTTAGCCTGTCAGGACTAGGGGAAATCAATATCCCATTAGAATAAGTGAGGAGCTGCAGCATATTCTGCTGCCCGTCCACTTACCTAACATGCTGGGGCAGTGCTCAAAGACCAGATACTGTGTCCATAGATAGTCAGAAAGGATTAGATCATCCTGGGGATAATGTAGAAGCCAATGACAGGACAATCAGGAGTTGTAAATCCATTTTGCTGAACAAAATGACATGGAGTCATTTTGTAAGAATAATTTGCTTGTTAAAGATTGCTCTAGAGGAAATCTTAGAATAGTTTTGAATTGCATTTCTCTAGTTGCTAGAGATGTTGAACATTTTTTCATATATTTGTGGATTGATTGTGTATCTTCTTCTGAGAAGTGCCTGTTCATTTCCTTGGCCCATTTATTGATTGGGTTATTTGTTTTTTAGTGTTAAGATTTTTGAGTTCTTTATATATCCTAGAGATTAGTGCTCTATCTGACGTGCATGTGGTAAAAAATTTGTTCCCAAATTATATGCTCTCTATTCACTTCACTAATTGTTTATTTTGCTGAGAAGAAGCTTTTTAGTTTGAATCCAACCCATTTATTGATTCTGGATATCATTTTTTTTTTCACTATGGGAGTCTTATTAAGAAAGTCGGGGCCTAATCCAACATGATAGAGATTTGGGCCTACTTTTTCTTCTAATAGACACAGTGTCTCTGGTTTAATTCCTAGGTCCTGATTCATCTAACTCCAGTAAGAATGGCAACTATTAAGAATACAGATAACAATAAGTGTTGGTGAGGACTTGGGAGAAAAGGCACACTCATACATTGCTGGTGGGATTGCAAATTGGTGCAGCCAATATGGAAAGCAGTATGGAGAATCCTTGGAAAACTGGGAATGGAACCATCATTTGACCCAGATATCCCACTCTTTGGTCTATACCCAAAGGACTTAAAAATAGCATACTAAAGGGACACAGCCACATCAATGCGTATTGCAGCACAATTCACAATAGCTAATCTGTGGAACCAACCTAGATGCCCTTCAATAGATGAATGAATAAAGAAAATGTGGTATATATACACAATGGAATTTTACTCAGCATTAAAAGAGAATAAAATCATGGCATTTGCTGGTAAATGGATTCAGGAGAAGATAATGCTAAGTGAAGTTAGCCAATCCCAAAAAACCAAATGCCGAATGCTTTCTCTGATTTAAGGATGCTGATTTATAAAATGGTGGTGGGGAGGGACATGTGAGGATTAAATGAACACTAGATAAGGCAAAGGGGAAAAGGGGAAGGATGCATGGGAGTAGGAAAGACAGTGGATGAGATGGATATCATTATCCTAAGTACATGTATGAAGACACAAATGGTGTGATTCTATTTTGTGTACAATCAGAGACCTGAAAAATTGTGGTCTGTATGTGTACTATGAATTGAAATGCATTCTGCTGTCATATATAACAAATTAAAATTTTAAAAAATGAAAAAAAGATTGCTCTAAAGTAAGGAAATTCTCTCTTGAAACTTTTATAATTCTTTGTCATTTTGAATTTCCTAGTATAGACAACATCTTCGGTTTTAAGTCCAGGCTGCAGATACATGTTTGGGTGTTATGAACATATCAATGGTATTTTAATCTCCATTGAGATTACCTTGGGAGTGAGTGTACAGAGAAAAGTGAAAAGGACCAAAGATTTATCTCTTGGCACTTTCACATTTAGATGGGAAAATGAGACCACAGAGAAGGGAAGTGTAGAGGTAGAGGTAGCATTATTGCAAAAGAGCTAAGACTAGAACTTAGTGGACCTGCTCACTCTGCAACTCATAATAAGATCCTGTTGAGTAACCTGAGTTTCATCTTTATTTGTGCTATTCTCCTGAGGAGTAAACTGGGAAGATGCTAGAAAAAAACACTAGATGACACAGCAGCATTGATTCTCTGTCTGAATCCTCAAAACTTGGATTTATTTACTGTGTTTCTGACAGTTAGTGGGTCTAAAAATCAAAGTAGGAAAATAAAGGATTTAAATGTTTATCTCCTTCTATGATGCCAATAGTATAATTTCTTTTAAATTATTACTAGTTCTAACATAACCAGATGTGTGTAGGGTATGTTAGGAACAAGGTTTGTACCAGGTGTTAGAATACAGGTATGAAATCTAATTCAGAGTTCAATGTGCAAGGAAGTTTCAGATCTACAAAAGAGCCAAAGTAATCAGAAACCTTGTAAATACACTCTTCATCTAGATCAAAAAGTCAGCTTTTGTTGTTTGCCAAGAATGTTCCAAATTATAACATATGACAGTTGTATGGAACTTTCAAAGTATGAGTTTCTGACATCTGTTTTCTTATCTGATTTTTACAAATCCCCAGGAAAGAGCCATCTTTTGTATTTTGTAAGACTTCTCTTTGTTGAGAATTCCTGAATTACTCATGTGAAATACAAGAACCCTTACCATTCTAGTTGCCTTATCTGGATACTCTAATCTGTCCATATGCTATTTTGAGTGGCCAGATCTGTTGACAGATATAGACCAAACAGAATATGACATAAAGGATGGGGCTCCAACCTACTTTGCCTGGGTGACAAAATTTCTATTTTATATAGTATTACACTATATTAATTTATTTTTCAATAGCTGTATCAAATTATTGACATATTGTACTTACGGTAAACTAAAAAGTACCCTTATTTTTGCAAATAATATGCTGTAAAATGAAGTCTTATATATTTAAGCTACAGATAATTTAAACTCAAGAGTAGTATTTTATGTTAGTAACTACTCACTTTTTTTTGTGGTACTGAGAATTTTACCCAGTTGTGCTGTACAACAGAGCTACATCCCAGCCCTTTTGATTTTTGATTTTGAGACAGGATTTCACTAAATTGTGGAGACTGGCCTCAAACTTGTGATCCTCCTGCCTCAGCCTCCTGAGTCACTGGGATTATTTGGCTATGCTACCGTGCCCAGACCTACTGATTTTTATTCTGTGATTTTAATATATTATTCCAGTTTCGTTATTGATCTATTATTTTTGTTTATAAAAGTAAACTATCCATTTTTGTTAGAGTTGTGTTAGTTTTGTTAGAGTTTTGAAGAGACACTAACAATCTGACTTACTCAAAGTAAACTTTATTTTGAACATGCAGCCAATATAGAGACAGTTCAAGGATATCACAAGGGCTCAACTTCTTGCTTCACTAGCCTCAGCACATGGCTGTCTTCCTCATGATCATAAGATGGCAATTGGTGTTTGTTTTTTATTTCTGTGTGACAAATCACCATAAACTTAGCATATTAAAACAACACACCTTTATGATTTTAATTTTCATGGGTCAGAAGTCCTGGCACAGATCAGCTGGGTCCTCTGCTCGGGCTCTTGTCAGGCTGAAATCAAGATGCTGGCTGTGGCTGCGTTGTGATGGGAAACTTGGGCTCCTCTTCCATGCCCATTCAGTTATTTTCAGAACTCCATGTATCTTTCCACCACATGGCAGCTGACTCTTCAAGGTCAGAAGCAGATTTCAGTCTGAGTCATTAGAGTTCTGTATGAAGTCACCCAATTAGGGGGTAGCTATCTTATCATGCTCATAGCTCTCCATGTACTTATTGGGCATGTACCCCAGGAGGTGGGAATCATGGGAACATCTTAGAATTCCATCTGCTGTGCTCTGGAAAGGTTGAGAGTAAGAGTCCTGGAACATCTGAGGTTACCCTATCCCTTTTCTTTTTTAAAGTTCAGAAAACCTGAGCTAACATATATTTGCCAACAATGAACAAAGTGTCCATCTCTCCCTGTCAGAACATTCTAAAGTCCTGGTTTCATCTGTCATGTCAGTTTTATATCTCACTTTTGTAACTAACAAAAATTTGGTTAAGTTGCCTTTTATAACTTCATCCAATCTTCTTATAAAAGGAGGGTAGTTCTGGACTGGTTTAATGTAATTAAAAACATTCTGAAAAAAAAAAAAAAAAACAACATTCTGGTCCTCAATTTGAGCCCATACAAATAGTCATTTTTCTTGAGAGCCAACTCAGTCGCCTTGTGGCCAGGAACATTATGAAGAGCATTATTCTCAAGATAAATGCACAGAGCAATCTCCTGATTGTTCAGTTTGAAATCTTTATTAGGGAAGAAAATGAAGTTAGTTTACTGTGTAAGGTCTTTTTTTTTTTTTATTGTGGGTTGTTCAAAACATTACAAATTTCTTGACATATCATATTCGACACTTTGATTCAAGTGGGTTATGAACTCCCACCTTCACCCCATACACAGATTGCAGAATCACATCAGTTACACATCCATTGATTTACAATTTGCCATACTAGTGTCTGTTGTGCTCCGCTGCCTTTCCCATCCTCCACCCTCCCCCGTCCCCACCTCTCCCCTCCCCTCCCCTCCTCTCTCTCTACCTCCTCCACTGTATAACCCTGAGGGTCTCCTTTTATTACCATGCAATTTCCCTTCCTCCCTCATGGTACTAGGGATTAAACTATACCTATATCTTTATTAAAAAAAAATAAAAGATCCTTACAAATGCTAGACAACTGTTCTAACACTGAGCTCCCCCACCCTTCTGTCCCCATCCCCACTCTAGAAGACCCTTAAAATTTNAAATGCCACATTTTTTTTATCCATTCATCTATTGAAGGGCGTCTAGGTTGGTTCCACAGTCTTGCTATTGTGAACTGTGCTGCTATGAACATCGATGTAGCAGTGTCCCTGTAGCATGCTCTTTTTAGGTCTTTAGGGAATAGACCAAGAAGGGGAATAGCTGGGTCAAATGGTGGCTCCATTCCCAGCTTTCCAAGAAATCTCCATACTGCTTTCCAAATTGGCTGCACCAATTTGCAGTCCCACCAGCAATGTACAAGTGTACCCTTTTCCCCACATCCTCGCCAGCACTTGTTGTTGTTTGACTTCCTAATGGCTGCCAGTCTTACTGGAGTGAGATGGTATCTTAGGGTGCTTTTGCTCTGAATAAACCCCAAACTGTCTTTCCCTGCCATTTGTAGTTTGTTTAAACTTGTCCTTATATTTGGTTTGAGCTTCTTGACCATTTGGATGAGTTCAGACCTCCTTTGAATCTATGTAAGTTCACTTCCCTTCTTCTTATATCTTTTGTACATCTTATTTTTAAACCCGATCTTACCTGAGATGTTCCTGTAGTCAAAATGGTTTCTTTTATATCTCCTTCCTCTTTCTTCTTTATTGCATTACTCATGATTGTGTAGTTAGAATTTCTGTTTTTTGAGTTTCCTGTCATTATTCTTTCTCTAGACTCAATCTTACAGACTGTTTTCCACCTGTGACTTGAACCTACATGTAGTTTTCCATACATCCTAATATATTTCTATTTTCCAGTTCATGGAATATTTATTCTAGTCTCATTCTTTCTTTCATATGGTCTGGGCCTCAAGGGAGTATAATAAAGATATTAGGACTTCCTATATAATTCATGGTTCAAAATTTAGTATTCTTATTTTCTTTGTTCCACACTTTTAAATGTGAATATTCAAATACTATATTTAGTTTATAAAGACCTTAGAGAATAACCAGAATTATAAAAAAATTGAAATTATCTGAAATCAAACTACAAATTGATTTTAACTGCTAATGTTTTATTTTCTTTCCTACTAATAAAGAAAGTGTGCATTTAAAAATAACTCCATCTTATTTTAAGCCATACTTACCCTTAAAGTTTCAACCCATAGAACTGATTCGTTATCTCTAGACCTATAGCCGCATAATATGATAACTGCAGAAGGAAGAAAAGAAGCCATGAGTGCACAGGACCAGTGGTCAAAGTAGTCTTCTGAATAGTGTTTTATAATGAAGAAAGATATATCATAAGTTGTTCTCAGCAATAATGTTCCAAGTTTTAAAGCTTACATTTGAAGCAGAAGTATCTTTTAGCAGGCAAAGGTATTGCCTTTTTGGATCTACTTGAGTTGGTAAATTCTGTGAAACAACCAGAAAATCAGAACTGAGTTTGATTCTTAAGTTCCAAGAAAGCTAATTTTTATTTTATATTTTCTCAGAAAATTTATTGAGTAATTACTTTATACCTTTCTCATTAAGGTAGCTCTTTTAAAGTCATTTATGTTCAACTCTACTTTCCTCAACTCCCCTTTGTGCATATTCAGTTAGATAGCCCCAATTATCCACTTAACCTGCATATTTTGAGGTTATCAGATGGCACCTATTTGATTTGTTTCTATTTGGCAATGCACAGATTTGTGGAAATTTTTTTCTAGTTCTGTTTAGAAGTTACATATTGCTTATGTCTATCTAAAATATAAATATATACATCAATATTGGTCTTGATGAAATGTTTGGAAAGTGATGCAGCAAATACAGCTGAGGGTTTCTAGATTCAAAATTATTCAGCCCTGTTAATTGTGTTCTCCTATTCCCAGCTGTCCTTTTCTTCTCCTCCTACTGGTTGTCTCAGTGGAAGTTGCCACTTCTATCAAGTGATCAAGTCACTGTAATTGGCTACTAGTGTCCATGTGACCAAATTAATGCTACTCCTGGTGCTGCTGTCTCCTGGACTTGGAGTTGTAGTCTCCTGTGTGAACATGTGACTAAAGCTAAATTCCCTGGAGTCCTTCCTCAGGGTTTCTGAATTGAGGTTGACTGTAGGAAGCCTTTTCTCTTTGGTGGCTAAAGTATGAACACATGAGCCCAAGCCTCTTTATATGCAAATAATGACTGGCAGATGAAGAACAGAAAGGTGACCTGATGGTGTTTGCAAGTCTGATTTCATTTTATAAGGTTCATGGAGTAATTAGCCTGATTTTTTTAGTAATTTTGTGACTCCTAGGGGCTACCCTCCATATGGCCTAGGCAACACAATGGTTTTCTGATTTTTTTTTGCAACCAAAAACTTATAGCTAATCAAGTTGATATAGTGCAGTCACTTTAGTAAGTGGTCTCTTAAACAAATGCTTTATACTTAAACTCTCACTTTGAGAAATATTTCCTATTAAGGGAGCATTATTCTCAGATCTCTGCAAGTTTAACTACATTAGTCAAGAGATAGAGATAGTCTCAAGAGTCATCTTCAATTCTGCTTGGAAAAAGGCAGAATATAAATTCTGTCCCTTCGCAGTTGATGAAATTGATACCAGAGAGAGGTCTTGATTTCCCCGTAATGACCAAGAGAGTTTGTAGCAACATCAGGACTAAGGCTGAGGTCTACCAGTTTCCTGTTCTAAGCTGTCCTCAGTTTAAAAGAACTTCACTATAATGAATATCAATGTAGAACAGCTCACAATGTTTTTCTAATTTTTAATTGGAATTAGTTCAGTTTTCTCTTTCACAAAATAGTCTATCCATAAGTTATATTTCAAGGATCTATGGCCAACAGACCCTATGTTAGCTACAGGCAATACTCCGAGTGCTTAAGTGCCATTTCTTTTCTCTTCAAGCTTATTATTCAGTGAAAATGTAATGTACATGATAATAGCAATTATAAAGCACCACTAGGAAGCCCTGAGGAGAGGCACCCAATCCTGTTTTGCTCAGGGGAACAATATCTGGTCATAACCAATTAGGCCAATTGTTTCCAACTTTACATTGTGGGATCTTACTCTGTTAGCGTCATATTTAAAAAAAAATATGTATTTCATCTTAGCATATGCTCAGAAAGGCAAAAGTGGAGGTAGCACTACTGAGGTAAGGATGCAAAAGCCCAAGGGCAAAGCAAAATCAGTTAACATGTTTATTCCCCAGCCCCTCCATGCACAGACACTCCCACATATACCATTACTAATCCAGGCCACTAGTTGCCAAGTTGTTTAGAAGAGGACTAGGCCTGAGAGATAAAGCATTTGAGAAGAGTTCTGTGATCAGATCCAGTTGACTACTTGTCAACAACTTCCCTGTGTTGGGATGGGAAAGAGAAAGGAAACGGTTCTTCTCTAACCCTCCCATCACAACCTGAAGTTCCCTTTTCCTGGTTCACACATTACAGAGGCACATCTTTCTCTATGCTCCCCATTTTGCCATGTCACTCTGGTTCCTCATATGTCATCCCACAAATGATACTAACCCACTTTTCCATTTAATGCAAAAAAGTTAATCACATGCCTCATTATGTGATGCTCCAAGATTCTGAAACATTTCTTAGAATTATTTAACCATTAGATGCTCTTTTCCCCATATAATCTTGTTTATCAATTTCAGATAACTTATAATCAAAACGAAATATATTTGCATCTCTAAAAATTCTCATATACAACATAATAATAACTATGCAATGTTGTGTTATGCTCTAAGTGCTTTTTTTCAGTGTCTCTTGTGCCCCTCAGTATTTCTGAGTTATCACACATATCTCATCTCATTTTATATACCTCCTCAACAAATTTGTATTATTCTTAGCATAGATTATAAGTTTAAAAAAATGAGGCTTCCCTGAGGTTAAATGGCTAGCAGCTGGCAGACCTGGGACAGTTCTGGTCATTCTGCTGTTTATTTCCCCTTAATATTAAATATATACACACAACAATAAAAATTCAAGGTACAAGAAGATTCTGAAGCTGGAGAATGTACCTGAATTTCATCCAAAAGTTCAAATAAGAGTAAAATGAAATGTTCATGAAACATATCAGCACCTAAATACTTCCATATGAGATCTGTTTGGTCTGGATAAGCAGGGGATTTAGACATAGAAATGGAGTAAGAATCACACAGGCAAAGACAGTTTGTGGATCTATAGATAGGGATGGGAGTAAGACTCAAGCGAAGGGCACAGTGAAGGAAGGGCCTGTGGTCCAGCTCAGTTAGAACCTAGATAAGTAAAGGAAGTCAGTAGAGACAAGAGAATTAATGCTGGTTAGCTCACAGTTTAGTGGCCTGTACTTACTATGCCTAGGTGGTGTGAGCCGATAAAGTATTTTAAGCTGGTATTTGAGGATGAGATATGAATGTAACTACATTTTGTGTGTGTGTGTGTGTGTGTGTGTGTGTGTGTGTATATATGTATGATACTAGGAATTGAATTGCTTTTGTTATTTTTTATTTTGAGACAGGGTCTTACCAAGTTGCTAAAGGTTTCGCGAAGTTGCTAAGACAGGCCTTGAACTTGTGATCTGCTCATCTCAACCTCCTAAGTCTCTGGAATTATAGATGCATGCCACCATGCCCAGCTCATAACTACATTTTAATTAGAGTAGCCAGGAGATAGTCTGGCAGAAATGTGAAAAATGGTTAAACTTGGAAGAAACTGAAAGCACGTAGCCAGAGAAGAGATTTCACGGGGCCTGAACTAGATTGAAATATTACAGTGACTGTGAGAAGAAAGCATATTATGTTTATCATCAACTCTAAGTAGAAGCAGAAGAGTCTTGGACTAATGAGACAGTCATACAATGACTGACTCCATTGTGTACCAGGCACAGAGCAGAAAGCTTTGATAAATACTGCCTGGGACATGGAAAGTGCTCAATAACAGTTTGCTGGATAACAAGTTATTTAATTTAGTTACCTTCTATTTCAAGTATTAGAAAAAATTCAAATTCATGTATCTCCTCTTTATTTTCTTCCTATTATAAGTTTTTGAAATAAAAAAAAAAAGTAACATGTTATTCCTTATCAGAAAGGGGGGGAAAAAAACTACATAGCATGTGGTAACTGCTGGCTCGGGGAGATATCCCCAGACTGAGAATGACTTCTTATCTGACTGTGGAATTTAGGACTTAGACATCAGGGATTTGGTAAGGTGAGGAGACTTAGGGCCCAGAGTTGAGGCCAGAGTCTTGGTGGTTAATTAGTTCATTGACTTTCCAAGTGTAAAAAGGTGGTTGTTTAACATGTGGATTTGTTTAATTTTAGAACACATCTATTCTTATATACACCTCTTTTTCCTATTTGCTTTCACCCAAGCTAACATTATTCAAATAATTGTGGCAGAGATAGTTTTGCTTATGTTATCCAGAAAAGTAAGGGCTTCAAACACCCTACTGAGGAATTACTTGAGGGCTGGATGAAAGCATAGTATATAAAGAAAAAAATAAACGAAAGACCTGGAAGGAAATTGTCAAACTAGAACTGGCCATGCATTTAGTCATCATCAAAGTTCTTAATGGAAGAAGAGGATGTTAAAATAATCATAAATGGAGTAATAATGTAAGCTGTATTAATATCTAGTCACTTATAGAAGGTGGGAATATATATAGAGAGATATCTATATGTATAGATATATTGATATAGATATATCTTCTACTTTTGCCCCAAATATCATATTTACAATTCTCATAATTCCATCAAGTGGATATTATTATATCTATCTTAAAAGTAATTGCCAAGAAAATTAAGAATTTTACCTGAGTAAATCCAATTATTAAATAGCAAATAAAATAAAATAACCCCCAAAACAACAACAAAAACAAACACTTGAAATAATTTTGGAGCATCAGGCCATAAAGTATTATTTTTAAAACAGCAAAATTAGGATTCCAACTTAGGTCTGCCTTACTGCAAAGCCTAATTGCCAAGTTGATTTCAGCTTAGTATTTATAAACTCTTCAAGCGGTTGTCCTTCTATTTCACCTAAAAAGCATGGTGTCAAAGAGTAAATGAAAAACAAAATAAGAACAGACAGTTTGACCTTTGAAGTAAATTTTGTTGTGAACATGTTTTCTTTTTCACTCTACAGAAGTTACCCACATCTAAAATTATTTTCAGATTGCATCCTGAACTTGCACTTCTGCGAGGACCTTGTTCACTCACTCATTCATTCAGAAAGTCATAAGTTGATCATTAATTTATACATTTACCATCTGCAGAAACCATGCTGGGGACCACAATATAGCAAAGGACTCCCCAAGAACCCTCAGTCCAGTGGAGGATGCATACAAGCAAGCCATCACCTGATGGCTAAGGGATAGGTATCCAAGTATAAGGGTGCCTGTCTGTTCCAGCCTGGGGAAGCCAGAGGAGATTTCCCATAGGAAGGGATCATCAAAGAATGACCTAAAAGAAGAAGGTACACAGAATACAGGAGAGGGGCCTTGTATTGATTGGAGCAGTTATGTAAGGTCTGGGTCCTTTATCTGAGTATTTCATTTAACTGTAAGAAGAACCCTATAAAATATAGTTATGATTGACCTCATTTTCTAAATTAGAGTAGGGGCAGAGGCTTTAATTTGTTTCTGGCCCCACAGTAAAACCAAATGATGAAGCTTGACTCCAGACTCTTTCTTTTTCCATTACTCCCCGGGACAGTGATGCTGTAGTCTCAATTTGCAGTCTTGGCACACAGACATGCCAGAATAAAAACAGTTAATCATGATAGAAATCATTGTAAATCAGATCATTTCTGTCCATAGTTACCATTCAGTATATAACACTTTAAATTGAAATAAGTCCAGCAAATACTTGTGGCTAAATAGTTTATTCTATGTGTCTTGGTCTCTTCCTTTGTAAAATAAGGTTAATAGCATATCTACTCATAGGATGTGCTAAGGGTTAAATGAGATTATGCATGTAGTAGAATATACAGCATAATGCTGAGTAAATGTTCAGTATTAAGTGTTCAACAAATGTTAGCAATTATTACTATTAATATTTTGTGTCTGGTGGGTCATTTATCTTATCATACTGACAAATGGGAAAGTATTTTAACTGAAAGCCGCTATTCTTCATGAATGGGGTTTATTAAATCTGGCAAAATGATAGTTTTTGAGCTTGTGTTTATTACTTCTTCTCTTTTCAAAACCCATTATTGGATGCTCTAGCACAGCTTCAGTAAAAGACTCACAGCGAGGGCAATTAAAACATGACTGAGTTGAAAATGAAGTGTTATTAGAGGAAAATCTATGAATGCTCTGATTCTCAATGGTCATTCATGCTAAGTCAGACATTACATATTGGCTTTGGCAAATATGTCTCAGGAATGCTAAACTAAGAAAGACTTCGGAACTGTGTCTGCTTCATATTGGGATTATAGGACTTAGTGTATAGGAGGAGAGGTAAGGAGGATGAATTAATTTTCTCAGGTGCCATGAATTTAATAGGAATGAATAATGTGGCCTACTAGAGAGTGCACATATATCATTTAAAGATTTTTAAAATTAAAAATCACCAAATTAGTTAATAATATGGACTTAAACATAACACTTTATAGACTCTTAATTCATAATTTTTGATAGGAGGAAAGAAAGCAACAGCCAACAAGTTAGGAGGCCTGACACCTCATATCTTCAACAAATATTTTTGGACAGCAGCCGTTGAAGGGCAGGGACTCTGGGCTTGAGTCTGGCTCAGTCATCTGACAGCTTTGGAGCTTCCAGGGATTACATGACTAGTGGCAAAGTGCTGAAAGTTTGACTTGTTGGCTCTTTACTTTTGGGACAGTTATTTAACTTTGGTTTCCTTACCTAGGGTTTTGAGAGGATTATCTTAGTTGATGCAGGTAGAGTCCTTGAATGATAACCTGGTTTATAATAAGTTGTCTATAGGTATTATCTACATTTGGTAATATTATGGTTTAGAGACATCTTACCATACTGGAGGTCAGGAATACTAACATAATTAGATATAATACTTCAGTGCAGGCTGCAGGCAATAAGGTATAGTAATCATGTCAACTGAGGTGGATACTAAGAGCCAGAGATACATTTCAAAGTACTGGGAGAAGACTACTCAGAAAGAAGATCTTTCTGGAGACATAAGGTATGCAGGCAGCAAGAACTAAAAAGGTCGGGTGCACTTTACATATTTCTCTGTAAGTTTAATAGTCTATAAGATGTCAGACAAGTCACTTGCCTTCTCTTTGCCTTAAATTCCTAATGTGGAATTCCTTAAATTCCAAACAGCAGGTTGAATTAGTAATGTCTGATTTCCCTTTCTGTTTTATACTTGATGATTCTAATAAGCTTGGGATATTTGATGCCTGAAATAGGCTACTAAAGGCTGGATAATGGAAAGAAGGTTCATTAGCAGGTAAAAGAAAAGTGATAGATGGTATGAGCTCTGCCACTGGGTGGAAAGGAAATTTGAAATGGACTTTAATATCTGATGAATAAAGGACAGGCACTGAGGTGAGGCTTTGGTGGACATGGAGGAAATATAATTAGAGGGACACAGTGTTAATCAGCTTTTTGTTGCTGTGACAAAATTGTTGAGAAAAGCTATATGAAGGAGGAAAGATTTATTTTGGCTCACAGTTACAGAGATTTCAGTCCAAGGTCAGCTGGCTCCATTGTTTTGGGCCTATGAAGAGGCACAGCATCATGGCAGAAGGCCATGACAAAGGAAAGCTGCTCACCTGATAGTGGCTAGGAACCATAGACAACAAAAGAGGAGGGGGCCTGGATCAGTATGTTGTCCCCAAGGGCACTCCCCCAAGGACCCACTCCCTTCAACTAAGTCCCACCTCTTTCAGTTCACATTATCTCCTGATAGTCTATTCAAGTATGAATGCACTGATGAGGTTAAAGCCCTCATGATCTAGTCACTTCCCCAGAGCTCCATCTCTTAACATGGCTGCACTGGGAACCAAGTCTTCAACTCATGAACCTCTGGGGGGCATTCCAATTCCAAACCATGGAAGACACAATCTTTGTAGTTGGCTTTATTTGTGAACTTTCCTTCTCTGCATCCCATTTTCCCATGCTGACCATGTGACTGTTCTGAATTAAAACCAGTGACAGTATGGCTCCATCTGTCTTTCCCAATGTCGATTAGACTAAAGTCTGGTAATATTCAGATAATATAGCATCATTAAGACCTGATCACTTGGCATCACACTCTCCAGTTACACCTTCCCTTTATGAAGAAAATGTGGCAGAGTGCCAAATTATGGGCTTTGGATGCAGGTGGACATTGTTTCAAGCATGAACAAAATGTAGGCCATGGACTATATATAAGAAGACAGCAAGGAAAATAAAAATAGGAAAATATTGGCCCTCTGAGGAAAGGAATTTGAAGTCAATTTCTGACCCTTACTATCCCTGAGACCTTGCACACATCATTCTATGAACTTCATATTTCTCATGTGTAAAAATAGTGCAATAACATGGACTACAGCATTATTGTGGAGATTAGTGAAATGCCACATTCTGAGAACAATGCCTGAGAAATAGGGCTCAGTTTGAGGGAGCCCCAATAGAAGCTCAGGATCACAGTGGGAGGCAGCAGTTTCCTAAAGGAAATGGAAGGGAATGGTGATTATTAGGAAGGGGGAGGGCAGACATGCTTAGCAGACAAAATTCCAGGTGTCCACTACACTGGTACTCAGGTATTAACTTAAAGCAGACGAAAAAAATATAACAAAATGTTTGGCACTTAGTGCTCAGTGAACAAGTGCTGAATCTTCTCAGAGGAATTTAAAACCCCTGTTCTATGCAAGACTTGTTTTAGTGCTGTTAATCTCCAGAAGGCCAGTGGCTCTGATTAAAATATCACAGGGCTGAGGAATTTAGTGCCCTAACCCTGGAGCCTCTGGTACACTTGTTGTTTTGTTTGAGGTAGGTGTATTTGGAAAATTATGAGAGGATGGATTCTTTGCCAGCCTCTAACTAGGCAGATGTGCAGATTTTCTACTATGATTTTTTTTTTTCACTCTGGTACTGGGGGTCAAAGATTAAATAATTTGCCTCCAGATGGATGTTCTGAAGAGCTAATTAAAAAACTGACAAGTGCTGAGGACCTCAGCTGATTAGATTTGTATGCCTTCCTCCATCAAAAGATCAGAAGTACTGCAGTTTAGAATCACTGTATTAGAGTATATTTCCAGAAACTCAACAATAAAAATAAAAAGGACAGTGCAGTGTCTTTAAAAACATTCTTATATCATATGAGTGTGTCTCAGAACTGGCTGAATATTTTAAATAAGTGAAGAATTTTTTTAAAAACTTCCTATGTTGGGGTGCTATGCCAAACCAATTAGATCAAAGTCTGGGAGAAGGACCCTGGTAATGTGTTTTAAAAAACTTTTTAATGACATGAATATTCAATCAGAATTGAGAACCACTGATTTAGAAATAAAACTATTTGAGATATCTATTTAAATCATGGGAGACATTGTAACGTAACGTATAGGAAGAAGCAGGCTGGGAATTTGTCAACAGAGCCATCTTGGTTGACATGTCAGATTGGCAAAAATCATACTCTGTTCTGAATAAGTTATATAACTTTTTTGTTGCTTCTTTACTTTTAACGTGTCTGTCAGCTTTATAATAGATTTTTGTGAGGAGTACATGTGAACGTTATTTCATAAATAAAGTACTTCCTTAATTTGGTAGTTACTATCATTTGTTTTTAGTAAAATGCTTTTTTAGTAATTTTAAGCCTGTTTCTCAGGCTTACTTATTGATATAAATGAAAAGATTCTTAGCAGTGGCACAAACATGAGCATGCATCAACCTAAAGCAGTCAGCACAATAGAACATCTTGTCATATTGCAGATATGTGAATAAATCACAGTCAGATCCAGTCTGAGTGTACGTGACTTGGAAGTTATAGAATGTGTAAATGTCCTTTCTAGCAAAAGATGCTTTTGGGGATTTTGTTGCTACTCTATAATAAATGCAAATGAGAACTCCCAGGTATTATTTTATACTTGATCTGGCAGCTCTGTTTCTACACAATCACCCAGAAAATGTGAGCTGGCTATATCAACCTGGATGCCAAGTAGCTTAATCAATCATACTGCAATCTAACTGCTCACAGGATCTGAACTTGTGGTTTCATCATGCAGGGTTTGATTATCCATGCTAGCATTAGGATAGAAGGGGAGAGAGAGGTTTGCTCTGTATTGCCATTCCTTCTCCCAGTCTGGGCCCTTTGGCTGTGACTTCAATGGTGTATAGAAAGTCAGAGAGAGCAGATATATTTGGAAATGTGTCAATAATACAAATCAGCCTTGCCTGAGGTCCTGAGTGTATGCTCTTATACTTTTTTGTGCTGGAACAAAGATCCCTGTTCATTCTGTTGCTTTATTTATTTTGGTAAGTATTTTAGGGAAGCTGAAATGAAGGTTTGGCTTTAACCTGTACTTTAAATGATACACATCTTACTCATATTTTTGTAGAAAGCATGTGATCAATCTGTTATTTAATCCTTTCCCTGAGCTCACAACTGGCCCTACCTCTTACTAGTGTGTGACCTGGGGCCAGCCACTCATTCTCTTTCAACCTGAACTTCCTCAGCTGCCAAATGAAAGAAAGAGCACACATATTATTGTTGAATACACCTCATTATTGACTAAGTGAGGTGTTGTATGAGGAGAATATGGATATAATGTATATCGAATGTGTGCTGTATGCCCTTCACTGATGTAGGTATTTCACACATTCTAAGTAGTTACTTGTAATTGATTCATAATCATTGGTGAGGTAGATTTTAAAAGTTTTCCTTTTAAAGATGAGAAAACTGAGGCAAGCAGTGATCAAAATAAGTTTCTCAAGGTTACACAAGCCAGAAAGTAGGGGAATTGAGATGAGGGTTTGACTTCAGGCCTCTGCTCTGAACTATACCCCTTGCCTATTTCTAGAAAGCATGCAGTAAATATAGTGGTGATAATAGCATGTGCTTTTCTTCATGATGTCCTCTTAAAATTCCTAATCTGAAATTGGTGTACTGTGGCATCTACCACAATGGGAAACATTGTAAGTGTTCACTAAATGCTTATCAATATACTAATTGTCAAAACAGAGTGCTGAGCATCTGTACAGTCCTACTGATATTGGATTTGTGTAGTACTGTGTTTTCCAACACTTCACCTGCAAGAACAGCTAAGTGACATCACTTGACCAACTGAATATTCAAGGCTTTACAGTGATCTGTCCCTGAGATGCCCTTTCCTCTCTTTTAAAAAAATGTCTTTGTTGCTTATACAAATCTTGCTCATGTCTACGCTCAGTGAGGAATGGGACCGATTTTATTATCTTTATCTCTGTGCGTAGTACTTAGCAGAAATCTAAATTGTATTAATTAAAAGAATCAATGCGGCTCATTCACCATAAACTGCTGCTGTATTCGTATCTGCCATCTCCACACACACCCTTCCCACTACTTGTCTTTGCCTGTTCTTTGTTCTGAAGCCCCATCCTCAGAGACTTCATGTCCTAGTCCTAACACCAAATAGCGTTTACTTGGTGTAAACAATTTCACCAGCATCATCTTATCTTTCACTAACATGATTCTTCTAGGCTTAGATTTTTTGTTGTTTTTCTTATAATGATGATGGATTTTTATTTATTTGCCCATGCTAGCATTTAACTCTGCTCTGAGTAGATTTTACTGATTTACATGCAATGTACCTATTTAAGTGGACCATTAATAGATGAGCAGAGACTTAAAAAAATACTAGTGACAAATCTAATTTACATTGTATGTGAAAGAGACCTTTTTAAATGTTTAGAGCTTTTTTCCCCATCACTTAAACATTTTATCATAATATATGAAAAGGAAAGGAATTAAAATTTATTTAGTACATATTGGTTCTAACATTGGGAAATGTTGTGTTTTTTTAAAATTTCCTTTTGCACATGATTCTAAAAATAATTTTTAAAAGATATTTGGCTTAGCAATAAAAAGACATTAATGTCAGAGGGACCTGGGTGTGAGTTCTGGACCACCAGCCCACCTGCTTTGTGATTGTAAGGAAGTCTCTTGTCTATACTTAATTTTTCTTATATGTAAACATATATGATGCTATGTCATCATTGGTATTTGGGGTAGAGTTTTATTCTATCTTTCCCCAACACACAGGCAATAGTCAAATGGAAATCCAAGTCTTAATTTATTAACTGCTGGTCAAGTATGTTAAAGTCCTTCCAATCAATATAGGGCTTCTGCTTGCCTATGGGGCTGAGGCTAGATGGTGAGGCAAGGCTACCCATCCCCACCATCCTGATGGTGAGACAGTAGAGGACCATTGAGAAGGATTCTACTCAAACACATAAACAAGTGGTTGGACTCAGGAGCAAAGTGTCAAACTGGGTCTGTCCCAAAGAGCCATGCCAGGTCTAGGTTGCATTGTTGCTTGGGAGCAGGTACTTCAAGTGTGAACTCTGGGCATGACAGTAGGAAGAGAAAGAGTGACAAAAGGTGTGTCAAGCATGGGCAATGACTTAAAGCACAGGAGCCTGCTCAGCAGGGGACAGGGCACAAGCACTGCTAGTCTCTGCCATTCATGGAATGAGTCAGACACCTGAGTTGAAAGAAGAAACACCACCTTTACCTCCATCCAACAATCACAACAAAATCAGTTAGAACAAAAATCTAATCTTTATCTAGTAGTGTTTAATATGAGATTAAATACTATAAAGTGCCTAGCTTCTTCCCCCTGTGAAGGCGTCAATAAACACAACACCCTGTTAAGAGAAGCAGGTTAATTTTGTTAGGGAAATGTTATCAGCCAGACCATTTTATAGTTGAAGAAACAGAGGCTCAAACACCTCTATACTGTTTAGGTACAAAAATCACAACAATAACCTAGCACAAGCAAAAAGGCAACAAGACTTTTATCTTGAGTTTTGGATTTAGAAACTCTCAGAAGCATTTTCATTAAAGTACTATACAGCCTGGGCCTCTAGGTTACCTTGTGCTTTCACATCAGGTAAAATCAGGATTGGACTTGAGTCAGGGGAGCATGCTAATGAGTATTAGCATGTACAGCTAATGCCATTAGCCAAGGGTGCATTTAGAAGCCATCCCTGCCTCTTGCATTTTCCATGTAACATGACTTGATGCAGTGATCTCAAAATACATCAACAGTTTAGACATTCACACAAAAATTAAGGGTAAGTAGTTCTATTTCAGATTGGTTAGCAAGGTAGTGTAGTAAAACAGTTTGGAAACAAGAAAGTGCTTGTCTCCTCATACTGAATATGAGGAAACACATCAGAGAAGTTCTAAAAATTGTGAGAAAAACAACACAATTTAATTTTACTGGAGATCTTCACTCTACTACTTTTCACCTGAGAAATGATATGATATTTTATTTTAGCATACTGGTAGCAAACATTCTGTATTTCTCTTTTCTGACTAGCAGGAAGACAAAGCAATTTATTCTAAAGTAATTAAATACATAACATATTTTGGATTCAAATGCTTGCTCCATATTTTCTCTAAATTAAAGATTGTTTATTTCTTGAAACTCTATTTGTATTTCTGATTTTATATTTTCCTGTAAAGAGTTATATCCATCTGGATTGCCTAGGTAATGCCGCAGTAAAAGACAACTTCAGGTCTCAGTGGTTTGAAACAATGAATTTATAATTTTCATATACACTACAAATAACTTCATGGGCTGAGGGGAAATTTGCCTCTGCTCCATCCTTCACTATAGACCTAGGCAAGAGAATTCCTCTCTCTGTTTCCATGACTGCTGAGACAAAGAAAAGAAGATGGGAAACTGAGCATTCACTTTTGTTGCTGCTATATAAGGGTGAGACTCATCACCTCTCACATTTCACTGATCAGCAAAAGTTAGCCAGCCAGGCCTAATTTCAAGGAGGTCAGAAGTAGTGGACACCTACCATTTGCTGAGTAGAGAACCATAAATTTTGTTAATCCACTAATGACCACTGCAAAACATGTTCCATTATTTTTATTTCATATCAAGACCACAGAAGTAGAATATAGCAGAGGACAAGAAACCTATGCTGGATTGAAAACCTGTGCTTCTTCTGCAGTATTATGTTATAATGTAAGATACATGCAAATAGGAAAATTGCCCTCTAACAAATTCTACCTGCTAAGTGAATCCATCAAACACTACTCCTGTGTCACAAATTAAAATAAGTACATGTACTTTTATGAGGGATCAAAAGGTAAATTTTTTTGAAGGAATAAATGAAGATGAGGGGAAATAAGAGAATTTATAGGTAGTATATAAAAGGGTATACTTATGAATCATCAAGTAACTGTCCTTTTGTCACATGTGGGACTCTGCTTCATTTTAGAATGTTCAAGGTCATTTTAGAATGTTGACTAAGAAAAGCTGTTTTTTGTCCTTAGGAAAATATAAACATCGACGAAGCCTCCAGGTGCCTGGTGAAGCACATACTTGCCAATGAGTGTGATCTAATGGAGTCCATAGAGCCGGACCTGGTGAAGCCCCATCTCACCTCACCCAAGGCTGTCAGCTGCTCCAGCTGTGCCAAGTCCTAGTAGGCTCCTCCGCTGGCCTGTGATGAAGATAACCCCATGATCCCATGAATTGAGCCTTAATTTTTACCATTTTGGGTAAATGTCAGGATAGGGAAACATATGTGGCAAGCCAAAGATCTCTGCCTGTATCTTTTCTATAAAAGAGAAATAATAAATATTTGTTTTATGTTTGTTCGCCACCATCAACACAGTGTTTACAAGCTTTTTAAATATTTAGTCTGTTACAAAATTGTGTTGAGTAGCTGAGCAAAATGTTGCAGGATCAGAATCAGCCCTGGTATTTGCTCCTTTAAATCAGCAAAGGCCTCAGGACTTAAAGAGAAGGGGATAAGAGCAAACTAGCTGTCAAGTTAAGCATTGGTGTTTGCTTGCCCTGGTGTGTCTTTGTTCAGACTTCAATACATTCTGTGATGGTCTGACAGGCCTATTAAATAGAAATGGTATTTTCTCCAGAGATGACCTCCATTCTTGGCAGACCTGGGAGTTGTCTATGATTTAGCTCTTCAGAGTCATGTACACAGGCTTCCTGTGCTTTTGTTGTCTGCATTGTCATTTGCCGTGCCCTGGATGTTGGTTTAACTGAAAACTTTATGAAAAGACCTGCACTCTCTATGTGCCTTTCTGTTAGCTTTCTCTGAATCTGTGGGACTCTTCTGTACATGTAATATATATATTATATATATATTTTCAGAAGCAAAAAATAAAACATAAAAGATGCTGTTTCCCTATTTTTGGAAAGTGCTTTAAGTTTCTTAGTATTTTGAACCCCCACCCCTGCCCTTTGGCAGTGAAACCATGCTTCTCAAGATGCATTTCTAAATTTTGTTTCAGAAAGGACATGAGAAATTGGAATGAATCTATTCTATTTACATCTGCTATTCATATCAGTATTTAGGCCAAGAAAATAAGTAGTATGTATACATTTTTGGTTAATCACAGAAATATATCCTCAATTATCAAGAAGGTGTCAGACCAATCAACGTAAAAAGAAACAACTGAAACACTTAATGGTGCTGCCTTGCTTATCACAATGCTGTGGTGCTGATATTCTGCAAGTAGCTTGTATTGTTTTCCTCTAATAATCATATCAGTGGAATACACTCACAGCAGCCTTGTCTTTTGTAACAGATATTTTTCCTTACATATTCTTGACATTCACTGTTTCTATAAGTACCAGCAACATAGCTTCCTATGTAAGTCTATATAAGACCCCTCTTTGGACATTCTCTGGCTCCTGGAGCAGCCAATCCGCAAGTTAGGCCAGGAGTGCCAGGGAGTCAATGTCTCCAGGAACAACTCTCAGCCAATGATAGCAGATGCTGGGGGTAAATACTCTAGGTTCCTTGTTGCTCAAACTGAGCAATTCTGAGGCATGCTCTGTGGACTCTCAGAGGTCTTCAGTGGAATTAAGTCCCTGGTTCCCACAAGGGTAATCTTTCCACATGTCTCACCCTTAAATTGGCTTTCTGTCCTTTCATCCCTTATCTCCTTACTCTTTTACCTTGATTCATTTTCCAAATAAATGGCATTAAGTCAAATCCTTGTCTCTGGGTCTTCTTCCTAGGGAACACAACCCAAGTTAGGTAAGACAGAGGAAACAGGAAGCTTCCTAGGAAACAGATCCTTAATATCAGCTTTCAGAATTCAATCGTTCACCACCCAGGTGATAGATAACAAGGAACCATTTCTGGCAGACAATGTTGTAGAGCTATAGCACCATAATTGTTAAGAATCTTGCTTGGTGGTAATGCTATTACTCTTGTGTTTGAAAGATTAAAATATTGTGAAGTTTGTTAATTGCTATAGAAATTCTAAAGGAAGAAGGGAAATACTTCAAAACATTGGTATAGGCAGTGATATTTTGGATTAGATCTCAAAAGCACAAGCACCAAAACCAAAAATGGACAAATGGAATGATATTAAACTGAGAACCTTATACACTGCAAAGGAAACAATCATTAGCATGAAGACCCAACCTACAGAATGGAAGAAAATATTTGTGAACTATTTATCTGATAAGGGATTAACATCTAGTATATATAAATACTAAAAATGTTCAACAGCAAAAAGCCCTCCCCCCTCAAAAAATTAGAAAACAAAAGAATAGATACTTCTCAAAAGAAAATATGTAAATAGTCAACAAATATATGAAAAAATGCTCAGCATCATTAGCTAACAGGGAAATGCAAATCAAAACTACAATGTCATTTTACTCTAGTCAGAATGGTGAAGTCAGAATGCTTTTTTGCATCTCAAAAGCAAAAAACAACAAATGCTGATGAGAATGAAAAGGTAACTCTTATACACTGTTGATAGGAATGTAAATTAATACAGTCATTGTGAAGAACAGAATGGTGGTTCTTCAAAAAACTGTAATAAGAACTATCATATGATCTAGACATCCCATTTCTTTTTGTTGTTGTTGTTTATAAATTCATATCTTTTATTTTTTAAATTTTGTATTGTTCTTAATTTTAATTTGTTATATATGACAACAGAAGGCATTACAATTTATATTACACATATAGCACAACTTTTCATATCTCTGGTTATACACAAAAGTAGAGTCACATTTTTCGTGTCTTCATACATGTACTTAGGATAATGATGACCATAGCATTCTACCTTCTTTCCTACCTGTAAGCCCCTCCTTTACCCTCCCTTCTCTTTTCCCCTTTGCCCTATCTAGCGATCATTTAATCCTCTCATCCTTACCCCACTGCAGCATATTATGAATCAGCATTCTTAAATCAGATAAATCATTTGGCATTTATTTTTTGAGGATTGGCTAATTTCACTTAGCATTATATTCTCCAACTCCTTCCATTTACCTTATGAGAATAAAATGCCATTTACCTTATGAGAATAAAATGCCATGATTTTATTCTCTTTTAATGCTGAACAATATTCCATTGTGTATATATACCACATTTTCTTTATCCATTCATCTACTGAAGGGCATCTAGGTTGGTTGCACAATTTAGCTATTGTGAATTGTGCTGCTATAAACATTGATGTGACTATGTCCCTTTAGTATGATGTTTTTAAGCCCTTTGGGTATAAACCGAGGAGTGGGATAGCTGGGTCAAATGGTGGTTCCATTCCTAGTTTTCCAAGGATTCTCCATACCGCTTTCCATTTTGGCTGCACCAATTTGCAGTCCCACCAGCAATGTATGAGTGTACCTTTTTCCCCCACATCCTCACCAACACTTATTGTTATTTGTCTTCATAATAGCTGCCATTCTGACTGGAGTGAGATAAAATCTTAAGAGTAGTTTTGATTTGCATTTCTCTATTGATAGAGATGTTCAACATTTTTTTCATATATTTGTTGATTGATTGTATATCTTCTTCTGAGAAGTGACTGTTCAGCGCTCTTTTGTCACTAGACACCCCATTTCTGGGTATATACCCAAAGAAAATGAAATCAACAAACTAAAGTCACATGTTTATTGCAGCACTATTTACAATTGGCAATATGTGGACTCAATGTAGGATGAATGGCTAAAGAAAACACTATATATAAACAATGGAATATCATTCAACCATAAAAAATGAAATTGTGTTATTTGCAGCAAAATGGATGGATCTAGAGAACATTATATTAATTAAGATAAGCTAGATGTGAAAAGACAAATGCTACTTGTTTTCTCATATATGTGGAAGCTAAAAAATTTAATCTCAAAGAAGGAGAGAGTAAAGTAGCAATTACTAGAGGCTAGGTAGGCAGGGTGAAGAAAGGGATAGTAGATAATGGACCCAAAATACAGTTAGATAGGAAGAAAATGTGGTATTTCACAGCACAGAAAGACTATTATAGCTCACAGGAACATACATTTCATGAGAAATATATTCAAGAAGGCTCAAACATGGTAAGGAGATGAAAATGCTTATTACCCAAATTTGATGAGTGTACATTATATATACATATTAAAATATCATATTGTACCCCATATATGTGTATAATTGTTATGTGTTAATTTTAGAAAAGAAATATAGACTGGCAATGTAGCTTAGTGATGGAGCAGTTGCCTAGCATGTGTGAGGCCTTGGGTTTGATCCTTAGTGTGCACACATGCACACACACACACACAAAGAAGAAATAAATTATATAAAAAGAAAAAGAAACTCTGAAGGAAGAAAAATATATGTACTCAGATGCACCAATAGCACCAATACTTCAATTAGGATGTAGTGTGAAAGCTGAAGACCTTTAAGCAGCAGCCAAAATTACCCTTCTTTTCTTCATTTACAGCACAGATGATGCTGTTAATCAGTCTTTAGATTTCATCAGGAGAAGCTGAGTAGTAAAGGAGGCTAAATTCAAAGTGCTCACAAATGTCTGCCCCTAAAGTGAGTACCTTGTAGAAATGGAAAGGGACACTAAAAAACAGGATGAGATATTTGGGGGAACATCTTTGACTCTTGAAACCCTAGGTCCTTTTGAAGAGTGGAGGATGGGTAATTGTCCTGTAAAAGCCTCATCTAAGTAGGATGTTTTAGGTATTACTTGCCTCTTTCAAGTTCTGTTCTCATTTCCCATTATTGCTTCTAGACAAATAATTACAGCCAAGGTTTGGCAGGACGTGAGTAGAAAGGGATGATCTTTGGTTGCTTGACAAAATGGATTATTCATCAAATGAACTACAGAATCTGGCTAATAAATACCAGTAGCAATCTGGGAGAATATTCCAAAGAATTGATTTTGACATATTGAGATATTGAATCAGGGAGGAGAGAATATAAAACCAAATAGTAGAAAATCTATTTCTATAATGGCACTCCTTCGTGAGTTAGATTTCAACATTTTGGCAAGTCCACCTGTAGTCTATCTTAATATGCTACTGAACTTGAAGTTTGCAAGTGATGTTGGCCTAAATTAAATGATGTGGAAATTCTAGAACTACCCTAGCAAAGTATCATCAGAGAAGAGATCCAACTTCACACAGAAATGGAAGTATTAGAAAGTATCTAATTGAAAGGCCAGAGAACCTGCGAGCTGGTTATTTTCTCCAGCTGAGTTTAGAAGATGCTGTCTTCTAAACAAATAAGAGGTCTAAAGCAATAAGAGGTCTTCCAAAAGGAGAGATGCAACATCAAGAAGAAGCTCAGTGGTGGCTATTGTCTATAGACTTGGTTCAAGATTGTAGAGATGTTGCTGTATTTTGATAGGAATAACTCCCCCTACATGGTTAAGAAAGATGTGCTGCTGAAATGAATATGGTAAATTGTAATGTCCTAGGAAAGCTAAGAGCAAAAAGCAGAAGCACCCAGGTAATAACTATGGAATCTCTAATCCACTTTTAAAAATATTCACTGAAAGGTGTTGTTTGAGATATGTATTTTAAAATGAGAACTGTCTTCTAACCCTCTTCCACCTCTGAAAATTATATGTATAACATGTATAACGGTTTTCAAAATGAATATTCATTGATTCAGTGGCCCCCTCACTCCCCAAACAAATATTTATTAAACAATTACTATAATCCTAACACTTGGGGTAGGCACTGTTATGCAGATATAAATGACCAAGATATGATCCCAAATCATTAGGTATTTTGGTCAGGTACAACATTCAAACATGTAAACAACTCCCCTAATTTAAGAAAGAAGTCTAATCTAAACCCAGGTATTTCTTCCAAAACAAAATTTGTTTCTTGATGCAGGAATTGGAGCTGAAATTATGCTTCAGGAGACAAAATATATGTTCCTGCCATTCTCTTCCTAGAACAGAGATCAAGCCACTCTAGTTAAGTTCATTCAGCAGACAATAGCAAAGGAAATGCCCATATGCCCTCAGCCCTTAGCATATGGGCTGCTGTTTGGAATATTGTTTTTTTTTTTTCTGAATATTTTAGTTATCCTCAGAGATGAGTAGCCTGACAGTTTGTTCATCTCTGTAGAGACAGTGAGTAGAGTTTCCAAAGTATACATAGGAAACCAGTAAGCAAAATAAAGATCCAAACTGCAGCCAAATTCCAATGTCCATGCTCCAAAACATTATGATAAACTATCTCCTCTTTTTTTTTCATTTTTATTGGTGTAATAAAATTATACATAATGGTGGGATATATTGTTACATATTTGTACATGCATGCAATATAACAATATAATTTTACAAGTATCATTTTTTAGCATTTCCCCTTTCCCTTCCAACCATCTCTACTTAGATTTCTGAAGGTGACAACAATCTCTATGCAGAATGCAACGCTCAGCCTAGAAGATGATAATGGAGCTTGCCATATACAAGATACCTCTAAGCACTTCTCTTGATTATTAGAGGTATTGTCATGAGATAATACATATAAAACAGTTGACATAGTGTCTAAAACATAGCAAGTAATCAATGTGATTTTTATAAATTCTGTCTACTTATTAGTAAAATTGAAATAGTGTAAACAAAGCTATCTGATAAAAATGGCATATATTTTTGGATGTGACAAAAATGAGCTCCAGGGCTAGCCCAGAGGCAAAAAGTTGATTAATAGTTGAATAAGGTTGGGGGCATTGGTGGGTGACAGGTGAAAATATGTTTTCTTTTTAAGGAGATAAAAATATTGTATAATTAATTATAATGACAATTATACAACTTTGTGAGTACACTAAAATCCATTGAATGGTATACTTTAAATAGATGGAATATACAGAATGCGAATAAATACTAATAAAACTCTGATAAAAAGCAAAGTCATAGAGGACACAGCAATATAAAATTATTGTTTTTCCCAGTTCATTAATTTGGCATAACTGGACTATTGTCCTGGTGTTATTCCACAGGAAGGAATATAAGAAGTGCCTTTTTACCAAGCCTGTCATCTGCCTCATTAGTCATCACCTTCGAATTCACAACTTGCTCTCAGATGTTGGAACACGCATTATGCATGGGTTTAAATTCAGCTGCATCTGAGATGTTTCTATCTGAAAATGTTTTTGACTTTCTGAGCTCAGCAAACAAAGAAAATGCCTTGATGCTAGAAGAAAAAGAGCATGAGACATTCCAAAACAAAAGGTCACAAGTGCCCATAGACAAAAGCGGAAGTCTCAAACTTGAGGATAAAATGCCTCTGGGAAGTGTGCCTGCAAGTATTCACTGCATAGATGAGTCTGAAGTTTTCCATTTCAACAAATCAACTTATTTCCTTCAATTTGACTGATTTTTCACAATATTAATTCCCAGGCACAGGCCGTATACTCCTAACTGGAATGTACTCACTGAAACGGTAATGGTAGACTTAAGACTGGAATTTAAAATTCCAGATGGCTCAGATTATGCTTTCCATTAGAACAAAATTAACTTTCAGAGGAACTCAAAGAAATCTTATGGAAGTTGTTTTAATGTCAAATACCAAAGAGTTGCTGTTACTTGTAATAAAAATAAAATACCTTCTGAGTTGTCTTGAACTGAACTTTTAAGTAATTACCTCATGCCAGATGTGAAACACCAATCAATTTATATTTATTGAACTCTTTAAATCAAACAGCTCTCAATTTGCTACTCTGAGCAACTTGCTGTGTCTGGTGTATTAAGTAGGTCACATGTCAAAGTCTCTAACAAAATGCATAGTATTAATATATGTTAGTTTCCATTCTGTGATAGTTGTTGTCATGGGAACATGAGGAATAAAGAGTCATGGTCCCCTGCTCTTTAAGTTTGGAATTTCCTTAGAGGAAGAGGGAGTGGATTAATAAGACAGACAAAAGATACAGTTGAGGATCAAGAAAAGAAGATTGTTTCTGTTTCTACCACATGACATTCTTCATTGCTAAAGATAGCAATATCTTTATCATCATAATGATTGTTAAAAGCTATTTATTATTCATAGCTAGATCCCATATTATGTATTTTTCAAATATAAATGTCATTTAATCATCATTACCACTCCATTGGGGATAAATTTCAAATGTCATAGGTAAGAAAACAGGCTTATGGAAAAAAAGTCCACATGTATCACATAATTCTGGCAGAATTCTGGTCAGTGTACCTGTGCTCCTGGCCACAATGGACTAATCCAAGGATTTTATTCCTCCTGGCAAATGTGACAGATCTGGAGGTGTGCCTGTGATCTAAGCTGCACCATGCAGAGTCTCTGTACCTTTTTCCCAAAGCTTTAGAAAGGGAGTCGTAGGGATGGCCATCATTTTCTCACGCCATGGGCAGTTAGGTGAACACATATCAATACATAGATCCACTTCAGGCAGTGAGAGAGGAGGGCAGAGAGGAAGGACAATCCCATCTGAGTCTTAGTACAGCTATGTGTGAATTCTGATTCAACTTTTAACTTCCTTGCTACAAGAAGCAATGAATTCCTCTTTGGTTTCTTTGTTCACTGCTTAGGGGAGACTGAGTTGATTTACTACCACTTGTAAATCAAATGTTCCTGACTAATACAGCCAAATGGCCATTAAAGGTGGAGCTATATTTGTATCCATATATCTGTCTACATGGTCTGCAAGGTCCCAGCTATTGATAATAGTGTTTATTAAAAATAATAACTGCCCAATTGATCAACAAACATAGGAAAAAATGTTCAACATCTCTAGCAATTAGAGAAATACAAATCAAAACAACATTCACATTCCATCTCACTCCAATCAGAACGACAATTATCAAGAATACAGCAACAATAAATGTTGGGGAGGATGTACAGAACAAGGTACACTCATACATTGCTGGTAGGGCTGCAAATTGGTGCAGTCATTATGAAAAACAGAATGGAGATTCCTGAGAAAACTTGGAATGCAACCACCATTTGACCCAGCTATCGCACTTTTTGGTTTATACCCAAAGGACTTAAAATCAGCATACTACAGTGATGCAGCCACATCAATGTTTATAGCAGATCAATTCACAATAGCTAAACTATGGAACCAATCTATGTTCCCTTCAACACATGAATGGATAAAGAAAATGTGGTATATATAAACAATTGTGTATTACTTATTGTTTAAGAAGAATGAAATGGTGGCATTTGCCAGTAAATGGATGGAGCTGGAGAATATCATGCTAAGTGAAATAAGTGAATTCCCCAAACCAAAGTCTGAATGTTTTTTTCTGATATGCAGATGCTAATTCACCGTAGGTGGGTATAGGGAAGAATAGAGATACTTTGGACTAGGCAGAGGGGAGGGAAGGGAGGGAAGGGGTTAAGGGGGTAGGAAGAACAGTAGAATGAATGGGACATTATTATCCTATGTGCATATATGACTACACAACCAGAGTGATTCTACATCATGTACAACCAGAATGAGAAATTATACTCCATTTATGTATAATGTGTCAAAATGCATTCTACTGTCATATACAACTAGTTAGAACAAATAAAAAGAATAACTGTCAATGCGGAGGATTTTATAGGCATTGGAGTCTTTATTTCAAATATTCTATTAGTAGACATAAAGTACATAAAGACATGATTGGCAGAAGAATATATGCCTTTTGATAATATAGATTAAGTGGTCAGTAACACAAAATAAGTAGATAAATGGTGGCCTATGGAATAAAAACAAAGCACATTGATACTTTTGGGGGAATAAATGACACGATATTACTTTAAAGAATAGTGTAATAGTCATAAGGTCTCACAGACAGTATATCACCTAATACTTAAAAGTTAACATAAAATGTCTAACTAGAGTATGTTCACATATAAGAGTCAGGAAGCAGGTTTTCTTGAAAGTTCATAAAGTAAGGTCTGGAAATCTATTTTAAAGAGAGAGCAAGAGCAAGAGAGCAAGAGAGAGTGCACACGTGAGAGAGAATATTGAGAGGAATTAAAGAAGGATGAAAAATGATTTTGTGCAAGTGCAAAATGATATGGGGGTATTACAGAGTACACAAAAGGAAGCACAAGAAGGAATTTGATAAATATTTTACACATTGGTTAATTTTAAGAAACATAGTTTTTTTTTCTATTCCCTCTGGCAAGGAAAACAAAATAAGAGAACATAGGATAGCAACATTCAGAAATGCTCTACCTAGACCTAAGTGCACAAAGAACAATGGTGAGCATATTGGGGAACACAATCATTTGAACATAACAAATAGATAAAATAATGTTTAATCATGGTACAGAAAAATCATAGTGAATTAATATTCAAAATTCTATTTATTTATTACTGGCTTTGTATCAGCTACTTGGCCTTTATAGCAACACTACAAAACAATCATTATTAAACCAGTTTTAGAGATGAAGAAGCGATTGTGGGAGACTGTTCCAAGGTTATACAGCTAAAAAGTGAATGAGACATTACTCAAATTCAAGACTGGCTGACTCAAAAGATCCTACTTTGCTATGACTCAAAAGACCCATTTTCCAATTTGACTCCATGTGACCATTTATTCTTATGACCATAATTTAGATGGCACAAATTTTTAATTATATTTTTATTTTGTGTATCAGTTTCAGTAAAGAGACGGACATTATACAGTTAAGTGAACAAGGAACAATTCATATAATGAATTATTCATTAGTAAATGGATATTAAGAAGAGTTCGTTGAGGAAAACTGTAAAAGGGTTCAAGAAAAGCAGATATGGAGGAAACCACCACATCTATGCTTGAGGGAAAACATTCAAAGAAGGAAAAAGCTTAGTTGAGCTTTCCCATGTTCCACCCATTGCCTGGAGCTGAGATTCAGGCTTTCTTGGTGAAGGTTTGAAAATTCACTGGATGATGGTGGAAGTTCTCTAAAGTACTTTATTCCAGGGAGAAAAGAAGGAAATGACTTCCTGGAGTCACTGGCTGGGTGCTGCTGAAACTAGAGGGTGTACACAACTTGGTCTCCTGCCTTTGGTGTTAATGCCTTCTGGCAAGAAAGCTGTCTGCTGGTAAGGACTGTGTCCTTGGGTAACATGCCATAAAGGAAGAGCATTCGATTCAGAAGAATCTGTCTTCCTTTAGTATCTCTCTAGCACCCTCTACTGACAAGACCTTGCATTGTGCCTACTGACAAAGGACTCGTTCACAGCGTCCAGCTCTCACCTGGAAAAGAAGGAAAATAAGGGTAGGTTTGGGGCAGAAAAGCAATAAATTGATAACTGGCATAGTGTATTAATTAGGGTAAGTCATGATAACTGGAAACAAAGAGGTACAAAATGTTTTTATAAGGGTTTCCTTCTCACTTAAATCATGATCTGGTACTGGTCAGATGACTTCTATAAAGCTCATCTTCTACAAGTAGAAATTCAGCTCTTTAGTTGAATTAAAAAATCATCTGTGGTTGAGATATTTGGAAGTTAGATGGAAAGCATGAATTTGCAAGGGGAAGGGAATGGCAAATGGTAGTAGTACATAAGAAAAGGTAGAAAGGGCACTGTGTGAAATTTGCTTATCAGAAACTGGCATTTATGAGAGCAGAAGGAGGGAAAGTAAAGAGAGTGATGAGGTAATATTTATTAGAAGACACAGGGGATAAAGAAGGTTGAGAAGTATTTCTGTAAGAGCTTATTAGGCACCCGCCTGAGGCATGTGCCTGCCTGTATCATCATACCCATTGACTGAACTCACATGCTTAGGATGAAGTGTGAGTGCTTTGGCTCTGAAATGACTGCCTACATTCAAATTCTAGCAATGTTATTTAATATTCATGTGCCCTTGAGCAATCTCCTCAGCCACCTGTGGTAGAGGCTGTTGGTTGCCACAGATTTTTCTCCTTTTTACTTGATGATATAATTTTCAGATGGGCATTTGGACACACAGACAAACAGTACATTTCCCTATCTTCTCCTGTTGGGAGTATGGGCATGTGATTAAATTTTGGAAATTAATGTGAGTGCCCTCCAAAGAAAGGAATATGTCTTTCATTTCCCCTTTGAAATGTAGATAGGAAGTGAGGAGCTGGAACAGGCTTCATGAACAATAACACAGAAGCCTCATATTGAACATGAAAGGGTAAAAAGAAGGATTCTAGTTTCTGGATAAGAGTGAGTTGCTCTACCACCTTCTTGAATATCTTTAAGATAGAAGAAAAGAAATCTATCATGTTGAAGCTTTGATATGGAGGTGTCCTGTATAGCCTAGCATGATCCTGAGTGTCTAGTCTGCAAAATTGAGATGCCCCATGACATTAATACTTGCCTGTTCTTGTGAAGATTCCACAGCAACAACAAGGCAGCAATAGAGATTTCTGGTGTTTATATAGCACATATACTGTGCTAGGCACATTTCTGAGTACTTTACTTGTAGAAAAACATATCTAGTACCTAGTAAATCATGGATATTTTCTATTGTTATTTTCCTACTTCCTTCATAATTTCAAGGATAACCATTTTAATTCATATTTTACTCTAGCTTCTCTGATTCCCAGGGGAATTACAATTAATATCCAGTATGTTCAATTATTTCTATGTGGATAGCAATATAAATATGCGAATAGCATATAAAATACAATTATCAACAAAATATAGATTATTTAATATCATCATTATGTATATTATTAACTTTCTTTGTTGGACAGCTGATAATGAGTTGTTGAAATATAATCATATTTATGAATATAGAAATAAAACCCAGCATTTTTATTATAATGTTAAAGAGCGACAAAATCTTTAAAATAAATTTATTCTTATAGCAAATACAAAACATATATATTATAGAAAATAAAACTGCTGTAAAAGTTAAAAGTGACATCACTACTCAAACTTAACAGAAATTTTCTTTAAATGGAATTGTATTTAATGTGGTGGTTTGGTGCCTAATTTTTTTCTCTTTACTGAATATCTAATTCATCAAATATTTTTATATGGTATGAATTTTGGGGTAAATTCATAGAAATTGCATTGTATTAATACATACTATTGGTTTACTTAGTCAAACCTCATTTATGTTTTCATCAATACTTTTCCTTTATATAATATGAAAAGATAAATTTTATGTATATCCATGATGGTTTCCTTAGAATAAATTTCTAGAAATGATATTGCTGCACCAAATTTATGAGAAATTTTTAAATAATCTGAACGTTACTTTCAGAAAACATGTAAGAATTTCCACTCCTATCATTGGCATTTGAAAATACCCTAAGAGCACAGCAATTTATGATTCATTCTTTTTTTTTTTATTGGTTGTTCAAAACATTATAAAGCTCTTGACATATCATATTTCATATATTAGATTCAAGTTGGTTATGAACTCCCAATTTTACCCCAAATACAGATTGCAGAATCACATCGGTTACACATCCACATTTTTACATAATGCCCTATTAGTAACTGTTGTATTCTGCTACCTTTCCTATCCTCTACCATCCCCCCTCCCTCCCCTCCCATCTTCTCTCTCTACCCCATCCACTGTAATTCATATTTCTCCTTGTTTATTTTCCCATTCCCCTCACAACCTCTTATTTGTAATTTTGTATAACAATGAGGGTCTCCCTCCATTACCATGCAATTTCCCTATTCTCTCCCTTTCCATCCCACCTCATGTATCTGTTTAATGTTAATCTTTTCTTCCTGCTCTTCCTCCCTGTTCTGTTCTTAGTTGCTCTCATTATATCAAAGAAGACATTTGGTATTTGTTTTTTAGGGATTGGCTAGCTTCACTAAGCATAATCTGCTCTAGTGCCATCCATTTCCCTGCAAATTCTATGATTTTGTCATTTTTTAGTGCTGCGTAATACTCCATGGTGTATAAATGCCACATTTTTTTTATCCATTCATCTATTGAAGGGCATCTGGGTTGGTTCCACAGTCTAGCAATTGTGAATTGTGCTGCTATGAACATCGATGTAGCAGTATCCCTGTAGTACGCTCTTTTAAGGTCTTCAGGGAA
>NW_026000174.1:1515441-1519015 GCF_001458135.2 Marmota marmota marmota
TTTAAAAAATAATAATAATAAAATAAAAAAAATTAAAAAAATTAAAAAAAATTAGAAACATTAAAAAAAGTAAAAGAACATCAACAAATAAAAATTGAAAATGAAAGAAAAAGAAGGAAAAAAAGAAAAAAAGGCGGGGCGCACTGAGCTTTCTTTGCCTCGGGTACTTACAATCCACTGCTGATTACACACTCAGCTTCTCTGCCCGGAGCGAAGCGAAAGAGGAAGCAGATGGGAGCAAAGCGCCCGCGGCTCTGAGCAGCCAAGCCTCCGGGAGCCAAGCGTCTCTTTTTCGATCTCTTTGTTCTTCCTGCTGCTTGGCAAGGTGGTCCGCTACAGATTAATGGTGAAAGGAGCTCTAAGAGACTGTGCGAAATCTCTATTAAAGCCGCTGTTCTGAGCACCACGCTCAGCACTTCAGCAACCCCCGTACGCAGCGGCCATCTTCCCGTGATATTCTTTTTTTCCCTTTGTCAGCTAGCTTTTCATCACTGTAACAAAATATATGAGAAAATCAATTTAATGAAGAAAATATTTATTTTGGGTTATGGTTTCAGAGGTTTCAGTTCAGTCACTTGGTCCCATTGTTATTGGTTTCTGAGGCAAAATATCATAGGAAGGAGCACCTGGCAGAGCATAATTGTGGCCTCATGGTGGCCAGGGAGCAGGAAGAGAAAGCATGCTGGGGACAAGATAGTCTCCAAAGGTAGGCCCTCAAGGCCCTATTTCTTTCAAGTAGACTCCACCTCCTATAGTCTCCACCATCTCCCATTATTCTGTTCAGCTACAAACTCATCAAGAGATTAATTCATCCATAAGGGTCAGAACCCTCTGTGGGACACTCCAGATTCAAACCATAATACCCTCCTTTCTTTCAATTTTTTGGAAATGGCATAAAAAGGAATCCTAAGGCTCAAGAAGAGGAATTAATTCTGTGAATGTTGGAAAACAATAACAATGAAAAGGATTTCCTTGAGTTCTAAGAAATAAAGGTCATTGGATACTTAGTAACAAGGCAGGTTTGATTGTAATATCAGCATTTTTTCATAATTTTATTGCATTCTCATATTATACATATTCAGTTTACATAAAAGAAAATTATAGAGATAATTTCTTTTTTATTTAGATTGTTTTAATAATTTAAACCTGAGACATAGTTCTAAGTGATGTTTTAATAATTATCACAACAAATGGAAATGATTAAAAAACTTATTTGAAATAATACATAAGGAAACATTTTCATTTCATTTGCTCTACTCCATGATAAATCAGAAATAAAATTATTGACACGAGAATTAACTTTGTTAAAAAGAATTCTCAATGTACATACAAGTTTATAAGAAACAGAGACTTGGAGAGATTCAGTAACTTATACAAGGTCACACAGAGTAAAGATGGCTAAAAAGCCAATTCTGAGTCTTAGTGTAAGTCTTTCTGATACACTGTCCTATCTCCTTCAGAGAAAGATCTCCATTCCATCCTGCTCTTGAGTGCTGAAATACCTTTCATTGTCTATATTGGCTTTGCACCAAATTTCTGATAAGATGGACAGCCACCATCAAAAAGTCTGCATACATGTGTATTTGTAGAACTGCTTCTTTAACACAGCTGATCTGTACTGTCTCAAAATGGGGCTCTGGGACAAATTCCAAAAGTGTTTAACCATTTATTTTCACAAATCAAATAAAAAAGACCGGTTATGGCTGATTACAAAGTTTGACTTCACAAAAAATGAAGAAGGAACAGCAGAGCATTGACAAAGTAATACTCTTTTGTAAATTGATCTCATATACATCACTGTATTAGATCTCACAACCATCTGTTTTACTGATAACTGAGGCCCGGAGACCTTAATATATTATTAAAGACTTCAGTTATCCAGAGACACAATCAGGACATAGCCTCCTTTAGAGCCCCCATCCTGTCCCTTCTACTTTTCCAGGTCTTCCTCTTGTGTAGGAAATTCTTTAAATTTGGGAGTGTGAAATTCTTTAAATCTGAGAGTGTATAAATTGGGTGTGAAAATATAGAACTAACAGGGCATTAAAGGATGAAGGAACTCACATGATCCAGGCAGTGATAGATGGATTTGGCCCTGGTGTGTTCATGAGGTCCCATCATACATCCTTTGTGAGTCACAAAGCTGAGGCTGCCACATGGCACACTGTGCAAGGAGGGGATGGAAGGAAACCTGGGGCTCCCTGGCGGTGCGTTGGCAGGGTTCTACTCTCATCTTGTTTACTCTTTGCTCTGTGTTTCTGCAAAAGTAGGCACATGCATTATTCACAATCAAAGACTATTTTGCTTTCCAAATGCAGACTCAGTGTTCTCTTCCTGACAGTTTATAAACTCTTGGGGGGCACAGATGGAGTGCTCTGTTGCCTCTGGACTTAGCTCATACCAGGCAGGGGCTTGCAAGTTGTCTGAGTTTGTCCAAGATGTGCATATAGAATTGGGCCTGAGACACTCCATCCCTGTAAGGTGACAGGCACTCCAGTGAGTGATGAGGGATAGTCTCATAGATAGATTTCTTGGGAAATGGGAGAGGAAAGCAAAGTCTCTGCTCTTTGGGTAAGCCCGTGTCTACTTTAATTAATCCAGTGTTTGAGCTTACTGTGTAGAAAATGAGCTTTAAAAATGAGCATAGAGTGTACAACCAAAGATATGGAAAATTGTGCTCTATATGTGTAATATGAGTTGTAATGCATTCTGCTGTCATATATAACAAATTAAAATTTAAAAATAAAAAAATGAACACAGATATATATTTTTTTCTTTCTAATATCTTATGGTCTTAGGAAATTTCTACTCATAAAGAATTTTCACAGATAAAAATCTCTTCTTTTTTTAAAAAAATATATAAAATTTCATACCCTCCCCCCAGAATCCCCCACTATAGTCATGTTGTTGACATAAATTTCATATGTATATGAAACAAATGTGTGGAATATACATTTGTTGACATATATAACACATATACTTTATTGACATGTTTCTAGACTATTTTCTGTGTATGCATTTTTTATTTTTAACTTTAAATGTTATGATATCAAATGCATATATATTGTGTCCCCAAACAATAAGAAAATATTTTCAATGTATAGTTTTATTTTTAAATAAAGTAGCTCCTTCCTCAATTCCTCCTTTTTTTTCTTCTTTTTTCCTCCCTTCCTTAAGTGTTTCCTCTTTATTTTTGTTGCAATAAATATTTTCTTCAAATGCATTCATTTATTCAATAATTAGTTAGTATCATTGAAATTACAAGGGCTAAAGCAGCAAATAAAGCTGGCAGCATTGATCTTCCATGATCAATATACAAATAAATATATGATATGTAAGGTGTTAATGAGTTTCATGGAGAAAGGCAAAGGCACTTAAGAGGCAGAGTGTTCATTGAGGCACTATTTAATACAGGTCACTCAGAGAAGTCTTCTATGATGAGTGACAAGTGAGAAGAGCGCACAGGGAAATGTGAAACCATGCTATAAAAATGTCTTGGAAGCGAGAATTCTAGACAGAAAGGATATATATATATATATATATATATATATATATATATATATATATATATATA
>NW_026000174.1:1519040-1564649 GCF_001458135.2 Marmota marmota marmota
TATATATATATAAAATATAAAGGCCTTGAAGTGGAAACATGTTTGGAGTATACCAGGAATTCCACAGAATCCAGTGACTTGAGGATACTAAGGAAGGGGAAATAGTAGGGAATGAAGTAAGAGAGGGGTGGGAAGGATGTTGATGACATAGAATTTTACTTACCTTGACTTTTAGTGGAAGAGAATGGGGAACCATTAGAGGGTAGTGAGAAAGGAATTGTGTGATCCAACAGGGCTTTCGTGAAGACCACTCTGGGTACCATGTGGAGAGATTTTACAGGGCTCAGAAATAGAAGCAGAGAGATCAGACAGGAGACAGCTGTGATCTTCCCCAAGGTAGTGGCAACACAGCTTGGATCTGGGAAGCCATGGATGATGTGGTGGAAATCAATGAGTTTTGATTTGAAGAAAGACTCAAAGAGATTTCCTGATGAGTTGGGCATGAGGACTGAAGAAGTCAAGGAAGACTCAAGGCTTTTGTGTCAAGTTAACTGAAAGCCATGGGCAGAATGGGAGGGTGGTGGTGACAGAGGGGAGATCAGCAGTTAGGTTTAGGGATTGCTAAATTTGAGATACCAAGCAGAAATAGGTAGTTGGAGTAAGATATATGACATTAGAATGGAGAAGGTATGCCAGATTTAGTCAAAACTTTGGGAGTCATCATCTTATACACAGTATTTAAAATTATGAGGTTAACTAGGAAATAAATGTAAAAAGAAGAAAGAAACAATCCTAGGATTAATCTTTGGAAAACTCAACATTTAAAGTTTGGAAAATGAGAAGGAGCATCATCAAAGATGGGAGGGAATGGCCAATCTCTTGGAGAAAAGAGTGATGTCTTAGAAGCCAATGGAGTTTTGAGAAGACAGATGGAACGATAACAAAGCCTGCTGATAGGCTGAGGAGGATGAAGACTGAATCTATCAGTAAAGGGTCTTTGTAATTCTGAAAAGTTGAGTGTCAGATGAGAAAGAAGAGAGGAGATCCATATCCATAAACATGAATAGTTCCCTGTGAAGCAGAAAAATGTGATTGTAGGAGAAATGGTGCTTGGATAAAATAATTGTTTTGTTGTTGCTATTTCTTTTGTGTTTTGAAATTGAAAACTTATAGCATGTTTGCACATTGAAAGAAAAAAATCAATAGACAGGGCAGTGGAGGGAAAGGTGACATTGCAAGAGAGAGAAAGGAAATTCTTGGACTGATGTATCTGAGTGAGAAGAAGTCGGGTGCATGAGTGGATGAGTTGGTTTTAAGTGAGGCAATGGCTTTCTGTCCACTGTAACTGGCAGAAGGCAATATTTTGCTTCTATTTGTCTGTGAATTAAGAAGTAAGGCACAACTGAGAAGAGAAAAGCATATGTTGAATGTTCGAAAAGATATGAAATAATCTTCTAAGAAATAAGGAAGACAAATTGCCTAAGAAAGTATATAATTACCTGTCAGCACAAAGAACACACTTGCAGTTGGTGGTTATGAATTTTAAATGAGATCAGTAAGTACAGTTGTGCTTCTTTCTCCAGTCACATTTTGCAGTGCAAGCTCAGGTTAAAGTAAATGGATATTTAGTTTCAATTTGAGTTGAGTACAGTAGAGGAAAAGAGGAGCAAGGGATGCAGGTATGTGTAAGAGAGTTAACCTCATGTTTAACAGTAGAATTAAGTGGATAAGAAAGAAAATGAAGGCAGGAGGAGTGGAGAGATGGTGCAGAGGTACTGGCATCAATTTATTGTAGGTATAGGTGAGAACAAAGGATGGTTCATTAATAGTGAGACTGGCTATTCTATGGACAAATCAAATAAAGACCTCACAAGTGAGTGGTTGAGGTATCTGGAAGAATGAGATCATTAAAACATAATAAGGCTTATGGTATATCAAAAGTTGTATGCATATCAAAATAAGAGAAAGATTATTATACAAGTGGAATGGGACAGTCCTGGTAAGCCATGACAACATCATTAAAGAGTGAGTTCTGAAAGTTCCAGGAATTGGGGTACAGAGAGGTATGTTGGGAAAAGCACCAAACCTGACTTCATTCATTCTCTCAGTATTCATTGAGTATTCTGATACATCAGGAAATGAAGATATGAACATATATGATGGATAAGGATCCTACTTTCCTGAGGTTTCTACTTGATGGAAGAGACAGGAAACACATCCTTAAAGCCATATCTTGTGTGCCCCTTGTAGTCATGGAAACAATAACGTAGGCATAACCTCTTATATTCAGGAGCTGGAGTAACCTCTGAGGTAAGTTAACAAAGAGTCATTTGAAGGATAAGTAGATTTTTCAAGACAGAAAAAGAGGGTAGGAAATCTGGCAGAGACATTGTATGAAAATGAAGTGAAAGTCAAGTAGGTAACCTGGCATATATGAAAGATGTTTCTGGTGTAAATCGAATAGAAGATTTCAATGATGCTGAGGTAGAGGGATGGGATGAAGCCATGTGACCATATTGTATATTGTAAGCAGTTGGAATAACCAACTTCAGATCTAGATTTTAGAAAGATCATTCTGGCTGTAGTATGGAAAATAAATTGAAAATCTTGATGGAGGTAGGATAAGTTAGAGTACTGATTCAATAATCCAGATGAGTGTAAGGGTCTCAGTCAACAAGAGGAATGTCTACATTTACATAAAGTTGGGATTTATCTTTATCTGTTTCTCTATTGATCTGGAGTAACTCTATACATATCTAAAGGTAGATATAGATAAATCCCAACTTTATATATAAATATATACATAGGTAGAGATATATAGATAGATAGTTGTTCAAAGTATAAATCAATGATTTTTAATATGTTCACAAAGTTGTTGGAAATTGAACACAGTTTTAGAACTTTTTCTTTACCTCTGAAAGAAATCCCTTATTCCTTCAGTCAGTCCCAATTATCACACTCTCAACCCCCAGCAATCTCTATTCTATTTTCTGTCTATTGATTTGCCTATTCTGGATATTTCACATCAATTGAATCACAAAATATGTACTTTTTTTTTACTGATTTCTTTGACTTGGTGTCTGCATACAAGTGGTGTGTGTGTGTGTGTGTGTGTGTGTGTGTTCATTTCTCTTGGCTATACTTGTAGGGGAATTGTCAGATTATACAGTAACTTTAATTTTTAATGCAATAGAAAATGTTTTTTTTTTTTCAGTATAGATGCACCATTTTCTTTCCCCATCAGCAACCTAACAAGGTTCCAAGGACTCCACATCCTCACCAATATTTGTTATTGTCTCTTTTCAATTGCAGCCATCCTAAAGAATGTGACATGTTAAATCATTTTGTTTTTCATTTGCACTGAATTTATGTTGAGCCTCTTATCATGTATTGATAGGTCACTTGTATATCTTCCATGAAGAAATACATTTTCATATCATTTGACCATTTTTAAATAAAGTCATTTGTATTTTTATTAATAAATTACAAAAAGTTCATCATGTATTCTGATTGTTATTTCTCATCAACATGAAATTTGTAAATATTTTTTCCCATTTTGTAGCATCCTTTGAAAATTTGACAAAGTCTTAATTACCTATTGTTTATTCTGTCTCTTGTGTTACTATTATCATGTCTAAAAAGGCTTGACCTACCCTGGAATCCTAAAGATTTACTTCAATTTTTTCTAAGAGTTTTTGTACTTTTAGCACTTATATATAAATGCACAACCCACTTTGAGTTATTTTTTTTTGTATAGTATGAGGAAGGGTTCCAATTTCATTTTTGGTTTATGAATATCCATTTGTCCCAGCATCAGCTATTGTAATCTATACTAGTACCTGATTTTGCCTGAGAGACTAAGCTTCCACTGAGGCCTGAGTTCCACTACCTTCAAGGACCATTGCTCTCTCATGGACAAGCATATGCTGCTGCTATGTGAAAATGTTAGTGGAATTAAAGATGGTGAGGAGTATAATAAGAAAGGGAATAGGTTAAAAAATAGCTCTCTTCACTCTTCCTGTCTTTCTCCACTTTGGGAAGGTACAGAGAACACTAGCCCAGGAGATGAATGAATAAGGGAAAAAACAGACACCAAGATGATATGTGGAAGCTGGGTACAGTGGCACATACCTGTGACGCCAGCTACTTTGGAGGCTGAAACAGGAGGATCATAAGTTTGAGTCCAGACTGGGTACCTTCTTAAGACTCTACCTCAAAATAAAATAAAAGGACTGTGGTTGCATCTCATTGGTAGAGCATTGCCTAATGTGTGCAAGGCCTTGGGTTCCATCCACAGTAGTCGCGGCGGGGTGGGGAGAAAGAAGGAAAAAGAAGATGACTATGACCCACTTGGACACATTAATGGAGCACATGGAGCTCTACTTATCACCAACCCATTCCAAGATAGAGGAACTTTCTCTAGGTAGGGGAGGGTAATCTTAGGCTCATGGGGAACAGACCTCCTGGGCTAGGTACTGCCTATGACTGAATCCTTGTTTGGCACAATTTTTAATTTTTTGTATTCTGACTTGGATATCATGTTTGAAATATTCTAAAACAAGTGCTTTTCCAATTTTAGTCATTGCAAATCTTTTCTCCAAATACATGTCTTGCCTTTTCATAATTTTAAAAATGAATTTTGAAACAGTAAACATTTTAAATTGTTGAGGACCAGTTGATTTTTTTCTTTTATGTTTCATGTGTTTTGTATCCTTCAAACTGCTCTTAAACCCAGGTTCATAAAGTTTTTCTTCTATGTTTATTTATAATTTTAGTTATTTAAAATTTCAAGATCTATGATACATTTAAGGATTTTTTTTTTTGCAAAAGATGTGCAGCAAGGGGACACAACAAACCAAATTTATGTCAAAAAGTCTTTATTAAAATGAAAACTTTAAAAAACATCCCTACGTTGTACTGTAGATGAATTGTAGAAGCCCATAATTTAGCCAAATGATGTACTACTGCTCAATGACATTTAAAACTATTGATAACCACAGTGCTGTCTGAGGAGGTGAAAGGGGCCATATCAGGCTGGACCACCTTGTGATTCTTCGACCAGTTCTCCCAAATACACAGAGCTTCCTAACAATGTTACTTGTAACAGAACTTAATGCAGCCCAAATGTCCTTCAGGTGAATGGTGAAGCAGTCTGTGGTATGATAATAATATGGGATATTATTCAGTTGTAGAAAGGAACTATTGTGCTATTTCTAAGGATTGTATTGTCTATTCTGGGCCCCTTGTTTTTCCAAATGAATTTCATGACTGCGTTTTCTATTTCTAAGAAGAATGTCTTTGAGATTTTAATAGGAATTGCCTTAAATCTGTATAGCACTTTTGGTAGTATGGCCATTTTGACAATATTAATTCGGCCTATCCAAGAACAGAGAAGATCTTTCCATCTTATAAGATCTTCAATTTCTTTATTTAATGTTCTGTAGTTTTCATAGTAGAGGTCTTGCACCTCTTTTTTAAAGATTTATTCCCAAGTGTTTTTTTTTTTTAACTATTGTGAATGGGGTAGTTTTCCTAATTTCTCTTTCAGCTGATTCATCAATGGTGCACATGAATGCAATTGATTTATGGGTGCTAATTTTATACTCTGCTACTTTGCTGAATTTGTTTATGAATTCTAGAGGTTTTCTGATGAAGTTTTCTGGGTCTTCTAAGTATAGAATCATGTCAGTATATAGGAATAGTTTGAGTTCCTCTTTTCCTATTCATATCCCTTTAATTCTTTCTTATCTCTCTTCTTCTTATCTCTGGATACAGTTTCAAGGATTATGTTGAAAAGAAGTGGTGAAAAAGCATCCATATCTTGTTCCAGTTTTTAGAGGAATGATTTCAATTTTTCTCCACTTAGAATGATATTGTCCTTGGGTTTAATGTATAGTTTTTATAATGTTGAGGTATTTCCTAGTATCTATAGTTTTTCTAGTTTTTTGAATATAAAGGGATGCCATATTTCATCAAATGCTTTTTCTGCATCTGTTGATATAATCATGTGGTTCTTGCCTTTAAGTCTACTAATATGTACTCTGATATTTCTAACAATGGGGATCTTGGAAATCAATCTCCCAAGGTACAGAGGGACTTACGTGTGTGTGTGTGTGTGTATGTGTGTGTGTATAAAAATATATAACAACTATATATGTATGTATATATTTGTTAAAATGATGAATTATAAACTTAAAATTAATGAGTTGTATCTTATGTAGATTAAACAAAGATAATATGTTAATCAGCTTTCTGTTGCTGTTACAAAATACCTGAGAAAATCAACTGAGAGGAGAAAAGATTAATTTTGGGTCAGTGTTTCAGAGGTTTCGATCTATGGCTGTTTGGCCTCATTTTTGGTGGCCAGTGGAAAGGCAGAGCATCATGCGGGCAGAACATGCTGTTGGAAGGTGGTCATCTCATGGTGACTGGGAAGCAGAGAGAGAGCAAAGGGTAATGGCCCCAATATTCCCTTCAAGGGCATGCTCCCAATGGCCTTCCATTATACTCTACTTCCTAAGTTTTCCACCACCTCCCAACAGTGCCACAGTCTGGTGACCAAGCCTTTAATACATAAGTCTTTCAGAGATATTCTGGAACAAAACTATAAGAGCTAATTTTAAAACACCTTTAAGAAAACCATAAGTGACTTATTCTAAAGTTAAACAGGGGGCTTCTGAGTTATGTTTTATCAGGTCAGTTAAAGTCTCCATATCTTGTTCCAGTTAGCCTTAAGTATCAGAGCTGGAAATCTTAGAGATAGATATCTGAGTCATTATCTTGTTCACAGGATAAAACTGAGGTAAGGGGGAAAAATGACTTTGTTTTGGTATCAGAGCTACTTAATGAGAATCTTAGACTAGAAGTTATTTTCTTGAATTGCTGACACATATTCCACATTATATAATAATCTCCTCTGAGAGTACAAATGATGTCTCACCAAACTTTTCTCTTTAATTCTCAGCTACTCTTTTGACCTACTCTGGCCAGCTGTGGTCGTTTGCATATGACAGTGCTGTATATGTCATTGAATTAATATAGAAGAGTGAGAGATGGAGGACAAGGGAAAGGACACTGCTGAAGGAAAAGGAGGCAGCCTCAGTATCCATCATGTAACTGGTACCACAGTTTCACTGCATTCACATAAAAATGAAGTTTGTTCCAGTTCTATTTTTAAAATTTTTTAATGCAATTGATTCAATTTCAGATATTAGATATTCAAGTTCTAGAATTTTCATTTGGTTATCTTTTTTTAATGAATGTTCTTATTTGTTTTTAAATATTTTTATTTATTTATTTTTATGTGGTGCTGAGGATCGAACCCAGTGCTTCACACATTCGAGGCAAGCACTCTACCACTGAGCTAAAGCCCCAGCCCTCATCTGGTTATCTTTTATGAAGTCCTTTTTAAGGAAAATTCTTCTTTTTGTTATTCCTTTTCTTCCTCTACCCCATGGTAAATGTTCTGTAAAGTTCATGTAAGTCAACTGGAGTGAGTTGTAGTTGTGGGGCTATTTTGTTCTATGCTTTTAAAAATATTGTTCTGTGTCACGTGGTCCTACAATTTAGTACTCTTTTATTTAAATTTTTTTTGATTGCCTATTAAAATATAGAAAATCCACACGGTGTCATTTTCTGTCCTTTTCCTTGTTGGTAAATTAGGGGCCTTATTCCAGTCATGGCTATTTCTGAGTGAAGGCTGATTTGCAGTCCTCTTAAGGTTTAGTTTACTGCTGGTTCTTCTGACCTGTGCCCCAGTTTTTGACAGAGCCTGATATATTCTTTATACTTCTCATTATTGAGTTCAGAAATCTAATCTTCATTTCATGAGACTCCTGAAACCCCTGCTCAACTCTTTAGAAGCTTCCCACTTTGGTCTTCAGCCACTTGCCCCATGCAGCTGTAGAATTCAGCACAGTTCTGAGGGGAAGGCTGGCAGTTTGTTTGAAGTCCCTGAGTCTCCTCCAGTCCTCTTTGGTGTACCTTTTACGGATTCAAAGCCTGAAGTGTTAGTCTTGTGTCCATGCCCAGAATTAACAAGTGCCCCCCCCCCCCAGGGTAAAAATAAATAAATAATTACAAAGTAATGAAGGTTAGTCCATAGGCCTGAGGCTCTTTGTCCTCCAGAATTTCAGCATCTTTAATTCTAATGGCCTCAGCAGCTCTCTGCTACTGTCAGATACTTTACCCATCATTAGCTTATCCTTTGTACCCTGAAACAGAAGTCCAGTGCTCATTGCATAATACTCAACAAATGAAATATTTACAATTACAGTACAAATTGCAGAAAACTGATGCTGTGATTCAGGATTTAGGAGTAAGGTTAGTGACTTTTTTTCCAAAACTCAATGTTTTGTTTTCATCATTATAATAATATTTACCATTTTAATGGCATTCATTTCACACCAGGAAGTGTTTTAAGGACTTTATCTACATAATCTTCCAGGTTTTCCTCTCAACACCAGGACATGGGTCAACTATTCTCATCTTACAAATAATGTCCTTGAAACATAGAGAGGTCACATAGCTAAAGGGAGAGAGAGAAGAGATTAGAAACCGAATTTTTCTTAATTATTAAGTCAATCAGCTTATGTGCAAACTACTTTTATAAGGAACGTCTTGTTGTGTGATTCGCCACCAGTGCTTCTGACAAGGGAGTGAACTTTACAGGACTCATGCATATGTTGTAATATAAATATCAATTCTTGAGCTGAGCACAGTTGTGCATGCCTGTAATTCTAGCAACTCTGGAGATTGAAGCATTTAGGTCAAAATTTTAAGTCCACTTGTCTCAAAACAAATGGCGGGGAGGTTGGGAATATGATAGAGGTCTCCTGGGTTCAATACTTAATACAGGAAAAAAAAAATCCTTGTTTCATATGAAAGGAAACAAGTTCCAGCAGGTATACTTTGTGGGAGGCCATCCCTTGGCCTTGAAGCCAAGGAGATTTTGGTCTGGCATTACCAGTCATTTTGTGGCTTATTAAACAAAACATGTGACCTCAGTCTTCCCTCAGCTATAGACACTGTTCTCTAGCTCTGGAGTTGGGTGTTACCCATTGGGCTTGAACAGCCCACCTCCTACTTTATTTGGCAAAAGAACATTCCATGCATATCTTTTGAAGCTCCCCTTTGTATAAATAAAGGAAACACAGGCTCAGCTCATGCTCTCTCTCTCTTTCCAACATGGAAGCTTGACTCTTAAGGTCATCCAGCCATCCTCTCCTGCTTTCTGGATACTAATTTCTGTGTTGTGTGATTTTTCGCCACCGCCTTCTTAGTTTTATGTTGCAGCCAGCCTGTTTAAACCCAGTTTATCTCGTCTGCTCAGGATGCAGTGGAGAATAGTTCTTAGGGCCTTTGCTTTTTTTTTTTTTGCCACATCAACTAAAAACTCCATTATAAAAACTGAACACGCAGGCCTCTAATGAGTTGATGTTGATCACATTTTCCTGAAATTCATTCATCAAAGACAGGCAGTTCCAGGAAGAAGGGCCCTGTGCATTGATTTCCTGATGGATGCTTCTATTTTGCAGGGCCCCCGTGTTTCCATAACAAAGTGCTATGAGTGAATTGTTAGGTTTCCTTGAACCTCTTCTGATGCAAGAGCAGGAGACCAGAATTAACTATGGAATAGTCCAGGTCGAGGGACCTTAGACAGCTTCTCAGAATTAAAAGGGACCAAATATTTTACCACTGTGGCCAGGCATGGTATGTTTTGTTCAAACTGATCATCAGATGGGGGAATAAAGACATGATTTGGTTTACCTCCTGGAAAGATGCTTATAACAGGATCCTAGACAACTTCTACCTGCTATATACACATGTCCACACACATGCGTACATGATGTGGTACTATGAACTAATCCTCAGGCAAATGCTGATTTTACTGAAAATCATAGAGGAAGATGATAAGATGTGTGTTGCCAGAAATGGTGGGGAGGTTGAACACATATGATTATTTCTTTCTTCCAGGAAAATACATTATATGATAGAGAGAAGCCTGTTATGCTTTGAGTACCTGCAATGCTCAGAGCTTGCAATATCAAGAAATTCCTTAAGTTAGAATTGATCGGTCCAATATGAATGTACTCCTCATGTTATTGCAGATTGGATCAGAGATGAATTTCTCACCCAAAGGCTATGAGGATGCCTAGTAAGAAGACTGGCCATCAGGGCACCAGGAGACACACCAAACAGTTGCTGTTTCAGCAAACTAATTAGATTTTCTCTTAAAGAGTCTGAAGTTGAGAAATAGAAAGATAGTTAATTGGTGGGGGCTAGGACAAAGGAAGTAAAACTGTGATCAACCACAGTGATAATGTGTCCCTAGACTGTCATCAATAGATGTTTTTTTATCTTGTACAATCCTCCAGTTTCAGAATTCTTCTATTTCTTATGAGGTCTGTTTTCTTTTCTGGTCTTCTGTATCCTTAAAGTGACCTCCCTGACTTTAAATACATTTTCCCAAACTTTGTTTATTTGTATACTTCCTCTGAAGTATAGGCTCTGTGACTTGGAATCTTACTCAGACTTATATACTAGCCCTAATATCCAGCTCTTTGAAAGGCTCACGGCCCAGTAATTGGCCCAGCATATGCCAGGTCTCATCAACCCACAACAAAATTAGGAGACCATGACACATTAGACCTTAACAACCAAGCTCCAAGGCAGAGGAATGTTTAAGTGGTGCATGCACAAAGGAATAAACAGAAAATTAACTCTATGAGTCATCTTTGGGCAATAATGAGATTATTTTACTTCCTCAGTAGCATTTGACTTATAATAAATATTGTTGTGTTAGTGACTCTTCTTAGATTAACAGCACCTGCTGGCTTCTTAGGGAAAAGGTGAGGAGCCATATAAGGAAGGAAATCCAGCCAGGAGGACATAAACACGAACAGCCCAAGTCCATGACTGACTGGATCCATAACATCATTTTGCTTCATTCTGCACTTCCAGACTATCATAAGCTGTCATTCATAAGGTTGTCATAATAGATTAGGGATTGTTTCTTATTGACTCAACTGCTAATCCTTGGTATATCAAAATATAATAACACTGTAACTGAGTATGTTTTATGCAATATTTTTAACTGAGAAATGAAGACTTTCTTTCTCAAAACAGTATTTGCAGTACTTCATGATTCCCAACTATTCTTATTCCCTTTCATTTTCCAAAGCAACAGAGTCAATCTTATGATTTAGGACTTTCTGAAATGCATCTATTATGCCATTTAATCTCACAATAACCATATTTGTTATTATTCTTAAATTAATTATTATTAAATCATATTTGTCAAGTGAAAAAGATGAAAACTTATAGAGATTAAATTACTTTCTCAAAGTCATACAGTTAATAGCCTGTAAAAACTAAAATTCAAATTAGTTTATGGACTCTTGATGGTCACCACACACTCTAGGCTGTCCCTTCTATTCCTGACTTTACCTTGAATGTACCAAGAAAGGCAGGCTCAGGGGTAAGAATAGCCTCCATTTTTCTCCTTCTAATTAAGCAGGTGCCAGCAAACTTTGACTGTAGATCAGATACCAAAGCCTTTAGGCTTTACGTGGTTTATGGTCTCTGTATTCACTACTCAACTTTGTGGTTGTAGTGAAAAGACAACACACAATATGTAAACAAGTAAACATTCCTATGTTTTGACAAAATTTATTTATGAAATTAAGTGACAAATAAATTTGGCTTATGGGTTTCTTTTTACTTAGAACAAGTAAACCCCATTTATTCCTTATAACCTTCTGGATTGATACAATTATTTTCTTCAAACATAATTTATAATAAATAAAATTTTCCCATTCCATATAGTAATGTTTAGCCTCTGTATAGCATTTAGTATAAGATAGTGACATATGGTAATGGTAATGGAATTTAATTAGTTTTGGAGCCAGAAGATTTTGAGTTCTGCTTTTGTCAGTGATGAGCTAAATGACTGTGGAAAAGCCACTTCATTTCTTTGGTTAGTGTTTTCCCCTTGACCCTTCAACAAGACCTCTATTCTTCAGTCTTCAGGAACTGTATTCATGAGTGCCCTTGCCTTCCAACTCTTGGTTAGGTTTGACCTGTAGGAAGAACCAACAAGAGGTAGCAGTGAGAGAAGTGAATGAGTTTGGTTCTCTCCCTGCATGATCACTGGAAGCTGGCCAATTCCTTGACCAGAAGATCATGGCTCCTGCAAAGACAGACCTCGTCTTTTCAGAGTCTCTTCTTCCAAGTTCTGGCAACCGTTGATTACCAAGAATGTGCTCTTTCCCTTGTGGTTCTTTTGCATACTGGTCTATTTCTTTTAAATAGTCTTCTTGTTGAACTCTCATTAAATTATTCACCTTAATGATCATCTATTTTTATCAAACCCAGAGTTATACATTTCTTCACACTTTAATTATTCCTTCATTAAATGTAATAAAAATAATCAATCTGTCTACTTCATAGGAATGTTTTTCTCATTTTTATTTAGCAAATATTTATCCAATGATATCATATTCTAGACACTATACTAGTACCAGTGCTACAAAGAGGGCCAAGATGTGGCTTCACTCCTATGAAATCCCTAAAGAGCGGAGGAAAACCCCAAATAACAGACCATTCTATATTATGATAATGCTACCATCAAAGAAGGAAGAATGCACTCCAATAAGAGAGAAAACTGTTATGTGAGGCTGAGGGAGAGAGTCAAATAAGGGCATAATGGCCAGGCACAGTCAGTGGTGTATACCTTTAACCCCTGTGGCTTGGGAGGCTGAGGAAAGAGGATTACAAGTTCAAAACCAGCCTGAGCAACTTAGTGAGATCCCAATTAACTTTGTAAGGCCCCGTCTCAAAATAAAAATAAAAAGAGCTGGAGCTGTGTCTCAGTGGTTAAGTGCCTTGGGTTCTATCCCTGGTACCAGGAAAAAAAAAAAGGTCCAGTGTTTAAGCATGGCCTTGAAGAGTAAAATGGGGCACCTGATCAAGAGATTTAGTGATTCAAAAATCCTTCTAATAAAAGTGTGGCCTGACTAAATGACCTAGTCTTGCTTCATTCTTCCCTTCCCTTTCTGATTAATTTCTAAATCCGTCAGCAGGTCATTGTCCTTTCTCCTCATAATGACAGTGACTGATCAATATGATTTTTTTCTCTTCTCTTTTATCTTCTTGATGAGCCCCCACTTCCTTCTACCTGTCCTGTCCTTTCTGGAGAGATGCCATTATCCTCCAGACTTGACTTATTGCCTGAACTCTATCTCCAGAATTCTAGTACAACATTAGCTTTTCCTCTCAGCTTCCCTATTCCTGCTATGTGTTCGATCACCTTTGTCTGTTAGTGCTGCTCTGACAGAGTATCACTCACTGGGTAATTTATAAACAACAGACATTTATTTCTCACAGTTCAGGAGGCTGAAATGTCCAAGATCAAGGTGCTGGAAAGTTGAACATCTGGGGAGGGCCCTGTTTTCTGCTTCCAATATGGTACTGCTTTGCTGAGACTGTTATCTGCAGAGGAAGAAGATAAAAGTGCTTACACACCTAAACTAGCTCCCACCAACCTTTTTTATTTTTTTTATTTTTGGTACCAGGAATTGAACCCAGGGGTTCTTAAACACTTAGCCATGTCCCAGTCCCTTTTAAAATATTTTATTTAGAGACAAGTTCTGAGTTGCTAAGTGCCTCGCTAATCTGCTGAGGCTGGCTTTGAATTCTCAATCCTCCTGCTTCACCCTCCCTAGTTGCTGGGATTACAGGTGTGTGCCACCATGCCGGGTTCAGACCACCCTTTTTATAAAACATAAACCATCCATGAAGGCAGATTTTATTAGTTAACCACATTCTAAAAGACCACATGTCTTAATACCATAATATCAGTACACATTCTGACTTTTGATAGGCAGAGATGATTAGAATGTCATTCTTGATCTAAATTCCCAGGCTATTTTTCTCTTTCACACATACATAATATAAACACTTAGGAAAACAGTGGTTGTCATGTTAGTGGCATCCATATTTGTCACGTTAGGGCAAATATGAACTGGTTGTAATATAAAATGCTTATTTGAGTTATTTCAGTTATGTAATAGCTTTACAGGATATTTATTTTAATATTAAAAATATCACTGAATTTAGCTGGGCATGGTAACACAGGCCTGCCATCCCAGTTACTTGGGAGGCTGAGGCAGGAGGATCACAAATTTGAGTGACTGAGCAAGGCTCTGCCTCAAAATAAAAGAAAAAAAAGGGCTGAGGTGCACCTCAGTGGTAGAGCACTTCTGGGTTCCATCTCTAGTACCAAAAGAAAAAAACAAAACAAAACAGAAAACCTACCAAAAAAAATCATTGAATTTGATTTTGATCAAATACAATAAATAATACTAATGTGTATCAGTATTCATCTTAATATTCTGATTTCTGCCACCCAGAGAATGTCATTATTGACCTAAATCCCCAGAGTATTTCTCTGTTTCACATATACATAAAATAAAAACTTAGAAAACATTGCCCATCATGTCAATGGTATCTGTATTTTAATTTCTGGGAAAATTCTGATTGAAAAGAACAAAGAGAATAAATGCAATCACTTCTCCTAAGGTCTGGAAATATCAATTTTTCTCGTTTCAATTCCCACTTTGCATACTTGCTTAGGAATTTACTGTGTTAGCAATGAGTTTTCTCTCTGTGTGTGTGTGTGTGTATGTTTGTGTTGTGAATTTTTTATTTTATTTATTCTAATTTGTTATATATGACAGCATTGCAATTCAATTCATACCAGACATAGAGAGCACAATTTTTCATATCTCTGGTTGTACACAAAGTAGAGTTACACCATTTGTAACTTCATATATGTACTTAGGGTAATGATGTTCATTTCATTCCACTGTCTTTCCTACACCCATGTGGTCTTTCTTTTCCTTTTTCCCCTTTGCCCTATCTAAAGTTTGCCTATTTCTCCCATGCCCTTCCCTTCCCCATTATGAATCAGCATTCTTATATCAGAGAAAACATTTGGCATTTGGTTTGGGGGGATTGGCTTATTTCACTTAGCATTATATTCTCCAACTCTGTCCATTTATCTTAAAATGCCATGATTTTATTCTCTTTTGATGCTGAGTAATATTCCATTGTGTATATATACCACATTTTCTTTATCCATTCAGCTACTGAAGAGCATCTAGGTGGTTCCACAATTTAGCTATTGTGAATTGTGCTGCTATAAACATTGCTGCGTCTGCGTCACAGTAGTATGCTGTTTTTAAGTATTTGGGGTATAAACTGGGGAGTGGGATAGCTGGGTCAATTCCATTCCCAGTTTTTCAAGGATTCTCCATACTGCTTTTCATATTGGCTGCACCAATTTGCAGTCCCATCAGTAACGCATTAGGGTACCTTTTCCCCCACATCCTCACCAATACTTACTGTTGTTTGTATTCTTAATATTTTGAAAATTTGTATTCCAATAGAAAATATCAAAGGCATTGACAAATTTCTCAAGTCATATGATTTGCCCAAACATAATCATGATGATATACACAACTTAAACAGATCAATTTCAAGCAGTGAAATAGAAGGTGCCATCAGAAGCCTACTAATGAAGAAAAGTCCAGGACCAGATGTATATACAGCTGAATACTACAAGACTTTCAAAGAAGAACTAATACCAATACTCTTCAAATTATTTCAGGAAATAGAAAAAGATGGTGCACTATCAAACTCATTCTATGACACCCTGATTCCAAAACCAGGCAAAGACACATCAACAAAAGAAAACTTCAGACCAATATCTCTAATGAACATAGATACAAAAATTCTCAATAAAATTCTGGTAAATTGAATACAAAAACATGTCAAAAATATAGTACACCATAATCAAGTGGGGTTCATCCCAGAGACGCAAGGTTGGTTCAACATGTGGAAATCAATAAAAGTAATTCATCACATCAATAGAATTAAAGATAAGAATCATATGATCATTTCAATAGATGCAGAAAAGCATTCAACAAAATACAGAACCTCTTCATGTTCAAACCACTAGAAAAACTAGGAATAACAAGAACATACCTCAACATTGTAAAAGCTATCTATGCTAAGCTCCAGGCCAATATCATTTTAAATGGAGAAAAATTGAAAGCATTCTCTCTAAAAACTGAAACAAGACAGGGATGCTCTCTTTCACCACTTCTATTTAACATAGTTCTTGAAACACTAGCCAGAGCAATTAGACAGATGAAAGAAATTTAAAGGATATGGATAGGAAAAGAACTTTTAAGTTATCACTATTTGCTGATATGATTCTATACCTAGAAGACCCCAAAAAATTCCACCAGAAAACTTCTAGAACTAATAAATAAATTCTTTAAGGTTTTATTAGTTGTTATTTGCTGATTCATTTCTAGTACCTAAGATCAGGTAATAATTTCATATATGAAAGACATAACCAAATTTAAAAAAAAAGTTATTGAAATCTGATAATATAGATGATATATTATCCAAAGCAACTGTATTACCAACAAGATATAAAACACAAGCCCACCTTATTTTATGTTATATTCTCTAACTTTAATTCCTGATCAAATGTTCTAATCTAGTCTAAATACTGAAATTTCAGTTTGTTCTTTTGTGGGATTTGAGTCTCTATAAACTGGGTCCTCCTAAACATTTTTTTTTCTTGTTTGACAGACAATGGAAAGAGTATTGACATTCAATGTTAGACAAAATCTCAACTTTGATGCTCAACCTCTCTATATTGTAGATTTCACAAATGCAAAATGGGAAATATAATAACCAGATGACTGGATTAAATAGTGTATGAAAAGCACCAAGCTTAATGTTCTTTTACTTTAAGTATTGACTGTTGTTATCTTCCTCTCACATACATGCTTTATAATACAGGAGTCATAGTGATCTACTGGGTGAACATAGCTTTAGCATTGAAAAGAGGCATGAATTCCAGCCCTGCTATTTAGTGATGTGATATGATATTCAGAAGTTACTTAGATTGTCCATTCTTTTGTTTGTTAGTTTTTTTCCATTTGTTAAAATGGGATGATAACAACATCTATCTTAAAGTATTATTAAGATTAAATTACATAAACTATTGGCATAGTGCTGGCACTCAATGAATAGTAGCAAACGATATTCTGCTTTTACCTATTATTTTGACCTTTCTCTTTACCATTTCCTAACATTTTATCCAAAACTCATTCCCTGGATTCACAACTCATTCCCAACTCATTTGGATTTCCCTGAATATTCTTCAGTGTAGACTCAGTACCCACCATTCCTATTATAACTCTGTGCAGATACATTCATCCTAATAAGAAGAATGTTACTGTTCAGTGAGTACTTACTAAATAGCAATAAATATACTTTAAATACACTAAATGCACTTGTTTCATTTTTCTATACATTGAAGACATTGTGTCATTTAAAATTCAGTCACCATTAAAGGGAAGTCTAATTTATGACAAAAGAAATCAGAATGGTAGTAGTCCCTGGATTGGCATAGATTGGCATAGAAAAGGGCCCCAGTTGTAAAGTTAAAAAAATGTACTATATATCTTGATAGGGTCTTGTGAGCATTTGAAAGTTCATCAAATCACACACAACCAATGAGAAATTGAGAGGAAAAAACTAATCTGGAAATTGTCACATAAAATAGAGGGGGTTTTTCCCCCTTAATATCTACTTTTCAGACAAGAAAACCAAGGACCTGAATTTTTCAGGTAGTTTATTCAATATCACACTTATTGGTGGTTGTGGCAAGGTCAGATCCAGATGTATTTTAGTACACTGTCCATTCACTTAACCCTTAGGCTCCTCTCCCTTTAGTGAGATCATTACATCCTTCCCGTGTTTTAAAATCTATGCTGTGTTACTTTATGCTTAGATACCTATTACACAGATGGAGGCAAAGCAACAGGTTCTGAAATATCCTGACTGGTCTTATTGAAGATAGTGACTTGCATATTTTGGTCAAAACTCTATAAATGAAACTTAAGAATCCCCAAATGTTTAACTAGGATGATGAGGCCCCAGGATAGACTCAGGGAATCAATATGCATCCCTCAATCTCTAAGAACTTTGGGAGGGTTTGAGGTAACATTCCAGCTGTAATGACTTCAGGCAGCGTACATGCAAATGTGGCTCACTAAGACCTCTAGCTGCAAAACTGCTGCAGATGATGTCTGTTGTGCAGTGAACCAGCAAGGGGTCAGGAGGAACTCTAAGACAGGATTTTAGCAATCAAGTGAACTGTTCTCTATCTAACCCTCTGTTACAAAGCATACATTTAAATTTCCAAATCAAACATGTCAGCAAAGGTCCCTTGCTACTTGGGTGATTGCAAAACAAAGCAGTCATCAGTGCCTTTGAAGGGCTGGAGTCACTGCATGATTATTTCCTCTTTAAATGAGGCAGCAGCTTCTAAATTTATAATATCTTGGCCCCTGTGTCACCTTCCAACTCCTCATTAAAATGCCCATAGAGATACAGAAAACTGAATCTAAAATGTAAATTTAAAAAAGGACAATTGATCAAATTGAAAAGACATTTTCCTTTGTGTCATTCTGAACATAAACCGAGAAACGTCTTATTGTGCTATAATCTATGAGTTCACCCTCCTTAACCTAATATTCATGCAGAACACTTCACAAACCCATTTAATCCTCAGAGCAACCCTGTGAGGGCTGCTCTATGAATATTTCCATTTGTAGATTAGTAAAATGTGATAGCTGAGTTAGTTGTTTTGCCCAAGGACATACATCACACAGTTTTGAGTGGGAGAACAAGATCCAGGTCTCTTTACTACCCTATATCTCCTACTAAATTATCTCTTCCCAGAGGGGAAGAAAAATATGTTGATTTACTTTGCTGTCTATATATGAGGCTGTGGGTGCATTGACCCACTTAACCTAGTTTTAGAGCTAGGTGACCAGGGTTATTCCTGTCCCTTTTAGCACTTCCTCAAGCCTAAACAACCTTTTAAAGCTCAGTCCCAGGATAAGGCAGACTGAAGCAAATGTATTAAAATTGAGATCTCAGGCAAGAAGAACATTAGGAATATTAGGTGCCAGGAGATGTGGTTTGTCTTTTACTATATTTACCAAAAAATATTATGTGTAAAAATCTTAGGTTTATTGAAGTTAGAAAACCCATTTTTTATGGCATTTAAAGGAGAGTCGATATTTGTAAAGTAAGTCTAGACCTAAGAATCACACCTGAGCTGGAAAATAAACGCAAAACTTCCCCTTCATATCTGGATCTCAGAGGGAGATGGAACAAATGTGTTAAAAGCTGGCCTTGACTGAATTCAGCCTGCATACAGATCACCAAAGACGGTGAAAAATTGACAAGAGTCATAGTGCCCAGGATCACGTGTTATGGCATAAGGACAAAAGCTTCTTCTTAGAAAAAAAATCTCCCTGAAAGTAATTATTTATAAGAACCCTAAGATTTCTCCACTAGATTGTAAATCCCATGGGAGTAGAAACACTATATGCTACCAGTGTATTTCCCAGCACCAAAGACAGTGTTTGGCAAATAGCAGGGACCCAAAAAGAAAAAGGTGTTTATTGAATACCTGTTGGAAAAAAAGAAAAGAATCATGACCAAATAATTCCCCAAATTATCAAGTGCAAAGTCAATTTCAAGTACAAAATTACTCAAATTTATAGCATTTTAATGTTATTCTTGAGAATTTGAAGATGTATGTTTTTATCCAAGGCATGAATCTAATGTACTTAATGCTAATTGCTTTAGAAACAACCTCAATCTCAGTAGCTTAATAGAATAAGGACTGTTTCTGATGTATGTTATAGACTAATTGTGGGCAGAAGGTTCTCCTGTACAGCTCTCATCTAAGTGGCTATGTAAGGATCCAGACTCCGTTGAGTGTTATATTTAATTTGCAATGGTATGGGTGAAAGAAACAATATATGGAATATTACATCACATGGTATAGCAGGCTAATCCTGGAAGTGGCATTCATTACTTTCTTTCATATATTATGAACTAGGAGCCAGTCACATGGTTCCAATTCAACATGGGAAATAGGTTTTGGAATGTTAACTTTCCATTTCCCCAATAAGAGGAGATGGAACTTGTAAATTTTTAGCCAAGTTGTTCTGTTTGCCTCTATCCTCTGTTCTATTTATAGACATAATGCCAAAATCTGATTTATTATTTTTTTTGTTGCTATCCTTATCATGAATCTTTCTCTTGATATAAGTGCATCTCCTCCTTGAGAAAGCCTATTCAACCAGGACATTTTACTGGACATTTCTCAAAAGTCTTAAAAATTATTATAGAAAAAATTTAATGTGTATAAATGTAGAGTGCATAAAAAGCCACCCTAATCCTATCATCCAGGTCCAGCAATCTCCAATGCATGATTAATCCTTACCCACTTGTCTCAGGATGCATATTCTGTTACTTTAATGCAAAGCTTGCAGAGAAGACCATAAAGACTTCAGTATGCATTTTGAAAAGAGAATGATTCTTAAAAAAAAAAAGCAAAAACAAAAAACCACCAAATATGTTTCATATCTCAAGAAAGCAGCACTTCTTATCATCAAATGTGGTAAGCCATTCTTATAGACCGTGGCCGCCATTAGAAGATGGCCCCGGCTTCCACTGTGGCCTGTGATAAACAACTCCTTTTATGGAGAGTTGGCGCGCAATCCCTTACCACCCTATGAGAGAGATCCACGTGGCGGCTTAGGATTGGGAAGCGGGGGGCTTTATTAAGCTGTGCTTGGGTGTGTCGAGAGGCGGGCGCTAGAAGATGATACATGACTCAAGGCCTGAATAAACTGCTGAAAGAAGAATCCTGTGTCGTGTTTTCCCTTGCCGGCGAGGGGTCGAGACAATCAAATATTTGATAAATGGGAATATTTGTTTTTCCATTTATTTAATTAATGATCTCACAGAAATCTATTCTAATCTATTATGACCTAATAATATGATTCTTGATTTTTTTGACCATTCATTTTTATTTATCTCCTCACAATTTAATTGGTTCTGTAGAGATTTTTATAGTTGGAGTTTTGCTGTCTGTAACCCTGTGGAGGTATTTAAAATGTTCTCCTATAAACTATATGTCTATAAATTCACAATTAGATTTAGATCCTTGATCAGATTACAGTGCCCCTTTTTTTTTTTTTTTTGAAAGAATACATACTTGACAGACCAATAATTCTAATGTCCTAATGCTTGTGCCTTTGCATAATACCCTCTTTTTGGTGTGCACAGGACTTGTGATTTGCTTCTAAACAATGGAGTATAGCTAGGTAGCAAAGGTAGTGAGATGCCACTACTGCAATTAGGTGACATCACAAAAGACTTCATAGCAGACTGAAGATCCTCCTTGCACTTTTATGAATTCAGCAGCCATTTTGAGAATGCCTGTGTGTAAAGAAACAATAAGGGGGTTCTAGTAGTTATAGGCAGCCCATGGGTCTCAAAGGAAACCTTCAATAAACTACCAGTGAAAGCTAAGCACGCACTCATAAAGCTACCGGGAGATAAACTGTGTCAGCCACTTGAACAATCTTGGAAGTGGGTTCTTCCCTGGTCAAGTCTCCAGATAAAACCACAGCCCAGCCAGTACCACGATTGCAGCTTTGCAAAACTGTAAGCAGAAGCTCCAACTAAGCAGAAACCAACCTTTAGACTCTGATCCACAATGTTTTGAGACAATAAAATGTGTGTTGTTTTAAACTGCTATGCTTGTGGGATTCTCTTATATGGCATAGGAAACAAGTGGAGAATATTTCACTGGAGATATTGTTTGCTATCATCAGAAATACAAATTGTCTAGTGGTCTTTCTATGGTGCTAGCAGCCAGAAAGAGTTTTAAAAAATAAAGTGAAATATATTTTAAAGAGACTAAGGCAATCCCTATTTACTTCTACAAAGATAAGTTCCCATAACTAAAATTATTGATATGATGGAAAATAATAGATCTCACTCTCCAAAGCATTCTGTTTTAATATATGTGTCATCAACAAATGATTGAAATAATATGATCTCAGCTTCCTCCTCCATTCCCCTTACTCCCTTTACCAGTGAAACAGTACTAATGAGTCACTAATAATTCACTCATCTTAAATTTTCTACATAAGAGACTCCATTAGCTATTTACTTCTCACTGGAATGCGAAACTTCAGATATGAGAATAATGAAACTACCTAATGAGATGGAGAAAAATATATTCAGATTCTCTAGCTGTCTCAAAGATGTTATTCTCTTTATTTTATTTATTCTGATTTGTTATATATGACAGCAGAATATGATTCAATTTGTATTATACATACAGAGCATAATTTTTCATGTCTCTGGTTATACACAAAGTAGAGTCACACCATTCGTGTCTTCATACATGTACTTAGGGCAATGATGTTCATCTTACAAAGGATATTATTTTCAAGACTATAGACTAGATAAAGATACTAGATTAAAATTCTGCGACTTGTAAACTTTTCTAAAGTCCTATCACCACTAGTACTGCTATTAGGTAACATTTATTGTCCATGTTGCATGTGAAAGTGGTGTTACAAGCTGGGCATTATGATGTAATTTGGCTGAGAGAACAGAAATTAGTAAATTCAAATAAATTTAACAGCTAGGGATTGAACAAACTGAGTCCATGGCTCTTCCATAACTGCAGATTTAGGGGACATAGACTATGCATGGGACTGTGGGATTGAAGCAAATTCAACTCAAAGAAACTCAGTGATTTGATGAAGATTACAAACTTAGTTGGGGGAAAACCTGGGACTAGAATACCATGTCTCTGAGTTTTTAGTCTAATTCATCTTTCATATTACTGTTTTGTCATGCTTGGATCAATTAAGGGCAGTGAGTACACATTAAGCAACTATGTATGTTGATCACTTATTATGTAAAACAAATGCTGTCTTCTGTAGAAATTTAGGGATGTTTATGAGGATATCAGATTTACAAAACAGAAATGTTTACAAGATAGACAAATCAAAGCTCTGCCAACTCTATTTCTTCAAATATTTATACTTTAATTTTTCTGTATTAAACTTTTTTTCCTCCAATATATTCAGTAATAGAAATATGAGCATGTATTTATCTGACAATTCCAAGGAGTTTGCAATGCAAAATGAAAAAAAATCCAGATCAGTAAAATTGAAGAAGGCATATAGAGGACTAAAGATTTCATTTTAGGTGAACTGAATCAAGTCTTTTTGTACTCACTCAGCAAAGGCTTGCAGCTATATGAAGACAAAATGAGCCTGACCCTTTGCTCTCTTGGTGACACCTCCACATGGTGCCTGAAGGGCTCTCAGTGGAGCTGTTGGCAGGTCTTGCTGGCATGCTGTGAGTTGATCACATGAGAGGAAATCAGGCCTCACACCTGTGCTCAACTGTATTCCAGGCAGTTCTCTAGGGCAAAGAAAAAAAAATATGTCATTTGAATTTCCTTTATTATAGGCAATTAGAATTATGTTTTTAAAAAGTTTCTTTCCATTGCCTCAATGCTCCTAATTTGCTCTAGTTTAATGTCACTAGTTAGAATCAACCCTCTATTTTTGAGACAAACACATACTGCAATTTGATTCTTAAATGATCATTAAACAAAGTGATGTCTTCATTTATGATACATAAACAGGCTAATGTCTCTAGACATCTGGGATGTTTTTTCTAAATATGTGTGATTAATATTCTCATTTTGCTCTGCACTTAAACTCATGCCTAATTTGCGATTTTCATATTACTTCAGAGGCTTCTGCCAACTGCCTGCACTTGGGTCTTTTGCAGCATTTGTGGCTATCCACTGTTTGATCCTCCTGAACTATAAATCAGAACTGGACAGAAATGGATACTTATCTTAGCCTTTCCACTATATAGTGCTATGACCCAAAGCAGGCTACACTATTTCTCTCAGCGTCAAGATCTTTATTTCCAAAATCAGTAAAAGTCTTGTCAATCTCAAAATTATTGTTATTACTGTAATGATTACTACTCAAATACCATCATATCTTCATGGTATTGATAATGTTGGTTAGATCAGTGAATGCACAATAGTTCTTTAAAAATTCCCTTCTCTAATAAAACAAGTTGTCCTCACTTGAAGTCCTCCCATCTTTTCTCTGATTCCAATGCCATTTTATTAAGCTCCTTAAAGGTAGGATATTTTATATATCTTTGCTGTCACTGACACAATGCCTTATATACTTTGAGATGACCATACTTTTTCAGGAGAGAAGATTACTTATGTAATTTGGTAAATGTTTTTCTTCTAATCTTGTATGGGCAGTGGTTTTCTACACTTGATCTTAGCCAAAAGGCCAAGAAGCAATAGCAGTGGTTTTCTAATGAAGGGAGTTTCGGTAGTATTTGGAGAAAATTCTGGCTTCACAATTGGGAGATGCTCTTAACAAATGTTTATAAAGGCCAAGGATACTGTAAAACATCTTAAAATATATACTGTATACACACAATAAAGAATGATCTAGCCCAAAATGCTTATAGTGCCAAGATTGAGATACTTTGTTGCTGTGGAAAATATGGCTTTGGAGTCAGACCTAGGTTTTAAGCCCAACTCTGCTCTTCACTTGCTTTATGATATTCATCAAATTATTTACTTCCGTATATCTTAAGTTTACAACTCTATAAAATAAAGATATTTCTTCCATTTATTTTGGGAAATTAATAAAATAGAATAATTCTAAAAAGTATGCACTTCAATCCTTGATCCATAGATGGTACTCAAACATATATGAATGTTTCTGGTATGCTCACAGTCATAGCAGACATTAAATGTTACAAGGATCTAGACACAAAAAGGTAGATGAAAACAAATCCTTGTCTTAGTAATAGCCAGGGATCTGTGGATCTTAATACGTATGTTAACATGACTCAGACTATTCTCTGGAGACAAAAACAGAGGCAATCCTGATCAAAAGTTTGCTTATCTAAAGGGAACAAACATAGATTTCATGCCTCCTCTTATTTGTGGCCACTACCTTTGCCTTTGCCTCCCAAACACAGACTGCTTTACAAGAAATGGAAGCATGCCAAAGTACTAACAAAGCTGTTACTTCGCTCACTTCCCAAGCTCAGTAAGTATAAAGTTGGATATTTGCTTAATTGATTTTTTAGAATCACAAAGGTTTACTTTTACCAAGACTGTCACAGTGAGCCAAAACAGACTGGGAGCATCTAGAGAATCTGGTGTGAGTACAGTGGGCAGAAGCACGTGTGCACCTAGGACAACAAACTTTTGCAACCCTAGCCCAATGCGAACAGTGCTCCAGGTCAGGGCTTTGGATGTTTCAATTGTTGACATTGTGTTGATGCACCTGGTGGACTGGAGCCAAAATTCCAGGACAGTCTAGCTTGAGGCCACTGCAAGCAGGAATGTCACCTTGTTCTCTGAAACAGCTACAGAACTATAGTGCCCAGCACATAGTAGGCATTTAATAATAATCATAATATTTATTTATTTATTAAATCATTATTAAATGCCTCACAGAAACCCTGAAACAGAGTATTGAAGTAACATTTGGCTGTAAATTCTAAGGGGAGCATGCTGAGCAGAGGCCAAAATAGTCTTCTATGAGGGGCATGTGGACTGTGTTAACATGTTCATGACTCAAGACCATTGAGACTCACGCCTGAAAGATAACACCTTTTCTAAGTAGCAAGGCTTAAAGTCTTACATGAAAGGGAAAACTGATGAATGAGGTGGACCCCAAATCTCATGTTAGCCAAGGTACTCAGGGAAACCCTTATTATGAATGGAAAGAGATCACAAGCCAGAGTGAATTATGATCAAATTCAATCAAAAGAAATAACTAATTAGCAGACTTAATGATTTTTTCTCTTCAAAAATGTATTAATAACTAATATTTATTAAAGATTTACCATCTCCTATACACTGAAGATTTTTCATACTTTTTTAAAATTTTATGCTCACAACACTTGATGATATAGGTCCTATCATTATTCCCAATCCATACACAAGGGAGGTTTTCTTTTTTAAAAGTCACAAAACTAATAATATATAGTTCAGTATGAGTCCAGAGGTTGAATTTTTAGCCACTCAACAGTAATATTCAGGGAGTAGATTCTCCAAGTCACAGATGTTCCATACAGAAAAAATTGGTTCCAAGAAAATAATGTTATGGTTGATTATCTGAAGATTATGCTATTCCTTTGTTTCTTTAGGTACTGTAAAATCTATCTATAGAGTGCAAATGGCCGGTGGGAATGTTCCTAGATTTTGTGGTTAAGGCCTTTTTGTTGTGTGTCTTTTTTACAGTCAGGATGTTCTTGCATTCATGGTTAACTAAATTAAACAGTGTCCTCTCTCTGAGGCCCCAGAGGAATGACTCTCTGGCTTTAACACCAGAGATAATTATGCTTCGATAATGCCTTTGGCTTGCCTTTTTCTCTTCCACATCAAACCTTGTGAATATTCCCATTTCTTTCTTTGTTTTGGCAGCAAAAATGTATGGCCACTCACCTGTAAATTTAAAGGACCTTGCACTGCAGGTAAGTACCTCCTCTGGCTGAGGCAGACTTGCCAAGCAATATTTTTCATTTTAGAGGATGCTCCAAGGAATTCCCTAACCTCCTATTATTTTCACCTACTGTTCCTGGGAAACGTCAGGGTAATTGTGTGTGTAGAAGGGTGAAGATGTAGAGCAGCTAAAAGGATCCAACCAATGAACCAGGGCCAGATTACGCAGATTCAAAGACATATTCTTCACCTATAAAAAGTTCATATCTTTGTTGGGGAAACATATAGGTTTAAAAAAATAATAATTGGTTGAGCACCTTGGTGTATTCCTGGAATCCCAATGGCTCCAGAGGTTGAGGCTAAAGGATCACAAGTTCAAAGCCAGCCTCAGCAACTTAGCAAGGCCCTAAGCAATTTAGCAAGACTCTGTCTCAAAATTAAAATAAATAAAAATAAAAAGAACTGGGAATGTGACTCAGTGGTTGAGTACCTCTGGGTTCAATCCTTGGTACTAAAGACTAAAGTAAAATAAATTGAAATAATGAATTGCATTCAAGACAGGATGGGAACACATGGGAGACCTTCAAGTTTCATGCTTTCCAAGGGAAATTTTAAAAGTTCTAATGCAACAGTTGACAATTGGACAGAATCTGAAACCATCAGGAAACCTTTATCAAATACGATATGTCATTCTTTTCTTTAGTTAGATTAGCTTACTGAACCCGTACTACAACTCTGTACACTGCACTTTTCCTCATTGTTGAGAGAGAGGATAAAATTGAGGCTCAGGGAACTCAAACAATTACTCTGAGTGGCACTGGGATGAAGCTGAGACTGCAAGCCGGGTCCACTTGACTTCAGACACACCCTTTCCCTTGTGATTAGGGCTCAGGTCTTCTGAGGCCTTCAAAGTGAGAATGTTTGTTTTATGAGTGGTTCTGGTAAGTGGGTGAGAAATCTTGACTCAGAATACCTGGTTGAATGTTTGTGTCCTTTGCAGAGGCAAAGGAATGCACCAAATGATTCTCAGAGTGTACTTTCTGAGCATACTTGTCCCAGGGAAGAAAATGTCTCCACTTCTAACTTGTGATCAGTGTTACTCTTGGTTTAAGTGTCCCTCCAGAGGTACAGCAAAAATTTTAGATCAGCTACATTGAAGCTGGATGGGGGAAGGATCAGGTCAGATAAGCTCAGTGCTCATGCCTACATCCTGACTCACAGAGGGCATTAATATATCTTTGAAATTTACCAAGTGTGCACAGGAATCACTGAGAAACTTGAATATGAATGTTACTGTCTAATCTTTGGAAGAAGGTACTTACCTGCAGTTTAAGGTCCTATAAATTTGCAAGTGGGTGGCCATATACTTGGTGGCCAAAACAAAGAAAAAATATGAATATTTACATGGTTTGATGTGAAAATGAAAAAGGCAAGCCAGAGGCATTAGGGAAGCATAACTGGTATTAGATTCCCCAAGTACCCATGAAAATTTTATGTGTTCATTAAATGTTTTGAATGAAAAAATAATAGCAGCATTAATAGCAGCATTTATTCTAGAAAGACCTCCTTGAGAATCCTCCCTCTGTTTCATCACCACCCTAAACCAAACACAATTTCTGCCCCATGATTCCTATCACACTCTACATTTCAATCACAGCATCTATTGCCATTTTTGTAATTGCCTCTGCCTCTGAATATCTCCCCTTGCTCCTCTTTAAGCATCCTGAATGCAGAGACTATCGTCCTTTGATTCACCTTTGTGTCCATTAGCACCCAGCCTGGTATAAAGTAGGGCTGTCTGGTTAAAAGAATAAACAAATTACTTAATCAATTAATAAAAATTAATAACAGATTACTTCATCAATTTGTGCTTGATTAACATTCATTCAGATGATTTGAAGGTTTTGCAAGGAGTTATAATCCACAGAACTAAAAAATACACTTTGCAATATTTTAAAGCATATTATTATATAAAAAAAAACTACCTCCCCATAAACACACAGAAAAAAAATACAAGAGTTGTACATGGTACTTAAGTAGCAATATGAGGCCCTCAAAACCCAAATAAAACAGGTTTCTATGTATCACTTAATCACAAGATCCTTCATTTTATGTCTCATTTCTGTAGTCTCTTCTTCCAAGACTTCTGGTGCCTCCTACTCTGAATGGATGCATTCTAAAGGTTAAATTTTTCATAATGAAAATGTTAAACTCAGTTCTTCTTTCATTTTCTTGCATCCTTCCTAGGAATAGGCACACTTTATATCTTTTACTCCCCACAATTCTTTGGCCAATTTTCCCAAATACTCCATAATATTTTCATCTTATTTTTCACATTTAAAATAAAACTAAACATCTTCTTACTCTTTTTTGCACTACTTTACTTTTTTCATCACAATATCTCTATCATACAAAATCGTCTTCCACACTTTGCTATTAGGAAGACATTATATAAGTGATTGATTTTCTCTTCTTAGTCACTAAACATTTTGAAAGTGATTTGAAAATCTCTAGATCTTTTCATACCTATCTCAAGACCCAAAACATTTCAGTGATAGCATATTACATGTTATTCAGGGCACTGTGTTTCTATTGCTTTACGAATATAGCTATTTGAGATTAATCTAATATTGATGGTTTATAAAGTACCATATATAAAGTAATACTCAATAATAACTAACATTTGTGTAAATGTGTAGTTCGAAGACTATTTTTATATCAGTTAATGTTTGCAGCAGCTACTCAAAGTGCTGAGGATTTTTAATTCATTTTATAGATGAGGAAACAAATGCTTACAGCAGTTAGTGCAGATCAAGTAATCAACCTAGGTCTTTTGTCTACATATTATTCCCTCCTTTAACAACTAGGGTGAAATTCAGAACCAGACAATCTGGACCCTGTGAAAAGTGTTCTAATCCCAGTGTTTGTTGTTTTTGCTCTTATTGTTCTGGGACCATCCATTCTTCCATAGTAGACTTGGGAGGTCCACTGATTAATTCCAATTGCAATTTTTTGCTTCTGTGCTTTGTGCATAAAACCTCTTCCTCCTGCCTGCAAAGCCCATTCTTACCTCAAACCTGAAGAATGTTATGTATCTTCATATTCAGATATTGCTTTCTCTGTGAAGCATACCGGTATCCCTGAACAAAGTTAGGGGACTTCTTTATGTTTCCTCTGTTTCTTGTATATCTTTCCACTACTGGACTTAACACACTGGAATGTCTAGGAAGATTTCTGTCTCCCTTAATATGATTTAGGCAGTTTAATAGCAGAGATCATGTCATGTCAAATAGATACTCAGTAAATCCCAGTTGAGCTGAACTAGCCATGGGGTTTTTAGCTTTAAAACCATGTTTGGCACACTCTTAGATAATATTTACTTCCCTTTTGTTTTTTTCTAAGACTCATGCTGATACTCTAGGTGACCTCATTGCTTCACTCAGATGTTTCAAAGCTTGGAGATTGAATGAAGTACTAATTTCTCCATCTAACATATGAAGTTGGAGGATCTTGGAAGGCAGAAAACTAGGCTCTTGGAAGGCAGAGACCTAGGTTTATCCTAGCCTGATTCTACAAGCCTCAAAAAGCAAAATGGATGAGGAAAACTCATTGAATGGAATGAAACAGGAACTATTTATAGACAAGAAACATGCTGCCTTCATAATATCCAAGCTCACAGAGGTGTGCCTGAGTATGTGCTTTACATATATTCATCCTCACAGTAGTCATGTGAGGCATGTATGCTTTCTTCATTCATTTTATGAAAGTGTGGTCAAGACAGGTTACGATGACTCAACAGGTTCAATTACACAGTAAATAGAAGACATGAGATTTGCAAGGGATTCTGCCTGAATTTAAAGGGGGTACTTTTTATTCTATACCATATAATTTTTTCTTGCTGTATGAACAGTGATGACATAAATTAGAATGCCTTTCTCCCTGGTTTTTTCAAATGTTTCTTTTTGTCTTTTTTCCAGTGGTTTTACTGTGGGAAGAAAATGCTTAAATCTTTTCCTCCAACAGTGCAACTGGTTGAGCTAAAGCGACTGTTTTTTCCTTGGCAAACCTCTCTATAGTTAAGGCTTTTGGTGAAACTAATTTAAATTCTTTGCTTTGGTCATATGGCCCTAACCTCCCGATAACACTTGTTTTTAACTTTACTTTTCTTTCCCACTGTGAGTGAAGCTCCTGCTGGTTTTCATAAGTGCACTTTGCTCACTGGACACACAGCTTTCTGATGACTTTCATGGTGGTTTGATTTTTTTTTTTTGGAGGATATGAACAGAAGGCATGTGTGTGTATGTGTGCATGTGTGTGTATATATCTATCTTCTGTGTATATGTATACACACACAATGAAGGCATGGATATGTCTGTGTTTGTGCATAATGTGTATATATATATATATATATATATATATATATATATATATATATACTCACACATTATATATATAAAATTGCCCTGCTGTCTCCTAGAGGCAGCAGTGGGAGGTATGTAAAATTCAAATTAACCTCCACTCACCCCACTTTTTCTTTGGAAATCAAATCCTCAGCAAGAGACCCCAGAAACTGTAAGATTCCTTGCTGATTTCAAAGGTGGCCTCAATTTCTTCTAGATCACTAGAGATTTTCATCTATTTAAAAAACAGCTTTGAAGGAAACAGCTGTAAGTGTTGTCATTAATGTAGCATTGAGAGGTCAGTGTTAGGTACTTTTGGGAATGGAGGAAATTATAAGAGCCAAATTATATTCTTCTCTTGGTATTTTAAAAACTAGAATATCTATTTGGTGAAATTAAAATGTGGACTTAGGGAAACACACAAATAAGACCTAAATAAGCTTTTGTGTGTGTGTGGCGGTGGTAGTGGGGATTGAACTCAGGGGCATTCATCCACGGAGCCATATGCCCAGCCATATTTTGTATTTTGTTTAGAGACAGAATCTCACTGAGTTGCTTAGTGACTCACCATTTCTGAGGCTGGCTTTGGACTCACAATTCTCCTTCCTTAGCCTCCAGAGCCCCTGGGATTACAGTTGTGTGCCACCATGCCCATCTCTAAATAAGCTTTTTAATAAAAAAAGACGGCTACCTGTTAGTAGTAGAGGATGTATGATTAAATACATGTGTTAAAAATGCATTAGAACTATATACTAAAAAACTTGAAAAGTTTCCAGGTATTAATTTCTTCAACTAATCTTTTACTTTACTTTCTGGGAATGATTGCTTAAGTAGCAAACCTCTTTTATTGTCACCAAGTCTTTCACACGTGTGTGCACGCGCTCTCTCTTTCTCATTCTTTTTTGCTCTGTTGTTTACACGGGATAACTTATATTGATCTCTATCAGTTCTCTGACTCTCTTCTCTGTCATCTACATTTCATTGCTAAGTACCACCAGCAGGTTCTTTATTTCAGTTACTATACTTTTTAGCTTTAAGGTGTCCATTGGGGTCTTCTGTAAATCTTCCAATTGTTTGCTAATACCTTAAAATTTTTTTTCATTTGTTTCAAGAATGTCATAAATGCTACTCAGAATATTTTTATAATAGCTGCTTTAAAGGCTTTGTCAGATAATTCCAATGTCTGGTCTTGGCATCTATTGGTTATCTTTTTTCCATCTGAGCTAAGATTTTCTTTGTTCTTCACAGGATGACTAATCTGGGATTGTGTCCTGTTTAAACACTACAGAAAATGGACTTTTTGTTTTGGTGAGCTTCAGGCAGCAAGTACAATCTCACCATCTATGTGATTTTTTTTTATGATTCAAGTGTCTGTTGAGTTTTCAAAGTCTTTGCTCCTTTCTGCCCTGCCTGTGCTAGCTAGTCAGAAACATGGGTGGTGATGTACCTATTAGGTCCTCAAACATTTTGGGTTATCCATTATAATCAGATACATGCATGCACAGCCTAGGATTTCATATGCAATTTCATAGGATCACTTTCCTGAGTTCCAAGCTATCCTCAGTCTCTCTGGTAGTTTCCATTTCCCTGAGAGTCACCTTTTTGGCCTCCAACCAGAAATCTGGGGTTTTATTTACCCTGTTTTACTATAGGCCCATTATTACTTCTCCAGAGTAAAACTTAAGAAGATACCAAATAAATTCAATAATAAAGATAAATAATGTATTAATGCAACATTTAAAAAATTAAAATTAATGCAAAAATCAATAATGAACAAACAATGCAATTTTTAATAAAGAAAGGATCCACCTCTGCCCTTAAGTATCTTGGCTTACTCATCTTCATGTGGACTTTACAACTCTATCTCCAACTGAGGCCAAATGGTAGGAAACAACAGGGAAAAACTGTAAATACTATCTGTTTGGTAGTACTTTAAATTCTTGTCTTCTTCCTCAATGTGCCTGTTACTATTTATTTTTCAAAGCCTTCAAACAGCTGCTATATGCATTCTTACAGGTTTTGGAAGAAACAGGGTGGGGGTGCTAACTTCATCTTAACTGGGACCAGAACCAGAGAAGAATATTCTTAAATTGCTGCAAGGAGCTAAATGAGAGATGAGATGTTGGCAAAGGAAGTAAGTTCTCGGAAAAAACTGTAAATATTTCAAAACACTATTCTGTCATGTTATTCTTCCTAGAAAACTTTGTATCCTTGAAAATAAAAAATATTATAGGAATTACAGAAAGTACTCTTTTCTTTTCCTTTATCCTTCAGAGGAAAGTGCATGTGTGTATGATTGTACACATGTACGTGTGCATGAGGAAGCATGTATATACTCATGCCTCAGAGAAAGAGAAAGAAAAAGAGAGAGACAAAAAACAGAGTCCAAACAGGGTGGGGGTTTGAATAAGGATGCTGTGGATTTAAAGAGATAAGGATAGAAAATTATTGACTTCTTTTTAAATTCATGGTCTTTTGTTTTCACTGAAATGACCAAAAAAAAAAAAAAAATCAACCTATATCTTGGCCCAGAAATGAATTTCTCTCTTATTCTGGAAAACCCTAAAATATCCTTATCTATTTTTCCTCTCTCTCTCCTTCCCTGCCTCCACCTTGTCATTGTTTTTCTCCCTGTTATTTCCTCCCTTGCCAGAAACACTAACTTAGCACCTTCTTTTGCCTGTCATTGCTAGCCACCTTAGACTATGCACAAGTAGAACAATGATCTAGCTGGGAGCATGGTCATTTACTTGAGGAGAAACATGATCACATGAAAGAGTCAAAATGATCCTGAAACAATATACATTTTCAGGATGTATCTTCGGGGTGTAGGAATGTCTCACAAATACAGTGTTTCCAGGTTACTTGATCTCTTTAGAGTTAGTGTGTTTTTGAGTTTTTGACTTGATACTTTTACATAGGTTTACTCATTTTTGTAAGAAAGAAATTATGCTATTGCCCTGTGTATTTGTGTGTGTGTGTGTGTGTATGTGCGCATGCATGCATGTGTGTGTGTGTGTGTGAAGAGAGATCTTTTGTTTAACAATGCATATGTTATGTGTGTTTCAAGTGCTTGTTGCTGCCCTAAACTACTGCTTTAAAGAAAGTCAAATTTTCTTCTATTATATTACCCTCTGTAGACACATTTCTGTTCTAAATCTCTGAGCCAAGTCAGGTGATAATTACTGATTGTTTAATAAGTTCTGAACCTTGGGTCAGGCATTCTGAGAGCCAGAAGATCAACTCAGTGTGTCACGTTTTACTGAGCACTTTGCAATTCCAAGGAAAGCTTTCCCTTGAGATCCTTTTACTATCTTTGACTTTATCTCTAGTGATAACCTTACAGGCAGCTGCATCCCCTTGGATATGCAAACCTAGACAGGTTCTGTCTGCTTCCAGTAAGTAGGGCAAGAGAGCTGACATAGATCTACCTGGGAATTAACAGTCTCCCTTGCACACTCCCTGGCTTCTCCAGGAATTGTTATATCATTCAGGAGGGAAGGGGGGCCTATGATGTTGTCCTCTGGCATGACTGATTTGTGGTGCTCTGAGGAAACCTGGAGGCTGATAGTGTCAGGAAGTAATAATGAATATAAAAAGAGAGCCCTAGGGAATTAACTCACATGATGGATGCCATCAGGCTTCTCCCACCCCAGCTTCTCAAAATGTCCCAGGGAAACAATTAATGCTGGCAGTTGGTGGTGGAGCCACGCTGTGAACAGGAACTACTGCCCAAGTTAGCAAGTGTGCAGGTCAGGGGCTATCTCCTTTGCAGATTTAGCTGTTTCTGGGAGAATTTGAAATCTAGGGAGAAAATGGCTTCTGCCCACTACCAGGAAGTTTATGGCCTATAATTTGTTAGAAATGTATATCTGTTTTTTTTGTGTGTGTGTGTTTTTTTTTTTTTTTTTCAGAAAAGTGAGTTTAGTTTATGGTAAATCTTGAACATAGATGTAACAAAATGTCCTTTGAAATTTCAGAACCTGGGCTGCCTTTCACTACATTTGAATTGCTCTATTATTTGTCTCCCTAAACTTGTACTCATTTGCCTGAGTTATGGCCTTGGTGGATTTAGTTTTCAGGGTCCAGTTCTCCATTTTAATAAGGCAAGAATAAAAGTGGCTGCTACCTGATGGCTTGTAACAGTTCCCAGCAGGATCCAGGAGAGCCTCAGCTGTCAGGTGTCAAGTGAAGGCTGCACTCAGGCATCCCGGAGACTGTCAGCCATATGTATCAGCCACAGATCAGGCAAAGGCATCTAGAAAGCCTCAGAAGGAGAAACAGTTTCCAGAAAAAAAATATATATCTTTGTTTTTCCTTATCAAGATGCTGTTTCTATTGTTGCTACAGGGAATGCAGAAATATATCATTTTCAGATTTATTCATTAACTAAATATTTTCTAAGTTCATGGGTTAGCAGGTGCTTCCAAGCAGCATTCTCACCACCATTCTTTAATCCATCTGTTAATCATTCATTTAACAAACCTTAACTGAGCTAATAGCATGCCATGTGCATGCTACAGACAGTGAATTATGAAAGGCTCTTTCCTTATGTTAAGGCATTCTGAATCTTTTGGATGAAACATACAACGACACATCATTTTAATCTGATACAATGTGTGCTATGACAGGGTCATTATTCAATCTTGCAAGAGTATAAATGAGGGATCACTAAAGAGATGGCAGGAAGCAAGGTCATTCCAGTCATGTGCAAGGGAATGGAGATTTATGAGTACAAAAGACATGTTCAACTCATCATTGCAAAGGGACAGGGCAGTGAGTGGATAGGGAAGGTAGGCAGGGACAGATAATGAAGGAATGTGCCATGCTGGGTAGGATAGATTTATTCTGAAGTTCAAATTTACCTAAGAATATTAAGTAAACATAATTAGTATGATCTATGTTGCCATCATGGAGTACTGGTAAAGTTACAATTAAAGACTAAAAAATACCCAGAGCAATGTTTTTAGGATAAATACCCATATCTTCTGTGGAGGGAAAGACCTGACTGGGAATAGAGAGAAACTCACAGGTAGCCTCAATTATTCCTACCATATTCATTTACTTTTTAACACTAAGTTCTAAAGCAAGTTGGCTTTAGATTTGATAAAATTGGTGACAGGTAAAGATTTGACAACAAAATAATGTTTAAAAATAATAAATGCAGATCAAAACTACTCTAAGATTTCATCTGATTCCAGTCAGAATGACAATTATCAAGAGTGAAAGCAATAAGAAGTGTTGGCGAGGATGTTGGTGGCACTGCAAATTGGTGCAACAACTCTGAAAAGCAGTATGGAGATTCCTTAGAAAATTTGGAATGGAACCACCATTTGACCCAGCTATTCCACTCCTCAGTATATACCCAAAGGACTTAAAAACAGCATACCACAGGGACATAGACACATCAATGTTTATAGCAGCACAATTCAGAATAACCAAACTGTGGAGCCAACCTAGATGCCCTTTAATAGATGAATGGACAAAGAAACTGTGGTATACATACACAATGGAATATTACTCAGCATTAAAAGAGAATAAAATTATGACATTTGCAGGTAAATGGATGGAGTTGGAGAATATCATGCTAAGCAAAGTAAGCCCACCCCGCCCAAACCAAAGGCTGAATGTTTTTCCTGATTAGTGGATACTGATCCATAATGGGAGGGGGCATGGGAAAAATGGAGGAACTTTGGATTTGGCAAAGGGGAGGGGAATAGGGGAGGGGGCATGAAGGTAGGTAAAATGGTGGAATGACAGAGATTTCATTACCCTAGGTACATGTGTTATTGCACAAATGGTGAGACTCTGCATTGTGTACAACCAGAGAAATGAAAAGTTGTGCTCCATTTGTGTACAATAAAATGAAATGTATTCTGCTGTCATGTATAATTAATTAGAAAAAGTAAAAGAAAAAATAATAAAGATTGTATTTTTTTAACATTCAAATTCACTAAAAATTCCATATGTGCACCTTTGCAAGTGCCATGGACTAAATTTTCTGCCCTCACCAAAATTTATGTGTTGAAATCCCACTTCTAGTCCTTCAGAATCTGACTGTATTTGGGGATAGGCTCTTAAGGAGTAATTGAGTTAAAATGAGGACATTAGAGTAGGTCCCACTCCAATATGACTAATGTCCTTATAAGAAGAGGAAATTAGGACACAGACATACCCAGAAAGAAGAGCATGTAGAAACAGGTAGAAGACAACCAACTGGAAGTGAAGGAGAGAAACTGCAGAGGAAATTGTTCTAACCACACTCTGATCTCAGACTTCCAGCCTGCAGAAATGTGAGAAAATACATTTCTGTTGTTTAAACCACCTAGTCAATGGTAGTTTGTTATGGCTGAGTAAGCAAATAAACACAGTAAAGATTTTAGAATCTTTCTCTTGGGGCTTCCTGTACACCCACTAATTGTCTAAGAATTCCTGGGGAATTATTCAGGCCACATTAGCCAGGTCTGATTCTGGACTAAAAAATAACTCAAAAATCAGGCCTGGCCACAAGCAGATGCTAGTTTTTTTGGGGGGGAGTGGTGGGGATGGGGAGGATGCCTTGTCTCCTTTGTTGCCAAGTGGTACAGTTGAGGGCTGCTGCTACACCATCAGATATTTCTTGATCAATTATGACAAAAATAACTTCACTGGTCTGGTCCTGCTCACATGAGCATTCTCTTTATTTAAAGATGTTGGCAGCAGGTCCACCCTGGCCCCTGGAGCCCTACCTCCACTAGTTTGTTCTGCATGCCAGTGTGGCCAGCTCACAAGGCCATGGCGAACTTGCGGTTTTTCTGTTCCTGCTTGTCCGTCTGAGACATACGTGTCCCACGGGAATGCCTTGACCTTTTCTGGTCTGATGGACTTATTGTTAAGGGAGGTTTCGGTACCTGACAATAATAGATGTTGAAACTAAATTTCTCCCCCCTCCCTCCTGCTTTTGGGTAGTTTTCCACTTCTGCTGCTTGGGGTATAAAAAAGGTGTGTTAGCAATAAAGATTATTGACTCCTGGATGAAGAACCTTGGTGTCCTGTGTGTCTTTTAACCTCGCCGTCCCTCGCCGGACTCGGCTCCCTTGGCCGGACGCGGCAAAAGATGCTCAGATTGGATTTATAGGGTAACCATTCTCTAGTTTACATATAAAGCCCAGCCGCTGTGCCTAAGGTTTTCCTCTAAGACAAGGAGTAGTATACAATGTCACCTACTTCTAATTTCCTATTAGATACTGCTGTTGAGCCTTGTTTACCAGTAGTCCTTTCCCTCTTGGGATCTTCCCTTCCAGTCTTATTTGTCCTGCAGGCTATTCATGAGTAAAGCTGAGATAGTATTAAACCTTAAGAAAGGAGATAGGATCTGAGTCCCTTTCTCTGGGGGCAGGAAAGGTGGGATTAACTAAGTTCTATGCCCTTCTTCCTCATGTCACAATTCTGCTTATCTAAGATATTAGGTCCCTGTTTGATTTACATCTGGACAAGGGTTGTGTTAAGCAGACTCAATTTATGGTGCATTGCTGCTCCATCTAAAAAGGAAGCTGAAACTTTTAAATAGCAAGTTTACTTGTTCAAATTCCAAATATTCAATTTAGTCTTGTTAAAAAAAAGTGAAATTATCAAAATTTCTTGGTCCTAAGCAGTCTCTAAATTGCCACTGCTATTATCTTCTAAAAATAAAAGTGACATGAATTCTCCTTACCACGGCCTGCGGAACATAATCCACATTATTCCTCAACATGGCTCCAACTGAAAAGCTAAAGAACACAAGACAAACAAATTTCTACTTTCTCTTCAAGGCTCAGCTCAAGTATTCACTTCTATTTATGTGCTCCCAAATAAATTGATTCAAGCTTGCTTCTTTGATTCCTTATTATTTTTCTTAAGTTTGTCTACTCTATTTACAAAAGAAGAGCCAGGAGCTTCCTTTTTTCATCTTAACAACCGCAGAGTAAAGCAAAGTGCCTTTGTCTAGCAAATAAACACATAAATGGAATAGATTTTTGGAAAGTACTGCTGATTACAATGTGGAGTATGTTTTTAGATGCGCCTATAAATTTTCACGCTAGCAAAGCAGGGAAACAAAGCAAAAGTGACAAATTAACTTAAGCATGAAATGATCAATGTGAACTAAATAAATAATGGTAGGGACAGAAAATTACAGATTTTAAAAATAAAGTATTGATACAGTTTATTGTTTGATTGGTTAAAAGGTATAAAGAAAAGAACATGATTCGCAAATTGTTTAAGAGACTACTGGATAAAAGTTGGTGCCCTTGGCATGCCTACAATCCCAGTGACATTGGAGACTATGATAGGAGGATCATAAGTTCAAGGCTAGCTTCAGCAACTTAGCAGCAATTTAGTGAGGCCCTAAGCAACTATCTTAGTGAGACCCTGTCATAAAAAATAAAAATGGCTGAGGATGTAGCTCAGTGGTAAATTACCCCTGAGTTAAATTCCCAATGCAAAAAACAAAAACAAGAACTAAAACAAGAAATCAAAATACAGTTTTCTGATAGAATACAAGAAACTGTAAGTTTTGAATGTTTGGATTATTTATTTATTTATTTAATTTTAATTATTAGTAGTAGTACTTGATAAGCATGTGGAAATAATTATTGCCATTCAGAGACTTACACAATCTAGTTTGGGGCCAAGACATATATCTAAATTCATTAAAAAAAATTGTGAGATGGACTGTAAACAATAAGTTAACATTACAGGAGAAATATTCAATCTACTTTTCAGAGGAAAATAGAAGCCAATATTGTACTGGCTGTGTGGCCTAGAACCAACTATTCCACTGCTCCGAGCTTGGTTCTGAAATGGCAATAAATATTTTTGTTAATTTGACATCTTGGTACTAGGAAAGCTGTTGACAGTTTGCCTTGAATTTGTGAGGCATCATTCAGGATTTTTTTCTCCTGGTTAAATATTAACTTGTACTGGATTTTAGGTAGAGGGAAATTCTAGAGTATTATAACTGAAAAGACCAGGGATGGTGGGATAGAGGGTACACGCAAGACTCTTCTAAAGAATGCCATTAATAAGCAGATGCAGTGGCGTAGGCCTGAAATCACAACAACTTGGGAGGCTGAGGCTGGAGGATCCTGAGTTCAAAGTCAGCCTCAGCAAAAGTGAGGCACTAAGCAAATCAGTGAGACCTTGCCTCTCAATAAAATACAAAATAAGGCTGGGAATCTAGCTCAGTGATCAAGTACCCCTGAGTTCGTCTCTGATACCAAAAAAAAAAGGAACTCATAGATGGGCAGGAAATGGTTCATATTTTCTTTATTTATGCATATATGTACACATAATTATATTCTATATTCTATGTATATAATGCAATTTGTGTATACTTTTGCTATATATTTTATATATCTTTGTGAATAAGAATTCTTCAAGCAATTTAATAAGAAGGAAACAACCCAATAACAAGAGCAGATGATTGAAACAGACACTTCACCAAGAAGACATACAAGAGACATGGTGAAAAGCATTGTATTTGTATCCATACAATGGAATATGGAATACAAAAAACATAACTACTTAAAGAGGCAACACCTTGGGTGAATGTCAAAAGCAATATAACGATTTTAAGTGAAAGAAGGTAACACATTCTACACAGTGTATGATTTTATTTATATGTCATTCTAAAATAGGCAAAACTAACCTATAGTGACAGAAAGAAGGACAGTGATCTCTTGGACAGGAGTGGTAGTACTTATTGCACACATGCACGCCTCTGTTATGCAACGCGTCAAAGAACAATGGAACAAAGCATATACAGATACATGCAAATGGGAAACTACAGATGGGAAATAACTTTTTTAAAAACATGAAGTAATCAAAACATGAGTTTATTTCATATTTATCTATTTATGTATTTAAAATCCTAAGCAAACTGTATTTGAAATCCTAAGTGAAAATATAATTGATAATATTTAGCCTTCAATTAACAGGGTGCTTAAACAGATTGTGTATCATTTAAAAAAGAAAGAATTCAAAGAATTGCTTCTTCAAAATCACCCAAACTAGAAGGTAGTATCAGGAGTTCTACCAATCCTTCACAGAACATTCCTACTTAAATTGTTCCAAAGAATAGGAATAAAAAGGATTTAAAGATCTATGTATTCTTCCAAAACAAATATAATTTATAAACTAAATTCAATAAAGATAATACAAAAAAGAAAAAAGAAAAACATTTCATTCATATATATATATATATATATATATATATATATATATATATATATATATATCCTGAAGTACTTGGAAACCTGACCCTCTATGTTAACCTTTCTTATGTTAAGAAAATAATACATGTTGGTCAAATGATTTTTATCAACAAATTATTCAAGATAAAAAATATACACACTGAAATACATCCATGTTTCACACAAGATTTTGGTCAACAACAGACCACACATGTATTGATGGTGCCATGAGATTGTGTTCCTTAGTGACATCACAGTGGATTCATGTAAGTACACTCTATGATGTTGACACAATGATGAAATCTTCTAATGATGAATTTCTCAGAATGGTAACACTTGACTGTATATGCTAACAGTGAGAACAATGAAAAAGAATCTTGAAGTTTCTTAGTTGTAGTGATAGCAACATTGGTATAGACATTTTTAAACTATTTTATCTGTATGACAAGATAAAACAAATGGATAAATATGGAATGGGAAAAGGTGAGGAAGAGAACATGGTGTTAGATTTGAATTTTCATTAGCATATATGATAAAATATCTGCAATTAAACTACAAAAAAGGCCAGAAGCAGTGCCATCTTGTGGCTATAAGTCTACTTCCCCTCCAGATTTTGGCTTCTAAATGTCATTTCTCACTGAAAAAACTTAGGATCTTTGGAGATATAACTGAATGTACGTCTTCTGCAGAGTGATTACAAAGTGAACTGGAAACATCTTGTGGTAAAAGGAAAGAAATGTCACACATTGAGGGTGCACACACAGTGACTCAGAATCCAGTTCTGGATGCTCATTTTCCAAATTTGGTATGATTTGATTATTAAAAATTTATAATGATTATTTTTCCTTCTAGCTATGAAATTCTACTTTGGTATTTAACTATTGTTCCAACTATGAAACCTGATTTAAAAAAATAGTTGATTTCAGATAATCAGAGAAAAATCAGAACAAATTCATATTGAGGAACAATAATCTGGGAAAAGAAAGTAAAGCACTGAGATTAGCTGTAGTCATCACTACTGTTTTCCCTTCTGAAACTTGCCAATTTGCCTCCGAGGACATAAAGTCGGAACAGAAGTTGTAGCAATCTTATTAGAATGGGACAAAAAAATGGAGTTCAGGACTCCTTGTCACCCATATTGAAGTACTAAGATACCAGAGAAAAGAAAATCATAGGAAGTGAACACAAGAGAGTATTTAATTTCATTTGGAGCCATTTTCTGAATCTAGACTATTTGTACATATTCAGGGCAAAAGGCCAAGAACTCAAGCCAAAAACAGATGCTGAGGGGATGAAAAGTTAAGCAGAGATTTCTGCAAATCTTACAGTTTGGAAGACAAAAATTGAACTTCAACACTCACCAAAGGAAGCAGTTTTGGGAAATGTCTAACTTTCATTTGAAACCTCTAAAGTCTTTTGGTGTATATACAACCCAGAAATAGACCAGCTCAAAAAAAAACCTGAAACGTAATTTTAAAATAGTTCAACATCTGATGTCATCAAGGTTATATAACCACACTCCAACTTCTTACTGTAAGAAAATTAAATTTCCTCTTGAGAAAGATAATATGATCCAAAAATCAGTCAAAAGTTACCAGAGAGGCCACAAAATAGTACCAACAGATCAAAGTCCAGTAAAAACAGACTATAGAAATATATCCCGAAACAATTCAGATACTTGAGCTGCCAGACAAAGCTTTGAATAATTATGACTAATGTATTCAAGAAATCATTGAAAATAAGGAGAATATCACCAGATTATTCAAATATATGAAAAAGAATCAATGTTTAGGATTTAAAATGCAACTGCTAAATTTAACAATGGATTCAATGCAGAAGAAAAAAATTATTAAAATGGAAAAATAGATTATAGGAAATATCCAGACTGAAACACAGGGAGAAAGTGAATAAAAAATGTGGAAAAGGAGATTATAGACATTGCACAAATGATGACAATGCCTAACAGATATATAACTAGAATCACAGGAGGGGAGAATAAGAGCAATTTTCCAACACTGTAAAATTACATCAAGTCACAGATTCTATAAACATTACAACTATAAGTAGAATAAATGGAAAGAAAAACATGCCTAAGAACATCACAATAAAATGCTTGAAACCAATGATGAAAATGTAATCTTAAATGTCCTTGAAGAATAAAAACACGTAAGTTTCAAAAAAGCAAATGCCAGGCTGACCACACAGGTTAACCACTGATAATGTCAAAAATGTTTAATATATTTTACTCCATTAACATTTCAAAATATTAAAAGACATGATTAAAAGGTTGAAGAGGCAAGCTGCACAGGGTGAAGAGAAAATGAGCAACATTTTAAGAAACAATTTACAAAAGAGTTTATCAAAATGAAAATGCTCCTTCCAAATAAAAATGCTCTCAATATTAGCCATTAGGAAAACAAAAATTAAAATCTTAATAGGATACTGCCACGACTCCAGAGAATATTATATATGTATTTGATTTTCTTTTCTCTGCCAGGGAACACCCATATGGAACTGAGGAAAGAAAAATTTTGGCACAACCACTTTGAGACTATTTATCAATATTTATCAGTCCTAACCATATGCATATTTATGATTCATTAGCTTCCTCTTAGGTATATACTATGCTTACAGAAATGTAAACTTAAACATGCCAAAGACATGAATTAAAATGTTCACAGTAGCATGAAGCAAAATTGCCTCACACATGCAAAGTCCTAGTTATTCAGAAACAGTAAAATGGATAAACAATCGGTGATGTAAAAAGTAAAATAGCAATGTGCACATATCTCACAGATGTAATGTTGACTGAGAAAGTCCAGACACACACAAAAATAAATACTTTATGATTTCATCTATTTCAGGTTCAAATATGAAAAAGACAATAATTTATCATGTTAGAATTCTAGATAAGGGTTACCTTTTCTATCAGAGTGAAGTCTGGGCAGGATCATGAGAAGACTTCTGGGGGCTAATAACAGTATTTTGTACTTATTTACATGTTGAATACATGGTTATGCATAATATATAAGAAAATCATTAACCAGTATGGGTTTGGGTACTTTCATGTATAAATGCAATACATGTACAGTTTGGAAGACAAAATTGAACTTATATGTACAAATATAATTTAAATATAATTTAAACAAAAGTACACTCAAAGGACAAAGGTAGTAACACATCAAAACCCACTAATAATAATAATAGCCAATAGCAATGCTCAGATAAAAGACAAAAGGGGATAAAACTGTTCTTTACAGAAAAATAATAGCTGGTAAATGTAAAATTTGCAGAAGCCATTTGCAACTCTGACTATAATGATTGATTTTGAGAAATCACTAATGAGCTCTAAAATCATTGGGTAAAAGTTAATAGAGAAATAGGATATGCATGTAGTTTTCACAAGTATTTAACCTAAATCAAATCCTGAAGTAACAAATCAGGAAAATCTATGTTGTGAGACATTTCTCAAGAATGGCCTATATTAATTTTCTGATTACTCAATACCAATATACAAAAATGAATAATATTTGTGTAGTAGACTTACATTTTAAAATTTGACCTTGAACTTGCTAAATGCATACATCAGTTCTAAAATATTTTTGCCTCAATCATAACATTAAACAGAGTAGATGTAAACTCTGGATGATACTCTTTACTACTCTGAGGAAGCTTCCCTTGTATTTTCAGTTTGCTGAGAGATTTTTCTTTTGAATCATATTGCAAATTGATCTTTGTTATTTTTCAGTATTTATTGAGAAGGTATTCAATAAAATGGTGAAATATTTTCACACATTAAGCCAACTTTTCATTCCTGGTATAAAATCCACTAGCTCATGATTATCTATTTGGCATATTGAATTTAATTTGCAGTTGTAAGATCTAATACAGAGAAGTTCTGTGTATTACAACCACACATAACTTCTTCATACCTTTACTCCTGGTGAGCACTAATCTCTCATATCTATAATTTTGTTATTTCAGTAATGATACAGTGGAATCACACAGCATGCAATCTTTGAGGATTTTCTTCTTCATCCAGCTGATTTTCCTTTCTACTGCTGAGTAATATCTTGTGGTAGGATATATCCCTACCTGGCAGTTTGCCTTTTGTTGATTCCAGATTTGGGCTATTATACATAACTGTTATGAATATTTCTGCATAAGTTCCTTTGTAAGTATAAGTTAGAATTCTATGGAATAAGTGCCCTAAAGTACAACTGCTAAACTGATTTCACAAACAGCTGGACCACTTCATATTCCCAACAGCAAAGTTTGACTGATTCCGTTTTTTTCTGCATCCTCATCAATATTTGGTAGTATCTCTTAAAAACTTTAACCATCAATATAGATAGATAGAATGGATAGAGATATATAGATAAATATGTATACATAATTGAAGTTTTAATTTGCATTCCACTAATGGCTAATGATGTTTAACATATTTTCATGTGCTTATTTTCCACTGTATTTTATCTTTGTTGGAATGTTTCTGTTCATGTCACTTGCCCATATTGTAATCCAGTTGATTTTTAGTGTTGAGTTTTAAGTTTTTTTTTTTTTTTTTTTTTTTTTT
>NW_026000174.1:1569528-1677587 GCF_001458135.2 Marmota marmota marmota
GTTGGTTCCACAGTTTAGCTATTGTGAATTGTGCTGCTATAAATATTATGTGGCTGTGTCCCTGTAGTATGCTATTTTTAATTCCTTTGGGTATAGACCAAGGAGAGGGATAGCTGGGTCAAATGATGGTTCCAATCCCAGTGTTCCAAGGAATCTCCATTCTGCTTTCCATGTTGGCTGCACCAATTTGCAGTCCCACCAGCAGTGTATGAGTGTACCTTTTCCCCCACATACTCGCCAGTACTTATTGTTGTTTGCATGCACAATAGCTGCCATTCTGACTGGAGTGAGATTAAATCTTAGAGTAGTTTTGATTTGCATTTCTCTAATTGCTAGTGATGATGAACATTTTTTATATATTTGTTGATTGATTGTATATCCTCTTCTGAGAAGGGTTTGTTCAGGTCCTTGGGCATTTATTTATTGGGTTATTTGGTTTTTTTTGGTGCTTAGCTTTTTGAGTTCTTTATATACCCTAGAGAGTAGTGCTCTATCTGATGTGTAAGAGGTAAAGATTTGCTCCCAAGATGTAAGCTCCCTATTCTCCTTACAGATTGTTTCTTTTGCTGAGAAGAAACTTTTTAGTTTGAGACCATCCCATTTATTGATTCTTGATTTTAATTCTTGAGCCAAAGGAGTCTTATTAAGGAATTTGGGGCCTAATACCACATGATAGAGATTAGGGCCTACTTTTTTAAATCCTTACTTTTTAGTTTTAGGTGGACACAATATCTTTGTTTTCTTTTTAGGTGGTGCTGAGGATTGAACCCCGTGCGGTATGCATCCTAGGCAAGCCTTCTGCCACTGAGCCACAACCCCAGCCCAGGGCCTACTTTTACTTCTATTAGATACAGGGTCTCTGGTTTTATTCCTAGGTCCTTGATCCATTTTGAGTTCAGTTCTGTGCATGGTAAGAGATAGGGGTTTAATTTCATTTTGTTGCGCATGGATTTCCAGTTTCCCCAGAACCATCTGTTGAAGAGGCATTCTTTTCTCCAATGCTTTTTTTTTTTTTTTTGGCACCTTTGTCTAATATAAGATAATTGCAATTTTGTGAGTTAGTCTCTGTGTCCTCTATTCTGTACCGTTGGTCTACCAGTCTGTTTTGGTGCCAATATCATGCTGTTTTTATTACTATTGCTCTGTAGTATAATTTAAGGTCTGGTATAGTTATGCCACCTGCTTCACTCTTCCTGCTAATGGTTGCTTTAGCTATTCTGGGTCTCTTATTTTTCCAGATGAATTTCATGACTGCTTTTTCTATTTCTATAGAGACTGTCATTGGGATTTTGATTGAAATTGCATTAAATCTGTATAGGGCTTTTAGTAGTATGGTCATTTTGATAATATTAATTCTGCCTATCCAAGAGCAAGGTAGATCTTTCTATCTTCTAAGGTCTTCTTTGATTTCTTTCTTTAGGTTTCTGTAGACTTCATTGTATAGATCTTTCACCTATTTTGTTAAGTTGATTCCCAAGTATTTTTTTTGAGGCTATTGTAATTGGGGTAGTTTTCCTCATTTCTCTTTCAGAAGATTTGTCATTGATACACAGAAATGCATTTGATTTATGGGTGTTGATTTTATATCCTGCTATTTTGCTGAATTCATTTACTAGTTCTAGAAGTTTGCTGGTGGAAATTTTAGGGTCTTCTGAGTATAGAATCATGTCATAAGCAAATAGTGTCAATTTGAATTCTTCTTTTCCTATATGTATCACTTTAATTTCTTTTGTCTGTTTAATAGCTCTGGCCAGTGTTTCAAGAACTATGTTAAATAGAAGTGTTGAAAGAGGACATGCCTGACTTGTTCCAGTTTTTAAAGGGAATGCTTTCAATTTTTCTCCATTTAGAATGATATTGGCCTAGGGCTTAGCATAGATAGCCTTTATGATGTTGAGGTATGTTCTTATTTTCCCTAATTTTTCTAGTATTTTAAACATGAAGGGGTGCTGTGTTTTGTCAAATGCTTTTTCTGCATCTAATGAGATGATCATATGATTCTTATCTTTAGGTCTATTGATGCGATGAATTACATTTATTGATTTTCATATGTTGAAACAACCTTGCATCCCTGGGATGAATCTCACTCGATCATAGTGCACTATCTTTTTGATATGTTTTTGCATTCAATTTGCCAGAATTTTATTAGGGATTTTTATATCTATGTTAATTAGAGATATTAGTCTTAAGTTTTCTTTCTTTGATGTGTCTTTGCCTGGTTTTGGAATTAGGGTGATATTGGCTTCATAGAATGAGTTTGGAATTGCTGCCTCTTTTTCTTTTTTTTGAAATAAATTGAAGAGTATTGGTATTAGTTCTTCTTTAAAGGTCTTGTAGAATTCGGCTATGTATCCATCCAGTCCTGGGCTTTTCTTGGTTGGTAGACTTGATGGCATCTTATAATTTGTCATTTGAAATTGATCTGTTTAAATTGTGTATATCATCCTGATTCAATCTGGACAAATTCTATAACTCTAGAAATTTGTTGATGCCTTTGATATTTTGTGTTATTGAAGTACAAATGTTCAAAATAATTTCTAATTATCTTCTGTATTTCTGTAGTGTCTGTAATGATATTTCCTTTTTCATCACATATGTTATCAATTTGAGTTTTCTCTCTCCTTCTCTTCGTTAGCATGGCTAAGGGTCTGTCATTTTATTTCTTTTTTCAAAGAACCAACTTTTTATTCTGTCAATTTTTTCAATTGTTTCTTTTGTTTCAATTTCATTGATTTCAGCTCTGATTTTAATTATTTCCTGTCTTCTGCTGCTTTTGGTATTGATTTGTTCTTCTTTTTTTAGGACTTTGAGATGTAATATTAAGTCACTTATTTGTTAACTTTTTCTTCTTTTAAGGAATGAACTCCATGCAATGAACTTTCCTCTTAGAATTGCTTTCATAGTGTCCCACAGATTTCGATATGTTGTATCTGTGTTCTCATTCACCTCTAAATTTTTTTTAATTTCCTCCTTGATGTGTTCTGCAACCTGTTGTTCATTCAGTAGCATATTATTTAGTTTCCAGGTGTTGGAGTAGCTTTTATTTCTTATTTTATCATCGATTTCTAATTTCATTCCATTATGATCTGATAGAATGCAGGGTAGTATCTCTATATTTTTATATTTTCTAAGAGTTGCTTTATGGCATAGTATATGGTCTATTTTAGAGATGGATTCACGTGCTGCTGAGAAGAAAGTGTACTCACTTGTTGAAGGGTGAAATATTTTCTTTATGTGTCAGCTAAGTCTAAGTTATTGATCTTATTATTGAGTTCTATAGTTTCTTTGTTCAGCTTTTGTTTGGAAGATCTATGTAGTGATGAAAGACGTATGTTAAAGTGGCCCAAAATTATTGTGTTGTGGTCTATTTGACTCTTGAACTTGACCTACCCTGGACCTGGGTCCTGTGCAAGTCGGTATAGGTGGATCTGGGCTGGGTCCTGGCTCCCGCAGTAGTCTGCTGGTGGGAAGGGGTTATCCTATGCTGGAGGCTGGGTTTCAGTGGGTGTCTGCCGTAAAGGGGTGGACCCTGGCCTACTCTGAGCCTGGGTCCTGCACAGGCTGATATGGGCAGATCTGGGCTGGGCTTGGGTTCCTGTGATAGTCTGGTCATTGGAAGAGGAGGTCCTGTGCTGGAGGGTGGGCTGTGGTGGGTGTCTTCCCTGCCAGCGGATGGGATGGACCAGGGCCTACTGTGAGCAAGGGCTGCGCCCAGGTGGTGTGGGAAGATCTAAGCCAGGTCTGCTCCTTTTAATTCTTGTATCTATTTATCTATATCCCCAGATCAACCTATTTGAGAATATGATAGGATCAATGGATGAATTTCCTCTATGGAAATTCATTTAAACACATATGTACAATAATGTACATGAAGAAGTATTCATCGACAAATAGATAAGAATCCAGATCCTATTCTCAAATGCATCATAAGCTAAATGAACTTCCCTCTCTTCTGTCCATGCTTGTGTATTTTCTCCTCTCTGCTTGCACTGCTCATCTTTGTTTCTTCACCTACCAAACTTGGGCTCCTCCTTGAAATTCAGAGTTAAGCTTTACCTTGTTTGTGAAGCTTTTTTTCTGACTCTTAAGAAACCTAGGGTCACCTTCCTCCAAGCTCTTGATCATTCTCTAGTGGTGTTTATCATTCTGCTTTGTCACTGGTGGCTTGTGAGCCTTCTTAGCCCATGACACTGTGGATTCTTTGAAAACATGGATTAAATTTCTGAACCAGCATTACCTAGATTAGTGACTGACAAGTTTTGAATGAATTTTAGAAATAAAGACAAGTGAGATTTAGAAAAGGCAAGTTGACTTACGCAAATTAATGGCAGCACAAAGGAAAGACCATGATGTTCTCTTCCTCAGTTAAATCCCTCCTGCAACTCTCTACTTTTATGGGGGGAGGGGGGAATCATTTTTAATCCCAGGAGCTGGTTGTAGTGCAGCAGCAGAGCTGCTTTGCACAGCCAGAGGCCATGAATAAGGGTGAGTTCTCCCCCTTGTGGCCACTCTGGGAGTGGAGGATAAAATGACCATGAACTCACCAAGTCCTGTTAGAAAGCAACATGGTTCTTTAGCTGGGGGTGGACAATTATGCCCCAAATTGTGTTCCCCAAGGAGCAAGTTAATGAGAAGACATTTTCTTTCAGCATGAGCACACAGTATCTTCATACCAAGTATTCCACCATTTTTATTAAATTTTATAAATAGCCATCTGAGTTGTTTCTTTGAAGAAATACTCCCACAATTACCAAGTATAAGTCTTCACAATAGCCCTGTTGAAATAGGTCTTTTCATTCTTTGTTGAAAAAAGTTTTCCATTCTAGTTTTACAGAAGAAACAAGTTGGGTTCATAAGGAGAAAAAAATTATTCTGGGGGTGCAGGGCCTAAAGCACTGGTCTTTGACTACCTCTATGTTTTACACTTTCCACCATATTCTGCTGCCCAGAGTTTAGGAAGTTACAAAACAATTTGAGATTCTTGACATAAGAATTCTATTAGCTGAAAATAGGGGGAAAGCTGGCTTTTGGTGTCCAGCTCAGGCACAAAAATCAAAGTTTGTCTTTGTTTTTTTCTTTCCTACATAAGAGACCACAAATGACCAAAATATTAATTGAAGACAAAGCTGCCATGGGGGACACTAGTAAAGAATGACTGAAAAATATAAGTATTTCTCACTCTGAACCACAATCCCAGACCTCCCAAGTAGCCAGAATAGTCCTTATACTTTACCTGCAACAGAAGTTGCGGAAGGGAGAAGTCTTCAGACTTCCTCAACTCTCTAAAGCTCAGTCTGAATCATTTCTCCTTCCTTAAGAATCAAGATTTTTTTTTAACTGAGCTAACTTGAGAATATGCAACAACACATAAGAAATGTTTTAGAGGGACTGAATATTTCTTTGTTTTTTTTTTCTTTTAATTTTTTTGTTGTTGTAGATGGACAGAATGACTTTATTTTATTTATTTTTATGCAGTGATAAGGACTGAACCCAGTGCCTCACACATGCTAGGCAAGTACTCTGCCACTGAGCTACAGACCCAGCCCTCTGAATATTTCTTTACCAGAAGTAATATCAGCTTTGATTTGACAAATGCTTTCATTCTACTTTCCTCAACTCCCTTAGTAGATCGAATGAACATCCAAATCACCACGCTAGCATGATTAACACATTTCTATATTCTGCAAGGCAATGATCAACATAATAGCTAGCATCTATTGGTCATTTATCATGTGATAACTGCTTTACCTGCAGGATTATGCCATTTAATCTTCCTAGCAAACCATATAATATTTCAAAATAGGCTCAGAAAATGTAATTGACCTCCTCAAAGTCACAGTGAGCAGTTGGTAGGAATGGAATTGAAAGCAAACAATGGATGCCTCCCAACATTGCCCAAGGGACTAAAAATTAAGAGAAATGCCTCTGAGTATCTGAAGAATTGAGTCTCCAGTTGCAGGGCTGTTCCTATAGTTGTTTCAGAACACCTGGAGACCTGAAGGCAGAAGAAAGCTAGAGCTTCTCCTCACCCACATTGCATAGCTGGTCAGAAGAATGAGAACTAGCCCATGATCTAGTTGGCCATATGCTTCTTAGGAAACATAATAGCAATTAAAATTCTCACTAGGAGTTAACATTGCAATAAGATTGACAAAACTTGTAAAGAAAGACAGGCAACTGGATGCAGCTTGGTATTTTGGTTTTAAGGTTTATAGATTACTAATTCGACTTAATTGTCAATTTCACCTTCAGAATGGCTGCCATGTCTGTCTTCTTTCTCATAGAAGCCCCACTGTGTTTTGCTCTTCAATGCTAGCTCCAGTAACTTTCCAGGGTTGCCTTGTGGGTTCTGCCTCTCTTGTCAAGGATTCTACTAGCTGACCCTGATGAGGAGGAGAGCCTCCAAATTGCTCCCTCCTCTCTCACTCCAGCAATTTGCATGTAATAAAGGACCAACAGAAAGGAGAAGGACTGAGGAAGCATCCTCCTAAACCACATGTTTGTTTGGATTCAAAGCAGGCTTTGTCAATGTTTTTTTCATAAACATTGCAGATGAAATCAGGAATGACTATTACCAATAACAGGGCTCATTGCAACGGGAATGTATATATATCGTGAGGATAATGGAGAACAGATTTTTAAGTCGGACTTGACTTCCAATCTCAACTACACTACTTCCGATCTGTGTGAATTTCTAAAGTCATTTTCTGAATGACTCAGAATTTCAATTTCTGGTCTCTTAAACATAGTTAATAATGCCTATATAATAGCCATTCTATATGGCAAAATGAGTACAGATTAAGGTCATTCCCATTCTTATAATTTTAGGTTATATTTATTGGGGATGGTATGGGGCAGATGAGTGAGGATGGGCATATCTGGGTTTGCATTCTAACTTGTATCACTTAGTTACTGAATTTGTAGAAAAATTTTCAACCCTCTGATCTGCAGATGATATCTTCATCTATAATACGGAGTTGAAGCTACCTATGATGAGGAGTATAGAAATATGATAAGCAGCTGATCTAGGGCCTGGCATCCATATTCCAATCTCCCTTGTTTGTTCTCCTAGAAGCCCAGTACTCTGAACTCTCTGATACTGGAGAGCAAGAAGGAGAGAGGATACTATCTCTATCTAGTGTGCATTTGTCTTTTATCTGTAGTTAACTATGAATGAAAAAAAACCCTTTTGTTCCTTTCTCCACTTCTAATATGACTACTTTTACTGCTACTCCTACTGTTAGTCTGGTATTATTTATAAAGCAAAAGTACAAAGTATGTGTTAATATGGAGAGGGCACTGTCATGTGCCCTTTGCCTGCCTTATTGATTTTAATCTCAATATGTGTTTTTGATCAAGTTTTTATTGCCTGACCTTGAAAAGCAGTGAATTTATTTTATCCCAGGGTTTTGCAGACCAAGGTTAATACACAAGATCCTCATTGTTAAAACATAAACTCCAGAGGCTTCTGGAGTGTAGGACTCAGTCCATGCATTTTTTCTTTATATTCATCTGGGCCTAGCACCTACTGGTGAGTCACTCTTTGATTTCACAGTTTCTCATCATAATTGTTCTGGGTTTTTAGTATTTCACTGCAGCATTTTGCAGGCAGTCATAAATCCACCAATCTTCAGTTCTGAATCAGGTAGAACAAAATCTCAGCATTGTTTTTCACGCTGTTAGCCATTCTCAATGGGTTTTTTTTTCTTTTGTTCCAGTCATTCTAAAAGCTTAGAAAGAGCAAAAATAATACAAAACAAAACAAAAATGCAATCATGAAGTCACATCCTTGGATGTTATTAGTAGAAAATAAACCAACATTTGTTTTTGTTCTGTTGAACATGTACTTGCTCTAAACAAAATAAATTAATGAAGTAAGGCAAATAAGGTATGCTTTTCTCAGGGCTGCTTTGGATAGATAAGCAAGGACAATTAGTATCAAGGCTGTAATTTCTTAGTTCCAATTTTCTATCCTTATTCTTAATTGATATTCTGAGATTAGCTAAATATTCAAGTTTCCCCTCTGGATTATCTTATTACCTATAGGCTGTCAGAGAATTCGGAAGTATTAAAGGACCTACAGGATGTCAGAACTAAAAAGAACAGTAAGAATAAGAGTAGGGGACATGCACCTTACTTTACAACTGAATCCCTAAGTACTTTGAAATGTGTGTGTGTTTGGAGAGTTCAGGATCTTTCTTTCAAAATAAAATATTTGTCCTTCAGAGTACTTGATCCTTTGAAGTTATTGTTCAATTGTGCATATTGAATATAGAGAATCCCTTTGGAATTGAGAAAAAAATTGGATTCTTTCAATGGCATTGTAGAAAAATTCCACTATAATCAGATTCAACTTGCTTCTTCCAATACCCACTGGAACACTAAGGAAGGACAGGCATTGGAGTGCAGGAGTTTGACTAAACATTGCTGAGGAATAATCCTTTTCCTCAATACAAAGGAGTCTCACCTGGCTGACTGTGATTTGTAGAGCATGTAATTTCTGTATCAGGGTCTGTCCACAAGGTGAAGGCATTGCAGATTACTTTTGGGGGTCTTGTTAATTTTTCCTCACTCTGGGCCCCACCCAGAATGCAGAAAAACATACTACCAGGCATGCTAGCTTTCCAAGCTTAAAAACATTATTTTTAACAGAAACTTCACCAGAAAAATGGAATTCAATAAGTCTCATACATATGATACCAAGCTTGGTTCCCACAACCTCCCCTCCCCCCCACCTGTTAGTTACTAGTAATCTTTGTCCAAGTCTCTTCCCTTCCAATCTGTGGCTTCTCTTGTTTGCAGGACTTACCTCCTGATATTGATACTTAAATTGCACCCCTTAGCAAGGACCCCAACAATATAGTTGCTCTTTTTATACCTTCTCTGGTTGAGGAGTGGAGCTCCTGGAGACTAGGCGATCACCAGCTTTACAAACCAGTAGGTCATAGTCTAAAGGTTTCTCCTCAACTTCAGCAGACTGCCTGGTGACCAGATTAGGAATCTGATGAGGCCCAGGGAGGAAATGTGAATTGACTAATGACTGAACCTAACTAATGGCAGGCCAGGATTAGGGTGGGAATCTCCTGCCTCCAAGTCAGTGATATCCCCCTCTCAGGTGAACTTCACACTGTTTGAGACACCTAAAGGAGGATGTGTGTGTTCCATGCTACTTTTGTCCTGTTCAAGTAGAACTAAAACTGCCTGGGGGCAAAAGTCAAAAACAAAATCTCCTGCTCAAGAGGCAGTGTGTCTCAATGGTTAAGAATGAAAGATCTGGAGTTGAACAGGCTTTCATCTGAGTACCAACTCTGCTGGTTACCCAATGACTTTGAGAAAAAATGCTGAACCCTTCTGAAACTTGGCTTAATCATCTGTAAAGAAGAACTATAGACTTATACTCTAAGGGTATCTTGAGAGACTAACTGACACAATGTATATAAAAGACCTGGGAAAGTACCTAGAAGGCACAGGTCAAGGTGGTAAGTATAATTATCAAGACTAGTCCTGCCATATTCTTACTTTTATTTACCTAAAATTTTCTGGAAAGCTTGCTGTTGATTCATCTTTTTGAGATGGTTATATATTTAAAAGAAAAAAAATCATGCCTTAAAAAGGACATGATTTTGAGTAAGACACACCTGGGCATGAACCTGAATTATACCATTTATTTATTATTTATACTACTTGAAGCATGTCTTTACCACCTCAAAACTCAGTTTTTGAACCTGAAAAATGGCAATAAGAATATCTACTTTGTAGAGATGGACCCATTTTAAAGATTAGACTAAATGAGACTGAAAATTTTTGTGAAAGGAGGGATGCCATCCTCTGCCACCTGGCAATTTTTGCGTCTGGCAATGTGCTTCACATATAATTAGTGCTCCACACATAGTTGTCAAATGGAAAAAATTAGTGATGTTTTATACATGTGAAGTGGGAACTTTATTTTATTCCAGTTAAAATTTATGGAGGTAAAACAGAATCACAGGGTCCTTTAATATTTTCTAACATTGGAATAGCCTATGAGACTACCAACATCTCTCTGAAAAAGGTTGTCAAGACTAGTCCTGCCATATTCTTACTTTTTTTACCTAAAATATTTCTTAATAAATCAATTCCAGAAGATGAGCTGCAAAGAAAGTGAAGGTAAAGGGGTTAATAGCTGATACTGGGTGCTCTTGGAGAGATTCCAGACAAGGAGAGTAAGTGCTGACATTAGAGAAGGTTCAGTGTGTAGGGGGTAGGTAGGAAAAGGAAGATGCTAAAGGAGGGGAGCTTGCACACAGAGGGCACCATGAGAAAGGTAAAAGGCTGGGATCCTGAATACCTGGCCTTAAACCCTGCCTTAGAATTTGGACAAGCCACATTTTTTGTGTGTGTGAATTTTTTTCATTTATAAAACAGGAATTTCAGTACTATGTAGGGTTTCTGTAAGAATTAAACAGCATAATGAGTATAAAAGTGATTTGTGAATCACTGAACCAAAATAAAAAGTTACCCCTTGAAGACGGAAGTTCGCTTTCTTCATGATTCTAACTCAGAATCCTCATTGAGTCCAAATTGCCAAACCTAGCTGACTTTCAATCTCATCATCTCACCACTGCTCTGGGCTTTTATGAGAAAAAAATAATCGAGTTCATTTCAATTCAACAAATATTATTTTTGTCTGTTTTGAACAAAGCACATTGTTTGCTATCACCCTGACCCAACAAAGAGAGATACTGTCAGGTATGTGGGGTAGCATAAGGCAAGTTAAGTGCTATATACATGAAAGGCACAAACAAAATGCTCTACTGTGGTCCAAAAGGTATAAGTGACAATACACAACAAAGAACTGATCTCATTGCTATTTTGGCACCCTCACAGGTGTGTTGGTGACTGCATCAATTTGAGAGACCAGAGATTTGATTTTGGTCCTCATCTAACCCTACCCTACTTTTTACAACATTAGGTTAGTACTACTCCTTGCAAGCCCTTGGTCCTATCATTTATTAGTGAGGGAAATGGATTGAATGGATCTTCTCTACTATCTGATCTCATTTCCTTTCTCACAACTTTTTTACTTTTTACATAGAATTGACAGTTGCCTAGTTGTTTTATTTCCTTAGTATTTTTATCTCCATTATTAATTTTTCTCAAGTACTTCAATAGAATCACACACACACAAAAACAAAACAAAACAAAACAAAATTCCATTCAGTCCTATTCTCATATTAGCAAACTCATCAAGTACCTTTTTCTGGAATCCTCTTTCTTATGCTATAATCTGGATCAGTTGCTGTCTAGGCCTCCCACAGAATTTATATGCTTACCCTGGAATTTCTCTCCAAAATTCCTGAGGATTTTCTGTCTTCTCTCTTGATCTCTTAATTTTTAAAAAATATTTTCTTTAATTGAGCATGGACACAATATCTTTACTTATTTATTTTTTTATGTGGTTATGAAAATCGAACCCAGTACCTCACATGTGTGAGGCAGGCACTCCCCAGCCATTGATCTCTTAATTTTTTGATCTAATATTTTCCATTCTGTCAGCTTACTTCCTTGTTCAGAGTGGTATATCTTCTAATAACAATGAGAAAGAGGGAAAAAAAGGCAAAATTTCTGGGACAGAACAATAATATCTTTATTTCAGCTTTATGCTTGATTTTTTTGTTGGTGAAAGTATAGAATCATAGGTTGGAAATACTTTTCTCAGAATTTTAAAATATTGTTCCATTTCTTTCAAACTTTTGGTGTTGATATTAAGAATATTAAACCACCTAATGTTAGTTCTAGTGCTTATGGCTTGATTCTTCTCTCTGGAAGGTTGTGTAGATTTCCTTCATAGTCAGTGCTCAGATATCCATGATGAAATGCCTTATGGTTTGAATATGTGGTGTCCCCTGAATGCTCATATCTGAGACAATGCAGGAATATTCAGAGATGAAATTATTAGATTATGAGTACTGTGACTTAACCAGTAGGTTAATCCATTTGATGGATTAATGATTTGAGAAATTGCTACTCAATAATTTGAAAGGACTACTGTACCATGGGGTAACTGTAGGCTAGTGAGGCATGCCTTTGGCTTTATATTTTGTCCTTGGCACCTCAATATTTCTTTCTCTGCTTCTCAGCTATCTTCCACTGCACCCTTCTGCCATGATATTCTGCCTCTTTTCAGGTCAAAAGAAATGGAGTTGGTCGACTATGGACTGAATCTCAAACTGTGAACCACCAAATAAACTTTTCCTCTTCTAAGTTGTTCTTGTTCAGGTAGTTCGGTCACAGTGACAGAAAGTTAGAGTGGATTTTGGACAGTTTTTTTTACTGCATTTTTTTTGTTTGTTTGAGATTCTGTGAATTTGTTTACTCAGAAATAATCATGGCATTCTTTGATAATTCTCTTCCCAATAATCCCTCTCTCCATTTTATAGAATGATGATAGCTATCATGGATTCAACCTCTAATTGCGTTTTTCAAGCTTTAGCATGAGTTAGAATCATCTGGAGGTTTTTTTGTGCATAGATTTCTGGCCCCACTGTCAGAGTCTGACTGTTTGAGATGATGCTTGAGATATTTTTCCCCCCACAAAGTTCAAGGGTTGATGTTGCTAGGTGCCCTTTCAGAACCATTGTTCTAATTCTCTTGTTCTGTCTTCTGCTTTTTATGTCATTAACTTGTTCTCTTCTGAGCTAATACTCCTCATTATCATTTCAATTTTCTGTCAAATTTCTTTTTTAGCTATAATATATTTAATTTTCAAGGCTCTCTTTTTTCCTTTTTATGGTTAATAATATAATACAACCTAATTTTTTTAAAAAAAATAGAGAGCATTTGCATAAGTAAATATGGGTATAGAGTGTATAATTTTGTGACATTAGACAATTATGTGTGCCTGAGACCTGATCAAAATATAGAATTTTCTCTCTCTTAAGTTTCTCTGGGTCCTCCTGCCATTCTCTAACTGTTTATTTTACCACTTGTCTGACCTACCTCATCATAGATTAGTTTGTATTTGAAGTTTATATACTCAGAATCATACCTTAGGATCCTTTTGTATCTGAATTATTTCATTCAACATTTTTTTGATCATCTATACTGTTGCATATATATTTGTTCATTTGTTTCTATTGCCTAGTAGCATTCCATTATATAAAAATAATATGAGTTATCTACATTTTTTTACTCGATAGAATTTGAGTTTCAACCCCCAGCTTAGCTCTTGGTTATTATAAGCAGAACTTCTATAAGCAATATTGTATGTATGCTTAATGGATTTATATATATAAATCTAGAAGTAGAATTGCTGGCTTGTTGAGTTAGGAATATATTTATCCTAAAAGGAATTGCTGAAGTTTTCTAAAGAAGTTGTATTTTTTACACTTTCACCAGCAATGCATAAAAAGTCTTCCTGTTACATATTCTTGCCAATACATGAATGCTGTCAGTTTTTTATTTTTAGCATATCTAGTCATTCTGAAGTGGTATCCTATCATTTCATTTTGTATTTGTCTAATAACTAACAATGAGAGTTCTTTTATGTGCTTTTTGACCATCTGTGTATGTTGTTTGATGAAGTAACTTCTAAAACTTATGCTTACCTATTATACTATTGATTTGTAGAAATTGTTTATGTTTTGCATACAAATAAATCTTTTTTTTTGAAATATGTATATTGCAAATGCTTTCTCTCAGTCTGTGAATTGCTTTTCCATTGTTAACAATATCTTTGATAAACCAAAATTTTTACAGAGACATAATCTTTTTGCACTAAGACACTTTTGCCTATAGCAAAATTGCAGATATTCTCCTAAGATTTCATCTATATGCTTCATAAATTACAGTACTTACATTAATTTTTGTGATCTAATGACAAGTATCATAAAATTAAGTTCTGTGTATGGCATGAAAAGCAAGCCTTATTTACTTATTTATTTAAAATTTTTTATTGTAGATGGACACAATCCTTTATTTTATTTATTTGTTTTTATATGTTGCTAGCTAGGATCAAATCCAGTGCCTCACACATGCTAGACAAGCACTCTAACACTGAGTCCCAGCCCAGCCCTGAGACTTATTTATGTTTAATACGGATTTCCAGTTGTAGTAGCATTTTTTAAAGAAAAATTTTTTAATTGTTGATGGACCTTTATTTTTTAATTTATTTTATATGTGGTGCATGAGAATCACACAGTGTTTCACACATGTGAGGCAAGCGTTGTACCACTGAACTATATGACCCCAGCCTCTGAAGTAGCATTTTTAAAAATTATTTTTATTTCCTTCATTGAATGGCTATGTGATCTTTATTGAAAATTGATTGAATGTATGCGTGCGTGTCTATTTCTGTACTTTCTCCTTTAGTTCCTCCAATCTGTAAGTTCACCTGGTGTCATGTTCCCTATCTTCATTACAATATCTTTGTAGTAATCCCTGTAATCAAGTAGTGTGATTTCAAAAAGTTTATTCTTATTTTCCAATAATATTTTGGTTATTTGGAGTTCTTTGCATTTTGACCAAAATTTTGTAATTGAATTATGTATTTCTTTAAAAATGAGAACAAAGCTTGCTGGGAGTTGTTTAGGTCTGCATTAAATCCAAGAATTAACTTGAGAAAAACTGACATTTTAACAAAATTGAGTCTTTTAATCCATGAAAATTGTATACATCTTTATCTATGTTGGTCTACTTTAATATTTTCTCCAAAGGTCTTCCATATTTTTGCTTTATTTATTTAACCCCTTCAGGTTTAATGTTTATGATCATATTTGGAATGAAAATTTATAAAATTTATTTTTCCAATTTTTGTTGCACAATATAGAAATAAAATGAATTTTTGTACACAAATCTTTTATTCTGAGATATTACTAAATTCACTTCTCAGTTTCTTTTTCCCTTTGAGTCTACTTAGCAATTTCTATGTAAATAATTTTGCCATGTGTGAACAAAGACAATTTTGCTTATTTTTGTTCAATTTTTATGCTTTTTATCTATTTATTTATTCTGTTATGCAGTAACTAGGACCTTCAAATACTGGATTAGAAGGGGTAAGTGCTGACAGTTCTTGCTCTTTTCTTGATCATAGATGGATAGAGCTCGATATTTCACCATTGAAACATTTATCAGAAGTGTGATGTTCCATGTAAGTTTTTCATAGCTGTGTTTTATCATACCCCAAAACTTTGCAGTATTTCTAGTTTTCTGAGATATTTTTCTAGTGAACCAGCACTGACTTCGTAATATTTTTTGCAAGGTCATGTTGTTCTCCTTTAATCTGCTGTGATAAATTATGTTGAATGATTTCCAAATGGTTTATAAAACTTGCATTCCAAGAATAAATCCTATCTGGTCATGATGTATCATTCTTTTTTAAACAAATGCCTGTAATCAACTTGCTATTTTAATAAAGACTTTTTTCATTGATATTCAGGAAGGATGTGTCTGCAAATTTTTGTCATGTGTATATGAGGCTTTATATGGAATGTTTTATCAGCATCTTTATCACTGATAAAGCAAGATATGACTGGTTTGGTAAAATGAGTAGAAACCTAAACCTTTTACTAGTTTCTTTATTCTCTGAAATGTTTTGGATATACTCGGTGTTGGTTTTCTTCTTTAAATATTGTACTTACTTATGGCACTAGAATTTTGCTTGGGAAAATGTTTTTGTTTGTGAATTCTATTTCTTTCACATAAACAAAGTTATTCAGTCTATTTTCTCTTTGTCTCAATTTTAATATACATTTTTCAAAGAACCAATTAATTTTATGTAAGTTGTTAATTGCTCTTACCATGTTTGTAATGCTTTTATGTTTTCAATATCATTGTAACTTCTAGTGAAATGCCCTTTCTTAATTACTGATGTTACCAGCATCTTGTTTTTAATTTTTTTCCTCAATCAGACTTTATACAGATGTATAAACTTCATTAAATTTTTGAGGATCTATTTTGTTTTTTGCTATCCATCTTATTTTTGTTCATTACTTTAGGAATTATAACACATTCTTTATTTCTTAAAGAATATTTAATATTAATAACTCAAGAAAAAATAGGGATCTTCAATAATTATTTACTCTGTATTTTTTAGTCATGTATTTTATTTCTGTACATTATCAACCTCACAGTAAAATGTTTATTAAGCAGTCAATTATAATTAAAGAGTAAAAGAAGTAAAAAATAGTCCTATAGTTACCCACATATTTACCATTTTACCCATCTTTACTACTCCTCGTAGTGTAAATACGCTGGCAAAAAAATATCTCTGGTTTTCTTGCATAAAATAGTCTTTAATTTGCCAGGTATTGAACTCAAGGTCACTCAACCTCTGAGCCACATCCTCAGCCCTTTTTCATATTTTATTAGAGACAGGGTTTCACTGAGTTGCTTGGTGTCTTGCCATTGCTGAGCCTGGCTTTAAACTCAAAATACTCCTGCCTCAACCTCCCAAGCCGCTGGGATTACAGTTGTGCACCCTCGCCCCCCGGCTAATTTGCCCAAATCTTTGAAAAATATTTCACCTGTATATAGAATTAAGGGTTGTCATGAATTGAATAGAATTCCCCCACCCCCAAATGTATCTCATCTGAACCTCAGGAACTGACCTTATTTGGAAATAATTTCTTTGGAGGAATTAATTGGATATGTTGAGATGAAAATATCCTGGGTTTCAGAAAGGCCCTAAATCCTAGGACTGGTGTTCTTTTTCAAAGAGTTGGGGGGACAGAGAAACAGAGGAGAACACCATGGGAGGATGAAAGCAGAAAATGGAGGATGTGTCTGCAAGCTGAGGAGAGCCAAGGGTTGCTAGCCATCTCCAGAAGGTGAGAGAAAGCGTGGAATAGCTAGCTGCCTGACGACCTTCAGAAGGAACAACCTTGCCAATCAATGTCTTCAGTTTTGACTTATAGCTGTCATAGTGGTATGAGAATAAAGTTCTGATTTGTCAAGCATCCCAATTTGTGGTAATCTGTTCTGAAAGTCCAAGGAAACATGTACATTTAAACAAAAGGGATTTTTTTTTTCCTCTGAGCATCTTTAAGATGTTAATTCTTTTTCTTTATTCACTATTGTTTCTGATAAGGCACCTGTGGTTTATATAATAGTCTCTCTCTGAGGTAATATGTCTTTATTTCTTTAGCTGCCTCTAAGAGTTTTCTCTTTAGGTTTGGTTTTCAGCAGTTTGACTTTAATATCCTAGCATGTGTCATTTTGTATTTTGTTACTAGGAATTTTATGAGGTTCTTGGTTGTGCAGATTTAACAATTTTTTAAGTGTTGGGAAAAATTCAGGTATTATTTTTTAAAACATTATTTTTCTGAGCTATTCCTTCTCTCATTTCTCCTGGATGCCTTTTATATAATATGTTAGACTAGGTTTTATACCTCACAAGGCACTGAAGTTGCTAATTTTGAAATATTTATTTTTCTCTTTCTTAACATTGTATCATTTCTAAAGTAATAGAAATAAGTGAAATAATTTCTAATAATTTAGAATAAAGAATAATTTCTAATAATTTAGAAATTATTACATAATTCCTAACAATTTCTATTGCTTATCCCTCTACTTGGCAATATCCAATGTTCAAGCCCAATTTCCACTTGGCTCTTTTTAAATTTCAGTCTCTCTTTTTCTGTTGAGCTCCTCCATGTGTTCTTTCATTACACCCCCTTTATGCCCTTGAGATATTTACAATAGCTTGTTTAAAAGTATTCTCTGCTAATTCTAATAATTGGATCATCTTGATATTTATTTCCATATACTTTTTTTTGCCTGCTTCTTTGACCATCTAGAGAATATATGTATATATGTATATATACATGTAATATGTATTTATATATAAAATACATATTTATGTTATAATATGTATTTATATATAATTATATATAAAAGTATTTATATATTATATATATATTTATATATTATATTATATATATATTTATATATTATATTATATATATTATATATATATAATATATATATAATTGAGTACTGTTGAGGATGCATTGCAGTAATACTGAATCATGATGTCTGCAAAGTGTTTTTTTTTGTATTTTATTAATTATGTTAAGCTTGGGTTTGTTCTTTGCATGAGAGTGTGTTTTTAATATTTTTGTCTTAGGGAAAAATCCCCTAAATTAGAGTGTGGTGAAATAATTATTGTGGAGTCTTCCTGAGGTCTCAGCTGTATGAGCAAGGGGCTCACATGGTGTTTCATTTCAGTCTTCTTAGGTTCTCTGATTTATTTCATCATTGAATGATTTTCGGTACTTTTGTTTTGGTCTCCCCACCACCATTCCTCTCTTCTGGGACTTACATGTCCTTCACATGTGTGACTAGTCTTTAGGAAGGTATTGAAGGGAGAACACAATCTTTTGAGTCTTATTTCAATAATTACAAGACTGGGCTGTGTATGGTTCAGTTGCTAAAAACAATCACTCTATGTGTTTTGTCCAATTTCATAGTTATTTACATCAGATGGGCAAGTTATATACTCTTTCAGGGCAAAAAGGTAGAGAACTAAAGTTTGTATTTTATTTCTGATAAATACCACAGTTTTTATTCTTTAATGGATAAAATATGTTCTCCCATTTCCTTGGAGGTATTATCATTTGATTACTTGTTTATTTTGTTTCCTACATTTTCTTTCCTTTCTTGGAATTTTTTTCCTTCATAAATTATTTTGTTTTTTGACTCATGTTAACAGGCTACCTCAACTATATAGGTAAGAACCATTCAAAAATTTGTTTGGACAGCTCTTTGCAAGGGTGGAACGTGTTCAATGATGTTACTCACCTGAAGGTGGTTGATTGAACTACTGCTTTGGGGATCCTCCAGATGTCAGTAAGTAAAGGTATATTTTTGTTCACTGATTAGTTATCTCAGAGAGGAATTCCTTAAATCTTTTAATGTAGGGAGAAACACCAGCTACTGTCTTATTGATGCCGCTATGTTTTAGTCTCAGTTTATGCAGCTTAGCCTTTGCCATACCTGATACCTCATGTAGGGGATTGTAAGCCTGGATGCTGCTTTCTGGGAAGTGACTGAGATAAGAGTAGGGTTTTCTCTATTGCCTGAACATGCACTTTCACTCATTTCCTTCATTTTCCATACTGTTTCACCTCCACAACCAGCTGCTACTGGAAGATCCTCTTGGGTTTGAATTTTCCAGAGCACAAATACAATATTTTTGACAAAGGCAAACAAAATGTAGTCCTCTTGCTCTGTGGGCTAGAGGAGGAGGGTTGGGGTGTAGAAACACCTTATAAATATTTTAAACCAATGCCTTTGTTTTTAACTCTAGCCTATACTCAGCCATCAGAGTTAACTGGTTCTTTCTCTTTCCAAGAAATTCATCACTCTGAGATGTGAAGCATATTTCATATTAGACTTGCTCTAAGGAAAATTTCAGACTTCTTTTGATACTATGTCAGTAATTATTCATCTGTCTACATTCATTTGCCAAAATTATGAGGTCAGCTCAAGTGGCAAGTTGTCTCCTTTTTATTTTTTTAATTTAATTAATTTTTAAATACACAACAGCAGAATGCATTACAATTCTTATTACACATATAGAGCACAATTTTTCATATCTTTGTATATAAAGTATGTTGACACCCAATTTGTGTCTTCATACATACATGTACTTTGGATAATGATGTCCATCACATTCCACCATCCTGTCTCCTTTTTAAATAGCTTTTTAAAAACCGTTTTCAGATATTTTAGTGAGATTTAAAGAAGTCGTAGCAACAAATGTGTATTCAGTCTACAACACTGAAGAACAACTATATTATTACATTTGAGTAGAGTGAATAGCTGTGAGACAGAGATTGAGGATGCACTGAAAGGACAGCCTTTAAAAATGTATTTAAAATCAATCCTCCAGGAACATAATGCTCCCACCTCCCTGCCTTCAAATATGAGAACTTGATTTCATCTGTGTCTTACTCCAATGTCTCTTGCCCTTCAAACTCTTTCTATAGAACTGAAACAGAAGGAACCATTAGTTTCCAATGATCTTATTTATGCAAACACCTTGTGTCTGTGTTACCTAGTCATCAAGGCAAGAATGGAAATAGCAAGAACAAAAAGTGAGCAGGTGCAATAGGGACTAAGATCACTGTCCCAGGACATTTTGAGTTGGACATTGGTCCAGGACCCCCTGTACTTTGCAGAAATAGTCAAGGAAGGTCTGTCATTTCCAAACATGAAAACACAATTTGCAGGGCTTTTCTGCTTTTCCTAACTTTATTTCAACAAAATAGGCCCATCTGGAAACACCCTTGAAGCAATGCTCTTCCTGCCTCATTACAGCTACATCAACAGATCAGCATTCTGGGACTGCCCTGCCTGCCTCTCTCCTCTCAGCTGGAGCATCCCATAGCCAATTAAATCCACTATAGCTTAGCTCTGAGACATGTCCTTGCTCCCTTATTGCTTTTCAATAGCTTGAAATCTAGTCAGCTGAAAAACCAAACTGATAACCAGGCAAGAATCATCACTGGAGTAAGAAATAGATGCACAACATTGAGGACCACCCCGCTGAATGTGGCCCTAGATGTACAATGAGCCTTTTTACCACCCATCTGAGAGCAGTCATGACTTCCCGCACTTGGGTATGCTGTTTGTATTTCAAACGCTGAGGCTCAAAAGTGACATTAGCTGCTTCTCAGGGATTCATTCTGTGCCTTACCATCTCATGGCAGGATTCTTTAAATGTTTGTTTCAGCATCCAAGAGGAAAAGGAATAATCAAAGTATGGAATACAAGGAACTCAGTGGTGACATCTAGAGTCAGATGTTGTCTCCCTAACTCTTCACCTATCAGTGTCATGCTTCTTCTGAAAGTCCTGACTTAGCATAGATGTCTATCTAATGCCTCAGCTATCCATCCTATTGTCTCCTTCATCCCAGTCCCTTTCCCAGATCACTGGGAGACTGTCAGAGGTGGAAGATATATTGACATCATCAAGTCTAAGCCTTCCATTTTACAGAATTGATTTTAAAAAATGGCTTTTCTACAATAATGTTGCAAGTCTATTCTCAGATAAGGTAGGAATTTAGACCTTCTTCTCCAGGGCTGGGACTTGATAAGATGAGTGAAGCACTCATACACAAATAATATGAAACCATCAATAAACAAAATAACCAAGATAGCTAGTGTTTTAATACTTTTTTTTCCCCCGTTCTGGGGATTGAAACCAGGGACTGCCTACTACTGAGTTACATATCTCTAGTTCTTTTTGTTTTTTTATTTTGACATGGAGTCTTGTTAAATTATTTAGGCTGGCCTTGAACTTGCAATTCTCCTGCCTCAACCCACTAAGTCCATGGGCTTATAGGCATGCACCACCACATTCAGCTGCAACATTTTTCAACAAAGAAAATATTAATACACTTAGTTTTAAGACTTTTTAAATTCCATGATGAACAAAATATTAGAATTCTAAACAGGGCCAGGATTAAGGTGAGGCAAGTTAAATAGGATGTACAAGTCCAGATGTAATATAATGTAAAACAATTACATACTTAATTAAGTACACTGCTTTGTCCAATTGATTATTTTTCTTAGCTAGTTTTTCTCTTTATTTAAATTTTTGTTGTTTCATACACCATGGAGATTTTGCATTTTAATTTTTAAAATACTCTACCAAAATGTTTTTTATCTTGGTTATTGACACTTTTGGTTATTGGTTATTGACATTCTTTAGTTTTTCTCCTTAAATGAGCACCATATTCACTCTATCATAGTCCTAGCTCCATTTCTGATTCTCAGGCCTCTTCTCTGTATGAATCTATTTTGCCTGCAATTTCCCTGTCAGTTTTATAACATTGAATCTCTTGATTCTACTTTACTTAGCCTGGAAACATTCACTCTTCCTGTTGTACCTTGAGCCCCTTGCTCATTTGGATCTCACTTATGTAGGTTTTTACAGGGACTGACCACTTGTATCTTGAACCCCATGTCAACAGCTTCTCTGGTTATGGGTACATATGAGCTAAAAAATCCCCAGGTTTTCTGTAGTGTCACCACAGAAAGAAAAATAAAATCTCCAATTCTAGAATTAGTCACCTTTCTACTGGATTGTGCTAAGTAATAGTAGTTACAGAAACAGAAAACTAAGCATGGAGTGTAAACTATGCCTTAGATGTGCATCTGTTCCATACTAAAATTATAGTCTATTTTGCATAAATTTAATTTCCTATCACAGATCTGATAAATTGTAGCTGGGGTCTATCTTCTGTGCTCCTTGAGCTACAGGTTGCATTATTTTGGCTTGGGCTTTGAGATCTTCCAAAATTTTGATAATTGAAAAAATAAAACTTGATCCATGAATTAAAAACATTATGAAGTTATTTCTGCTTAATTACCTAGACTTTGTATTTTGTTTCTAGCATTACTTTAATAATATCTAGCTATAATAATGAAGTTACATTACTACAGTAATAATAAGTTAATATTATGATTTTTTTTGTTTTTATAATATAATTTTATACTTCATTCAGACTAAATAACAGAGAGTCAAACAAGAGAATGCATCCCAGCTACCTGTATTCTCCAGGGATAAGGTGGCTTTACTTCATACATTCTTCAAAGGGCTTAGATTTCTTTGCTTGTATCATGATGCCATCTTCTTAAGCAATTCTGTTCAAAACAGAGTCAATCAACTCTGTCATTGGTCTGCAATGAGATAAGGAACTGACACTAGTATGTAAAACAATTACATACCTAAACAGACTTCTTTGTCCAACTGGTTATTTTTCTTAGCTGTTTTTTTTTTTTTTTCTAAATAAAGTGCTATTTTGAATTCCACTATGGTACAAGCGCTCATCTCCACATACACTGCAATGTAGAGTAATTTTGCTGAAAGTGTTGTCTACATGCACATGCTCAACTCTGAATTACCACAACTATTTCTGTGTTCTACCTATGGAAAAAAGGAAAGAAAATGTTCATGGTAAACTGTATCCGTCTAGGGACATGCCTTAGAAGGGTTCATATTACCTCTTCTCACATCTCCTTAGCCATTATTTAGTCAGTGCAAGACCTAGAATAAAGGAGGACTGGAAAAAGTAGTCACTAGCTGGATGTGAAGTGCCCCCTAAAACCTTAAGTGCTTTAATCCTAAGAAGAAAAAAGGATAATGGATTTGGGAATATTTAATAGTCTCTGATATATGACATTTTATACCATTACTGTTGGGATATGAAATGACTAAAAACAAAAAGCATCTGGGAACCAAATTTAAAACAAGAGAAAAATGAAAAGTTCAACTGGAAAAAAAAAGAAAAAAGAAAAGAAAAAATAATGTCAGCTTTTGGGGAATTAAAAAGGCATGATAAGTAGCATCCTTTCTATTTTTTAAAAGTTCTACACGGTTTGAAAAATAAGTTAAATTAAGCAAATGAGAAGTCATATATCAACTTTATTATTGAGGAAGTATATGTTGGAGAGTACAGTTTTATTTTGTAGGCAAATGTGTTTTCAGTAAAGAACCTCAGAATAAAAAGAGTTATCCAACTAGTTGTGAGAGGCACAGCTGAACTGCTAAAGGTAATGTTCAATATATACACAGTCCCCTGTAGGGCTTTTCTTATGTCTATCGAATGACTGAACAATCAAGAACACATGATTTCTGAAGACAAGATCATTCTTTAAAGAGAAAGGAAGAAATTGAGATGAGATCACTCATTTTATGGCCCCTTAGTTTTACAATAAATGTTCAATATCTCTAGCAATTAGAGAAATGCAAATCAAGACTACTCTAAGATTTCATCTCACTCTAGTCAGAATGGCAGCTATTAAGAATACAAACAACAATAAATGTTGGCGAGAATATGGGGAAAAAGGCACTCTCATACATTGCTGGTGGGACTGCAAATTGGTGCAGCCAATATAGAAAGTAGTATGGAGATACCTTGGAAAACTGGGAATGGAACCACCATTTTACCCAGCAATCCCATCCCTCAGTCTATACCATAAGGACTTTAAAACAACATACTACAGGGACACAGCCATGTCGAAGTTCATAGCAGCAAAATTCACAATAGCCAAACTGTGGAACCAATATAGATGCCCTTCAGTAGATGAATGGATAAGGAAAATGTGGTATACATACAAAATGGAATATAACTCAGCATTAAAAAAAGAATAAAAATCATGGCATTTGCAGGTAAATGGAGAACATAATGCTAAGTGAAATTAGCCAATCCCAAAAATCCAAATGCTGAATGTTTTCTTTGATTTAAGGATGTTGATTCATGATGGGGTTGGGGGGATCATTGGAGGATTAGACAAATACTAGATAGATCAAATGGGAGGGAAGGGAATGGTGAGGTTATGGGGATAGGAAAGATGGTGGAATGAGATGGGCAATATTACCCTAAGTACATATATGAAGACACAAATGGTATAACTCTACTTTGTGTACAACCAGAGACATGAAAAATCATGCTCTATATGTGTAATATAAATTGTAATGCATTCTGCTGTTATATGTAACAAATTAGAATAAACTTCAAAAAGTGGAGAAAAAGAGTCACCTTCTTTTCTTTGGGAAAAGTTGCTTGAGAGATAGAAAGAAGTCAGTAGTGTTACACTAATAAAAGTTCCTGCACCTGGAAGGAACAGCAAAAGTGGAGAAAGCACATTCCTCAGTCCTCCCATTTCATAGCTTTTTATTCTCTCCATGCATTGCACTTAGCCACAAAACTGATGACCAACCTGTGTCATCATTGTCTCCCTCCTGCATGTTAATCTGCCATCTCTCAGGGTACTCATTTTTTTCAGTGTTATAAAGTTATTTTCAAAATGTTAACCACAAATTATTTGAATGTCATTCTGGAACCACAATTGGATAATATAACTTTGACCTCAGAAGACTTTAAAATTAATAATTTTAAACAACACATTAATAATTTTATTTCAAGGCTATTATTTCCCACTCCCATCAATTCAGTTGTTTTGTCCAAGATAGTCAATTAGAGATTCTTCAAACAGATCAAATAATGACATTCCAATACCATAATAATAAAATGCCAAGATTAAATTGTTGTCAATTTCGTTAATTTTTTTTTTATCAAAACAGGGTGGAAAATAAAGTTTAAAATATAAATCTATTTTTAGATTAAAGTTCAAAAACTTTAAAATTTAATAAAATTAAATGTGAGGATCAAAAATTTCAGCTTTCATAATTTCCTCTTCAAGTTTATGTCCAGCTTAATCTCAGTCAGAGGAACTATCTGTACTGGTCCAGAGTTAGCATTCTCTCTTTAGCTGAAGCCCAGGCAGTCTTCCACTGGAATGGCTATAAATCTTTCAGGACCAGTAAGTTTTATTTGTTTAACACAATGCTCTCATGTGCCTCTCTTTTGAAAAACCCAAAGAGGTAAGATAATAGGATATAAAATCATCAAATACTGGTCTATGCCTGAGAAATTTTGAAAATAATCCAATCCCCAGCCCTTGGAGAAATTATCCTAGATAAAATTATGTACTTAATGTCACCAAGGATTAAAACAGGGACTTGGTAGAATTTACACGAAGGAGGAAAGACAGAAGAGAGCATTGATATTTCAGTCTAGAGAAAATGCCAGTCATCTGGTTACTTGTCCAAAATCTATGACCTGTGTCTTATAAACTCAATGGGGAGGTTAATTTTGGTATTATTTACTGACTACGTGAAAAAGAGGAACATCTTTAAGGCACATCATCTCCTTTCTTACATGTGACATCTGGAGCATTGCTGATTTTTTGGCAAATTTAAATTAAAATTGTAGTTGCCCCTGTTATAAAAGTCCTTCCCTTTCATTTGGTACAATGGCAATCTTTCCATTGTAATTTCTCTTCTCCTTTGGGCCCTGCCTTGTCATTTATCATAAATGGGTTTGAGCTATATCTTGTGACACAGATCTGGTCTACCATGGTCATGTGATATGAAATTTCTTAGAACTAAAAATTCCTCTTAGGGCAGAGAGGGGTTCTCTTTTATAGGAAATTAATCCTGACACACATTTTCTGAAATCATCATTACCTGATTGAGGTCCCTGCAGTCTATACCTTCACTGGTTGGGGTAGAGCTGCTATGCTTTTGTGTAAGTCTGAGTGCCCTCACCTTCTACCTTTCCTAAACCAAATCTTAATTTCTTTCTTTCTTTTTTTTTTTTAAGGTCTTTGCGTGCACCTCTCTCAGGCCTGAGATTTATCATCTTTTGAATTGCTGAGGCCCACAACTCACACCTTTGCTGAATACTTTCTTTTCCTTAAAGCAAGCAGGCCTGAATTATTTCCTTAACTCAGAGCACATTTAGTTGCTTATATAAAAGACTTGCTCAGTGATAAAGCTGCTTTTACCTGTAATATTCTATCATGGACAAAATTGTATTTCAGATTGTCTTAGGTCTTACACCATCTTCCTACATTAAAAAAACAAATTCAAAATTAACCAAACAATTATGAAGACCACTTATAGTTTCCTAAAAGTCACTGAAGTCATGGGCCTTGGGCATATCAAAATGCTCAGATACTTTGTATAAATTTTGTTCCTAAACTGACTTCACTATCCATATCCCAATTATCCTGACCAATGCACTAGATTACAACAGTTCTTTGTATTAATTTTCTCTTTCTCAATCCCTCCCCAGTGGAGCAGAACATGTGAGCAGTTTGCTCTCGAGGGAAAAAATAAATGGACAGAAGCTGAGAATGTGTGATCAATTTCTCTTCTCAGTTCAGTAATCACTGAAGAGTGATAGTGTGGGAAAAGGCCAGGGTGTAGTGTTCCCTCATTATGCAAGGCAATATCCAGAGTGGAGAATTATCACTGTCTTCTAAAAATAGTTTGCTTTTCTCAAGCACAGTGATCTTCAGTTTTTCTTTATTGTGACACATTAACAGATGATGTTTACATGATATATTGAAATTGATGAATAGCTATGGCAAAGCTACAATAGGCTGTAGGTTCTGGCACTTCTGATTCTATAACCCAGTAAGTCTCAACTGGGGGTGATTGTGCTCCCAGGGTACATTTAGATGTGCCTGGAGACATTTTTGGTTGTCACAATGTGGCAGCGGAGATGTTAGTGTGTAAAGGCCAAGGATGTCACTAAACATCCTACAATACATAGAAAAAAAACTATACAACAAATCTTAACAGGGTGAGGTTGAGAAACTCTGCAACAGATATATTTTACCCATTTGTTCCCATGTCCAGGGAACACTGAAATGAGAATTAGTGAGATAGTTGTTAATATGTGGACAAACGTGATACTTCCCTAAGTACTTTTTTGTCAGTCAAATAAATCATTTACAAATTTTGGTGGTATGTTCTGCTACAACATATGTTTTCCAATCTGAGTTAGTTGATATGTTATTATAAATAGAGAAATAATGTCAGGAAAATGTTATAGCAACATTTTTCATATGTGATATTCTTTTTTCCCGGTTCCTTAGTGTTTTATACCATCAAGAGGCCATAGCAGAATCCAGAGGGGGAAAAGATAATATAGTACACTGGGCCTATTTCCTACTGCTTTATTGGTTACAAAATGAACACAATTATTCATCACCTTCTATCCTATATCTATACCTTTTACAATATTTTTCTGCACTTTGCTACTCATGCCATCATAAACTGAAGTCCACATCCCTTGAATCTGGAATGGCCTTGCGTCTTGTTTTGGCCAATCAACAGGAGCAATAGTAATAGGGTATCAGGTCCTTGACCTTAAGAGACCTTGAAAAATCCAATTTGTTCTCTTGGAAGGATGTGACCATTATATTAACAAGCCCATGTTAACCTGTTGAAGAATGAAAAATCCTCTGAAACAGAGAAGATCTCACTTATCCGTAGGTCAGTCATGCCACTGTTGACCAGTTAACTGATCATGGATTCAAGAGTGAATACAACTGAGTTCATACCTGGCCCAGGTGGTGAAAATACTCAACTGACTTGCAGATATCCTGCAAATGATAAATGGTGAGTCTTAAACTACCACATTTTAGGGTGGTTTGTTATGCATCAATAGATAAGTGAATGTTTTCTCTGATAAATGGGTGCTGATCCATAATGGAGGGAGGGCATGGGATGAATGAAGGAACTTTAGATTGAGCAAAAGGGAGGAAGAGGCAGGGAGGGAGCATGGGGATAGGAAAGATGGTGAAATGAGATGGACATCACTACCCTAAGTACACATATGACTGCACGAATGGTGTGACTCCGTGTACAACCAGAGAAGTAAAACATTGTGCTCCATTTGTGTACAATTAATCGACGAGCATTCTGCTGTCATGTATAACTGGACGAATAAAAAAGGAATATAGGCAAAAAGTACAAAAAATAGATAAATGATACATACACTATAACTTCTTTGTTGCTTTTTGCCACATAATCTACCTTAGAAGTGCTTATTGCACTGTTAATATTATTTGTGTGTGTGTGTGTGTGTGTGTGCATGTGTGTATTTGGCTGTTATCTCTGAGATCAGCAGCCTCTCCTTTGCTAGTTGCTTAGATTTTGAGTGGTCTGTCCATTCCTAGATTTCTCAAAGACCCTATTAATTTTGTAGGTAATTTTACAGAATGTGACTTTTCTTCATACTGGCTATAAAGGCACGTAAATGCTCATGTATTTTGTGGGAGTCAAACTACTTTTGCCATGTCTATGACTAATTATGTATCACTAGTATGTCAGACATAAGATTATAAACTATTGCTCAGGCCTTTCTGAGAGATCAAGGAAGCATCCAAATTGAGGAGTCTGTAGATAAGTTTCTTTCTGTTTGGGATGTGTCAACATGTGAGTGCTCATGTGCATGTGCATATGCATTTGTGTGAGTTAGTGGGAAAGTCTGAGGATTCATATTTTGTTACACTTATTATCATACTAATATATTCTAAGGCTGTTGTGTGCTATTTATATCAAATTATTCTAAATCGCTACAATAATCAAAACCATTAACAAATATCTCCACATTTTTTGAAGTGATATATTATTTTATATTATATTATGTATATGTTATATTATATCAATAATTCCATCTTCATGGCAGCCCTGAGATATGGGACTTTTTTTAGATTCAATTTTATTGTAAATTGATAGATCATAATGGGGTTAAAAGCAATGTCATAAAAGATGTATATTATATGGAATGATTAAATCAAACTCATAAACATATCCATCACCTCAAAGATTTAGTGTTTTTTGTACTGAGCACATTTGAAATTTATACCTAATAATTTTTAAATGTAAGATATACTATTTTTAACTCGTCACCATGCTATACAACAGATCAAGACACTTGTTCTTCCCATCTGAAACTTTGTACTCTTTGACCCACATCAACCCCATCTCCTCCACTTCTCAGCCTTTAATAACCACCGTTCTACTCTCTGCTTCTGCATTTAATTGCTTTCAGATTCCTCATATGAGTGAGATTGTGTGCTATTTGTCTTTCTGTGACTGGTTTATTTTGCTTAACATAATTTCCTCTATGTGCATCCACATTGTATCAAGTCACATAATTTCATTCTTCAAGTTCTGTACAGATGAGGGAAAGTAATGTGGATGGATTTAGTTCTCTAGGTAGCATGTGCCATAGCAGGGATTTAAAAAAACAGGTGCTTTGTCCTACTCCTTCATACCAAGATGAACAAGTCATTCCCTTAAGAAAAGGGCAGAGCAGGTTGCTTTCAGGTCTTTTACTTCATGGCAGGAAAGGGAACAGATTATGAGGAGCTCTTCAGCTCTGTCAAAACTGGGATGAGGAAAGCAATGGAAGCCTTGGAGTGGTCTGCAAATTCAAAAGATATCCCCTCTCCCTCACGAGACTCTCCCCCTGGTTATTCAGTCAAATACAATCATGTCATTTGTTTAGAGAGATTTTTCAAATATAGTTAAACCTACCAGTCTTCAAATGGGGAGATTATCCTTGATTCTGGGATGGACTCAATCTAATCACTTGAGCCCTTAAATGTAGAAAAGGACCTCCACTGGAATGAGAGAGATATTCAGAAGAAGCAGAGGAAAGATGAGGTAGAGAGATTTGAAGAGTGAACAAAACTAACCCTGCTATTGCTGACTTTAAAGGTGACCACTAGTAAAGATGGAGACCTCTAAACGCTAAGAATGACCTTTCACCAACAGTTCACAAGGACTGGGAACCGCAGTCCTAATACATATGGAATTCAGTTTCCAACAACTAGAAGGAGATTGGAAACAGATGCTCTTCCAGAGACTCTACAGTGTTCTCAGCATTTTCATTTCATCCTATGGGAATTAGAGCAGGGAAACCAGCAGAGTCCACTCAGTCCAGTCTGACCTGCAGACTGAGATGATAAACCGGCTTTACTTTAAGCTGCTAAATCTATGGTAGTTTTTTATAGTAGTAAGAGAAAACAAATGCAGTATGTGAGAGATATGGATGAGGTGACTTACTTTTCAGTGCATGATAAAGTAACAGCAGACACAAGTCCTATGAGTCTGAAGTGGCTAGTGCCTTTTTGAAAAGTCACATGAACCTAAAGGGCTCATCCCAAGAAGGGGCTCTCTGACACCAATGAGAACAAGGAGATGGAAAAGTAGGAAGATGCATGAGAGAGTCTCTGGAAAGGTTCACACTCAATAAGACTTCTCAGGTTGAGATTTCACCATGGAGTACAATATGCTAGTTGAAATCTTAATACATTTCAGAGGGAGGAGATGAGAGTAATGAATCTATTTTTTTTTTAATTTTCCATATTTATTTTGTAATTTAATCCTATTAACAAATTTGTAAAATGGATGATGATTTGATTTTTCAGAGATAAGAAAGACACTCAGATAACATTCCTGGCTAATATTAAACAACCAGATAATATGAAAGTTTTTCCTTTCTCACTAAGGCTTGGTTATCTTTTATCCTCAGTGTTTTATTTTCCATAATATTTTACTAAATGTTAAGTCTTGTTGGAAAGAGTCAAGATGCAAAGTTGAAATAAATAATGTAATCCTATTATTTGTTTGTTTAATTTTATTTTGAGATAGTGTCTTGCTAAGTTTCCCAGACTAGCCTTGAACTTGCAATGCTTACCTTCCTGAGTCTCTGACATTACAGGTATGGGTCATAGCATCTGCCTGGAATCCTACTGTTTATACTCCTGTGGCACATTTTCTCTTAAAGAGGTGAAGGCAACCCCAAATATTACAGTGTTTGTTCTCTTCCTACTGGATGCAATTTTCTACCTGATGGTTTTGGCACAACAACTTTTGGCACCCAGACCTGGTTCTAGTTCTCAGGACAGAGCCATGATCTCTTCAGTACACACTAGGGTCAACACTAACATAAAAAGTGTGTGCGGAAGGAGGGAGAGGGGTTGGCTTTTTAGGAGAAAATCATATTCATTTGGAGTTGGCTTTTATTACTAATTTTGCTCTCAGATAGTTTCACAGGGATCCTGATGTTGGGAGATGTATGCTGCCAGTATCCAGGGTTGGTTCCAACTTGCAAAATGTCATGGCTGACCACTTGGGCAATAGTAACACTTTGTAGGAAATACTTTTATACACCCCCAGGTTCCTCAGATACCTTAGGGCACTTATGTTATAGATAGCAAATTTTCTTCATCTGTTCATCTATTGATGGGCCTCAAGGCTGGTTCCATTACTTGGGTATTGTGGATTATGCTGATGTAAACATTGGTAGGCATGCATCACCATAATATTATGATTTTAGATTGTTTGGATAAATACCAAGGATTGAAATAGCTAAATCATGTGGTGGTTTTATTCCTATTCTTTTGAGAAATCTTCATAATGCCAAGAGTTAAATTATGTCATTTGCTGGTAAATGGTTGAAACTGGAGAACATCAGGCTAAGTGAAATAAGGCAGACTCAGAAAGCAAAGAGTTGAAGCTTTTCTCTCACATGAAGAAGGTAGAGAGAAAGAAGAAATAAAAAAGAGGAATGTTGCAAAAATAGAAAGCATATCAGTAGAATAAAAACAGGGGAGCATGGGGGAGGGTGTAAGGGAGGGAAAGAACTGGGCAATTAAGTTATGCTACATGCATGAATAAGTACATCACAATTTGTTCTAATTTTATATAAAACTATAATGCACTAATTAAATTAATTAATTAATTAAAGGAAGACTGGTAGAGTAGAGAAAGAAGATGGGGAAAAGAGGACGGGAGGATAAGAGGAAGTATTAGTGATAGAAATGGAAAAAGTTAAGTTATACATGCATTATGAATATGTCAAAATGAACCCCACTGTTATGTACAACTGTTATGCACTAATAAGTAAAATAAGACAAGAGCACATATGCTAATCATTTCACCTCAACATCATGTGGGTCACACAGTATCTCCTTAAACTTTTTATTTTTAAGCATTCATCAGGGTCATGAAGTTCTGAAATTAGTCCTTGGGAAAATTCAAATTATCAGGCAAGACAAATCACCACTAAGTCTCGGCTCTACCTCTGGTTGGTTTCCAAGTATTCTGTACATGATTGCCTTCCTGCAGCTAATCTGGATGAAAACAGGCTTGAGACCACAAATGCCATTAGATTTTGGAGCAGACAGAAAGGGGTCCAAAATACTTGGGAAATTGATTATATTCTGATAGATTCAGTGTGGAAAAAGACATCAAAATTGAAGAACTTAAAAGGCTTGGTTTAATGTTTCCTTTTCCCTTCCCTTCACTTCTATCTCTGTAGAATGGATATTTTTATTCATTTCCTTGGATTTTTTTGTTGACACCAGCCATTGCTCCTGTTCATTTGAGTCCATTTCCATATGTCTTCAGTTCTTAAGACATATCTGCAAGGCATTACCAGGCTTCAAATTGGCAAAACTGAAGTGTGGAGAATGTCATGCATATTTTGGCTTATCTGACCCTATACAAGGTTAGATTTTAGCCTATGTAGAGAAAGGTATTAGTGATGATCTTTCAGACACTTTTTTTTCCCCTGAAGTATTTGCTTTGTACTAAGTATCAAACAACTATTGTTCCAAAGTTAGACACTATAGTAAATATGGAAATAGTATAAAATACAGTGATTAAATGGAACCAGAGTTTGGAAATGGAACAAATGTAAGTTTATGTTCCAAATTCTAACATATAATGACTGTGTAACCACAGGAACCAGTTTCTTTAAGCCTCAGTTTCCTCATATATGAGAAGCATTTTAAAAATTACCTCATGAAGTATTTTTGAAAATCAAATCTAATAAATAATGTAACACTTGAAACAGTGCCTGACTATAGAAATACTGGCTTTTATCATCACTGTTATAACCATAATTATTATCAATTTCTCTTTCTGCTTTCAGTCATTCCCATGGATTCTGTCTCTTGAATGTAAGTATCTGTTTCTCTAACTATTGTCTCCCATCTCTGTATAAGGAGTCAGCTGTCATTGCTACTCAAAATGTAGCCCATGGACAGGTAATCTCAGCAACATATGGGAGGGGGTTTGTTATAATTGCAAATTCTTATGTTTGGCAAGGACTTAATCCAATCTCTGAAAGAGGGTCCCAGGAATCTGCATCATAATACACTTTCCAGGGTGTTCTAGTGCTTCGTAAATTCCAAAAAGTACTTTCCTAATTCAATTACAGAGTTCAGCAGAAAAGCCCTGAAAATGAAGGCAAGATTGGGGTTCAAATTCTAGCTCTGCCACTTACTTGTTATGTAAACTTTGGCAAATTATCTCTCTTTGACCCCATGTTTTCCTTTGTAATGTACATGAAGTTATTTGGAATTTCAGTTTTTTAGCTTATAGGTGAAAGTATATCAATAATTTTTTTTAAATCATAGAGCTTTAAACAAAATGTATTTATTCTTTCTGTAAAAGTCCAAAGTTTGAAGAGTAGTTAGGAGTGGGTTGACGGCTCTGTTCCACAAGTTCACCTAAGAACTCTGAATTTTTCTGTTTTGATACTCTGCCCTCTCCTAGAACATTGTTTTGTTCAAATAGATGACTCGGGTCCATTGAGGTTGAGCCAGTTTGTTGTCTGGAGGAAAAAGGAAGAAAAAGAGAGAAGACCAGTAATTTAGTAATTTTCTTTAAGAGGGGTGATTTATTTAAAAAATCACCTCTGTTTATGTTCCTTGATGAGAATCTGGATATTTGACTACACCCTGGGAAACTGGGAAACGTGTCTGAGTTAGGTGCCAAGCATTCTATAAGAAGTAGATATGGAAAAACAGGGTGGAGTGCCCAGCACATTATCATCTCCTAAAGCTGGATAGGATTGCATGGTGCTGAAGAGTCAGATAGCATGGGTATCAATGCAAGTTCTGGTTCATTTCTTCTTAGTATGTGACCTTGAGAATATTATTTCTTTGAGATTTAATTTTCCCATTTTCTAAAATAAAAATTATAAATGCTTTGCCTCCCTGTGTTGTGTTTAGTAATGATGAAACCCTGCCTAATTTAAACTACCTGCCATTCCAGATCAGAATGGATTTTGATTCTTTTAATCACAATAAGACAGAGGATATCCAAAATTAGAATGTTTCACATGTCATTAAGTCTTTATCAAACACGATTCTAAGCAACACGCTGTAATTACTATGCAGTTTTTGGACCTCAGCCCAAAGGTAGGAATCTTAATTCTAGGGCCCATTTGATGATTGGTGGAGTGTGCATAACAAAGATACTGCCAAAAGCTAAAGCACAGCTCTCAGTTCCAAAGAAGGAGGAGGTGTCTCCATTGTTTTATTGTATTCTCTAGGGCAGAAATTGTAAGCCTGTGGTGAAATATAATTATAATTCTCTATTGTATAATTTGGGGTATAAACAAACAAATTCCTCTCTAATCAATTTACAGAAATAAACAGAAAAGGCAAATAAGCAGCCTTCCTATAAAAGGAGTATTAAACAGGATTTGCATGTGCCATTTATTCTGGCATAGCAGAAATGCAGCCTTGAATTTACAACCAAAGCAAACATATGCCCTGTTCCAAGAATAATGCCCTTTATCAGAGATAGTCCCATCTGTCTTGACATCAAAAATCCTTTTTGACACCAATTTTTCAGTCAGCAGTTTTTCATCTCTCAAAAAAAAAAAAAAAAAACCAAACCAATGTTTTCTGAATTTTGTAAGCTAATAAGTTCAAAAACATCTCAACTTTCTCTATTTTTTACTTCCTTCCTTCATGAAATGCATTAAAGGCTGCTAATGAGACTGCAGTATTCTGGGTATACCATAACATTGCCACAAGCCTGGCTCCATGGACTCATTTTCTATAGAACAAGTCTAGTGGCAAGAGCGTAGTGGGTATGAAAGAAGATTTAAGGTTCTTTTAGTATGGATCTCCACAAAAGTAAAGTCTGAGTCAAAGGCTTTTGTTTTTTTTTTTTTAATTTGGAGAGTGATTCCAGGGAGAGAAGTAAAGGCATTGAGGCTCAAAACATGATGCCCCAAACCATGGCCCTGTGATATACTGAGGACTCTGAACTGAAAGACATTGGAAGGGCTCAGAATCAAGGTCTCTTGACTTTGTCTGTCCTCCTCTCTCCTATTTCTCTTCCTCTTCTAAAGCTTGTAAAGAACTCTTCTACCCCAAGTATGTCATATAAACTAGAATCTTCTCTATCAAAGCATGTCATAAAACCATAAAGGCCACTCTCTGTCTTACCTCTCTTGAAAGCAGGTAATAAGACCATCATTCTAGAGAGTTTCTGCTCCAAATATGTGGGGAAGGACCATGACATAGAGAAGCCAAAAGGTATCTGGACAAATGGGCCTTGCTTTTCCCACCCCTAGTTTATGACCAATTTGTATTACCCTTTTGTCCAAATCTGCTTCTCTACAGCTATCTACTTTTTTCTTCAGACTTAGCATAAAAATCATAATTTTTTTTTCCTGGGACGTAAACTCTTCATTTTTGAAAGATCTTATGTCATGTACAACTTTGTTAAATAAATCCATTATACTTTTGTCTTGTTATTCTGACTTTTGTCATACGTATGGCTGTCATGATGCTTGTGATGGATGAAGAAGACATATTACCTTTTTGTCCCTACAAGGGTCAAAGGTAGAGAAATGCATAAGGAGGGAAAGACAGTACAAACATGTGTTATTAAGTTACCTCTGCTACTAGCCAAATGAAGCTTGATTCTGGGGAAACTTCTGTGGAAACTCCTGACATGAATCTTGGAACTGTCTACCAAAGGGAACAGAAAGAGAATCAATTTGTAGAGATAATAAAACAATAACATTTCTTTACCCATCACACAGGCAGTGTCTGATGCCTTTAAACAAAAGACAGATTAGTAAGGGGGGAAATGCAAAAAAATTTATTTAACAAAGTTATATGATATGGGACTCTTCAGAACTGAAGACCCAACGACCCCAGGAAAACTGTGCTTTCATGCTTTGGTTTAATGAAGAATGGACAGTAACATAGAAATGTGATATTTCAAAAGTAGAGGTGTGACTTACTGGTACCAAGTAGGGGGCACTTAGCAAGGCCTATTTGTACACATTATTTATGGTCTCTGTGCAGGGGGTAATACCACTTTAGATTGATGGACATACTAGCGACCACAGATCATTTGGGTAAGGGCCTGGATTGGTGGCCAAGAGACCAAAGAAAACACCCAGAAATGACATGTGAGACATGGGATTTATTCAAAAGTGTTTACAGGGAAGACCTAATGGTGACCATCTGGATATGTGCTTCACCTGTCATCTAGTGGAGACAGGTTGGACAGGTGCACATCTGTTTCCTGCAGTGTGTCCAGTGTTTCACCAAAAGCCCAGTGGTAACCAACTGGACAGGTTATCCTCCATTGCACATGGTGCCTCTGGTGCTTCACCAGGAAATATTAGCTCCTGTCTCTCATTATACTTTGTCCAGGGTCAGCCACTTGGTTGAGCACTTCCCTCTCCATGGTGCTCTAGCCCATACCAGTTGCTGAAGAAGAGGAGTTTGTTAGTTTGGCTACAGGCACAATGATGTCATTGTTTATTTGCTTATTTTGCTTTGTTCCTTATATTATATTACAAGCATCCCAGGAACAGCTAACATGGCACATGGCAAAAAAGCAACTTGTCTACAGAAAAAAACAGATTTGCTATTGTTTCCAGCATATATGCGAAGTCACTCTCCTTCTATCTAATAACTATCTAGGCATTCTGGCTCAGCCTGGCTCTCAATTCCCTGGGCTTAGCTAGGTCCTTGTGAAGTGAAAGGAGCATTTCAGGGAAATGTGCTATTGTCCTTCCTTCCTTTAAGGATGACACATATACTTTCAGGCAAGGTAGGTTAGATAATTTCTTTATGATCATGTTTCACACAGACTGGTGGGGGAAGGTCACAGTGATCCTGACCCTGTAGTTTTCTCAGTTGCCAAGGTGCTATATTTTGAGGTATCATGTTCTTAGCCCCAGGTGTGAATTCTCAGATCTACTGGTCAAGGTTGGACCTATAGGCAATAATTCTCCTGCCTTTGTTTTATACAGATTCTCATGTGATGATATCTAAGATACCACAGGGCCAGAATGAGAAGCCTTAATGCAACTGGTCCAAACATGTGCTAACTGGTTCCTGCCACAGAGGCTGGTGTAGAAGGGGGCTAAGAAGACTTAAGCCTGCATACAACAGGTCTCTATTTGAGTACCTGAAGACCATTTTTCTTCTGTGCTACAATTTTTTTTTTATTATAGGGTACCTGAAGAACATTTTTCTTCTCTTCCATAATTTTTTAAATATAAGGTTATGCTTTGAGTAATTTGATAATAATAATAGCAGCTACCATTTATCTGTTTGCCAGATGCAGTCCTAGGCACTTTTCAAACTTGTTCACATTTTATTTTTTGTCTCTTTGTGATAACTTTGCATTGTTCACATTTTACTTATGCAGAAACATGCTGAAAAAATTTAAATAGCATGCACCTATATTCACAAGGCATATACATGCATGAAATCATTTTAGTTATTTCTCTATCTCAGAGAAATGATTCTACAATATATTAATCACAGAATAAGGGCTTTTAGACATTCTTCATCCAGAACTCACTACATTATTAGATAAATCTGAAGCAAGAATTTTATGAAATGGTATTTCTTTTTTTTTAAACAAGGATTATATTTTCGTATTTTCTATTATGTTCTACTTCTGTGTGGATGTGTGTTTTTTCCTCACTCAATAATGAATCACAGATCAAGACCCCACAGTGTGAAAACACTGGTGTCTACAACAAATATTCAATAGAAAATATTCACAGGGGTTATCTGGAGCCTCACAAATCTCCTAGTTTGATGAGTGATTGATAGATTATAGCTAGATTGATAGATAATAGATATAAGATAATTACTGTGTTCATTTTATTACTCCATTTATACTTAGACAATAACTTTGATAAAAAATTTGAATCTACAGGATACATTATGTTATCTTCCGATTTGTTTTCACAGAAATATCTGAAATTTTGACAAGTGCTCTAGTTTGGAACTAAAGAATAAACATATTTTCAATGTAATTTTAAATTTTCTAGATTAAAGAATAAGATGAAGAGAAGGGAAAAAATAATTTAAAGTGTGTAAGAGTGCATTAATGTGGTTTGAACGGAATACCTGAGGAGCCTACTAGTGGCACTAGGGGCTGGTAAGATAACTGTGTCCAAGTCTGGTCTGCAGTTCCCTCTCTGGTTTGGTTTTTCTTTCTCCTGCCTTTGTACTCAGCTCCAACAAATAGCCTTTTACCATATTCATTCCAACCTACTACTTAGAATACAAGATTAAATATTACCAATTTTCAGAAATGTTCTCCTCTGCTTACTTCTAATATTTTGTTTTTGTAGGTTTGGGATGTAGAAATAATAATACACTTCGATTTTCTCTTCCGTATACAGAGATAATGCTTTCTACTCAGATGACACTATAAGGCTTCAGTCAAAATATATTATATAAGGCTTCAGTCAAAAATATATTATATAAGGCTTCAGTCAAAAATATATTATATAGTAGATGCCACATAGAGTTAAATAGAAGTTTTCTTTCTGCCTGCAGTTGTCCAAATTAATTTCCTCCTGCTCCAATGGGTGAAGTTCTCTCTCAAAGCTTCTCTATTCCTTAAGCGGCCCAGGCTTATTGTACAGCCACTCCTTCTTATTGCAAGTGGTCACTTCCTGAAAGCTAATGATGGCTTTGTGAATGTTCACAGAAAATAGAGGAAGGGTTTCAGTTATAGGCACAGAAATATCTCAATGAGGCTGTTGCTTCTGAAGTGTACTACATGCAGTCTTTCATCCAACACCTATGTTTTGAGACTTGAATGTCTATGAAATCTTTTTCTTTTTGTGAGTGCACAACACACAAGCTACGGATTAGTAGGTCACCTTTATTCAGAGTCAGGTTAGAAGGGTAGTCTCTATCTGGAACATTTCCAGACTCATAGCAGAGACAAAGAGAAGACAAGAATCATGTGATGAGTCTTAAATTTCTAGCCTTTATATCTGATCTCATGTTATTAGCAGAATTCACATACTTACTCCCAAGTTCAACAAAGTGGGCATATATCCTCTCATGAGAAGAGCAGTCAAAGGGAGTTAATTCAGAATATTTAGCAATCATTAATGCTATTTATCCACTACTGGACACAAGATACTATATTGCACATCACAAAATGTTCCTGTAATCTTGGATATTTGCATCCATATATCCATTGTGTCAGCATTCCCCAGCTCCTGTGTTCATTCCTCTAACTAGAATGTTTCCTTCACATTCACATGTCAAAATTCTGCAGATTTATAAGACAGCATGAATTGGAAACTCAGAAATAAAAAAATACAAAGAGCTAATAAAAAATTTCAACCCCTGAAATAACAGAAGAAATAAAATACTAAAAATAAAGAGATTCTAATGATTTAGGCCTAAAAAGTAACAGTGTTGCTTAGCATGATGTGGGGAACAATATAGGTATTCCTATTACTATAATAGGAAAAGATATACAGATATCTACTTTATGGTAATAAATAATATATGTACCTCAATTTGCATCCATAAAGATGAACAATGCAACATTTTTGAATTATAGAAACATGAACAATATTTGAAAGCATCCAATTCCTTAACCCCTATTCTTAATACTTTTGTCACTACTTGATATACAGGCACATGCACACTCCCCTTACCATTTTCCTCTCTGGAGAACATAAACCTCACCAAGACAGCAGCTCTCACCCGCCGTTCACCGTTGTGTCTCCAGGACCTGAAGCGATGTCTGACATATAATGGTCACCCCATAACTGTTCATTGGGTGAATAAATTACCGTGGATCTCTTTATATTACAAATGACACACTCACATAATAATCACTTTTATAGATATTAAAATCATATTTTAAAAAAGATTTAATTCATGGAAAAAATATATATATATACACAAAAAAAAGTACAGTGGTTATCTCAGGCCAATAAGCTTATGAAAGTTTTAATTTCCTTTTCTGTATTCATCCCAAATACTTATTAATTGGTAAGTATTTCCCAAATATTTACCAAAGAGTATATGCTATTATAAAACAAGAATTATTAAAAGAGAAAGCTTCCTGCAGATCCAGCTCAAATGCAGTCTCTCCAACAAAAAGTTTCCTGAACTCTCCAATCATAGACAACATTGGCCTTTACAATCCTCAGGACACAGTGAAGGTGGCACACACCTGTGATTTCAAATTGTGAGTTCAGCCCATATGTATCACTTATCTATATTCCTTTTGGACAAACACCCTCGGTCTCCAATTTCCTGTCCAGGAAGGGCAAAGGAATACAGTGCTCTGAAGAGGGCAGAGCAATAGCAAGATAAGTGGAGATAAAGATATGGGAAGAATGTGGAGACTCCAGAATATCAGAGAAACCAGCAGAATATCAGAAACAAAGTTCTGTTTGCTTCCTCAAAAATGACAGGAAGGTATTTTTCATTTGAAAACAATGCTACATTTAGCTTCAGTGGGATCCTTTAGAGTTTTCAGTTGACTGAATTTCAGGTCACTGAAGCCCACTCTTGAGTGAGTATCATGTAAATTCCCAGGATGAACAGTTCAAGAGTTTTAGAGCTACTAAAGAAGCCTACTGTGCGCTACAGGAAAGGTTAAACAGGTAAAGGAGTAAGAGGTGAATAACCATGTTGGGAACAGGAAATTAAAACCTCAATTCCAAACAGGCTGTTACTCTGTCACCTGTTTTCACTCTGCACTACCCTCAAACCTCCTTAAAAGGTCTCTTCAGTGGGAATAAGGAGGAAATATACAGCTTGCAAGATACCTTGATGACTTTTCAAAGAGTGCCAATATCAATTACCAAAATGGCAATGAGACTTCACTATAGATCCCTAGACAGACTGCAAACAAATTTCAAAGACAGTATTACAGTGTGAGCAATCTTGGAACCCATTCTTTGGGATCCACCTCATGTCTTATTGCCTCGTATCTTCTTTTGCACACATATTTAATTTTTTAGAGCAGACAAAAAAATCATTCAAAACCATATTTGGTAAATTTAATTGAGCTTTATTACTTTTTGCCTTACAAAAAGGAAATTAAGGGGTTAGGGTTGTAACTCAGTGAAAGAGCACTTGCCTACATGTGTGAGGCACTGGGTCCGATTCTGAGCACCACATTACAAATAAATAAAATACAGGTCCACCAACAACTAAAAAATAAAAAAAGGAAATTAAAAAACTAGATATTTTGTTAAGTGTATACAGAAGGAAGGAAACTAAAGTACATATTTTATGCTTTTAGATGTTTTTTAGAATCACTCTCAGCTAACTTCAAAGAACATAAAAAAGGCATCATCTTCCCTGTTTTAAAGACATAAACACTAAGGCTCAGAAAGGTGAGAATATTCTAAAGGTCCTGCAGAATAGAATCCAAAGTCAACTGTCTTTTCATAGCATTTCAAATGCCTGAATAAGTCTTAAAAATGAATTATCTAAAACAGCTTTGATTGAGGGAATTAAAATGATCTCCCTGAGGGGAATGTCTACTCTATAGCCAGGACACCTAGACTTATTGACAATGCACATAAAGGATCACTAAATATAACTAGAATAAATGAGAAAATATGGTGCCAGTTCATCTAGGTAGGGTTTTTGTCATTCCTTGTGTACTTCAGTTACTGAAGAAATGATAATTAGTATTACTCTTACCAAATTAAATAATACCCTGGAATGAAGATAAATTTTTTCTTACATTGGAGTCCAAATGAATTAAAATTTTGTTACATTTTTATATATAAACAACTGTCTAATTTTCAACATAAAGAGAGATGAATCTGGTGTGGTGGAATATGCCTATAATCCTAGGTACTCCAATGGCTGAGACAAAAGGGTTGCAATTTCGAAGCCAGCCCCAGGGGACTGACTTAGCAAGAACCTGTCTCAATTTTTTTAAAAATGAAGAGCCAGGGGATGCAGCTTGCAGTAGAGCACTTGCCTAGCATATGTGAGCCCTGGGTTTAATCCCCAGTACAGTAAAGAAAAGGGTGTGGGGGGAGAGAGAGAGAGACAGAGAGATGAATCACTGCTTACTAATTAAAAACATTTTCTCCATACCAACAAATAAATGAGAAGCCAGTTTTAAAAAAAGAGAGATCACATTACCATCTTGTCCTGGAGGCCCAGCAAATGTAGTCCAGCAATGGTTTATGTCATATCCTATTGGTTGGAGTTGTCACAGCAGGCTGTTCCTCATCTCCCTACGTGTGCACTGTATTGTCTTTGCTGGGAAAGCCTTTTCCTGTTTTAAATGACTCCTTATTCCTTAGTATTCATATTAGGTACTATCTTACCCAGGCAACCTCCTCTGACCCCAACTCCAAAGTGGATCAATTATCCTTTATCTGGACTCTCAAATAAGATAAAAACATAATATTACAATTGAATTTACTACATGATTGTTGAACAAATAATTGAATAAGTGATTAAGTGAATATCTGGTTCTAACTTAGCACTCTCAGAGCTACTCTGTAACTCTTAAAGAGACCTATCCTTTTCCCTTTACATCAATAAACAAAATAAGTCTTTTTTCATGATGGCACAATTCTTTTTTTAACATTACAAGAAAGTTGCATCCATTTCATTAAATCAAAATTTATGTCAAAGACACATATCTCCCAACCTAGAATTAAGGATTCTCAATGCTCAGGGATCTCATCCTCTAGAGATCTCTAAACTGTAATTAGAAGCAATTAGAATGGAATTTATTTGTGATATTTATCACCTAGAAATAGTCCATATTCCTATATATTCTAATTGATGATTGTTTCCCAGAAATATTTCCTTTAATTGACTCTAGACAGTAAAAGCAGAGTCAATTAAGGAGTGACCCTTCCTTGAGATTAAAAATAACCATCCACACTGTTGTCAAAAAAGCAAGGTAAATTATAGTTGAAGGGATGTTGTAGAGCTATCCAATGTCCTCAGTCCTGAGTGATTCAAATATTAATAAGTAAAAAGCATCACACAGGGATTATATCATAGTGTTCTTGTCACTTACAGTAGCCATACCCAGACACTGTGGCATACCATTTGACCAGGCTGCTGGAAATTAATGGACTACACTTGAAAGTGTCACAGTCTTCAGTGGATAAAAGCAAAAACTTTGTTCTTAGGTAGAAGTTATAGCTTTCTCACTATCAGCTATGTCATCTTAGTTCATTTTAACTTTGGAATGTTAATTTCCTTGACTATAAAACAGAGATAAAACTACCTTCTTTGGAAGTTTTTGCAAAAGTAAACCAAAGTAATCAATACATAGGTGCTGTCACAGCACTGAGGAGGTCTTGTCCCTCTCCATATCCTCTTAGCACATCTGTGTAACCCTGTTAAGCTGAAGACACATCTCCAGCCTTTTCCTCTCCCGTCTTTTCCTCCCTTCCTCTCTCCTCATGAATAGGCCAGATGGGTTCCCAGATATCTGTATTTCATAGACCAATAATATCATTTTAGTGGAGGACTAAGAGAGGGTTATCTATTTGATTTTCAATAAAAGAATATTTTGAAATAAATAAATAAATAAAAGATCCTCTGCTGCCATTGTCATTTTACAAAGGGAAAAACTTTTTGGAAAAAAAAATAAAAAAGGGTATAATCTCAGTAGAAAATAGTCAAAATTGCAATGATTTTTGTATTGTGAACAATTTCTTGTGTTTATTTCCTTTTTCTCAGGGTTGGTGATGATTCCATTAGGGACCAGTACTTATCTGTACCTTGCCACATGGAGTGACAGACCCAAAAAGTCTCATCTTGAAATCAATGTATGCTAGGTACAGTCATTAGTAGATGCCATAGATCCAAGTCAAGTGAGTAGACAAATCTATCTCAGAAAAAGAAACCAACTGATAGAGAAGTGATTCGATTTGCTTGCCAAAGGTATATCAGACACAATTTCTTTGTGATAGGGATGCCTCCTAGTCCTATGGAAAAAAGTGTTAAAAATATTTTATTGGGGGGAGGAAAAGGAAGAGGAAAAGAGGAGAGAGAGAGAGAGAGAGAGAGAGAGAATTTTTCATAGAATTTGAAGACTCCTCTACAGTTCTGACTAGGGTTGAAATCCAACATGGGTACCTGTGCATAAGCTATCTATAGTAGTGTGTGTGTATGTGTTTGTGCAGGTGTGCATCCAAAAATGCATAGATGTTGTGCATGCATATACACATAGGCTGAGGAGCAGTTTATTAGGCAGTCCGATTTTGACAATATCATTTAAAGAATTGTCTTTCTTTAATATACATATTAATATGAGAGAGCTGTGGTTTTCAAATCAAATACTAAATTCCAAATATTTTCACACCTTCCAAAAAGATCAATTGCTGGACTATGTGATTTAGAAGGTGTATTAGTCAGTTTTTCTTCACTAAAATAAAACCCCTGAGACAGGCTAATTTATAAATCAAAGAAAATGTTAGGTCACTGTTTTGCAGGTTCAATGGCATGACAACTGCACTGTTTCAGTTCTGGTGAGGGCCATCATAGGTGCATCACACATCATGGCAGGTAGCAATGGTGAAAGTATGAGTGGGAACAAGGGTCATATCACAAGACAGGAGGAAGAGAGCCGGAAGGGCCAAGCTTCCTCTTTTTATAACAACTATTTTGAGAAAATACCCCATTCCTTCTGAAGGCAGGGGACCCAATGATATTCAGCTAAACCCCTCCAGTTAAAGTTCCCACTACCTCCCAATACTGCAACCATGAGGACCAAGCTTCTAACACATGGACATTTGGATATCCAAACCACAGTAGAGAAGATAATATGGATCATCAAAGAGCTGAAAAACAGACTAAGGCTCTGAAGAGCATTAAAGAATTCTGTCTTGGCTTTCAACTGTAGGGCACTTCTGAGAACTTGGAGGAAGAGATTAGACCCATTCAGATATTTGGTAAGTTATGTCACTGTGGTTTGTATGTGTCCCCATGCTACTCAACTGAAATTGCTAACGACACAAGGTAAGTCGGCTTAAATTCAAGCTCTGCTATATAAAAACTAGCTGTGTGAACTTAGACAAGTGATGTATTGACACTAAGCCTCTACTTCACCATCTGTAAAATAGATGTTATCATACCTAACATCCAAGAATTAAAAACAATAAACATAGTGCCTGCCACATCAAAGAATTTTAATAAAAATGAACCTAATATTTTGTTCAGCTGTATTCATCATGTCAGGGATAAGGCCAAGCATAGTGGAACAGCTTTTATATTTATATACATAGAACTTGGCTTCTGTTCACCCACGTTGTTACAGCCTCCCATGAATGAGGCTTTCTTTTTTTGCCTCTTTGTTTCATCTAAACTAAGAGCAATTCAAGCTAGTAGACACGTAAGCTATTCATGAATGTGTAGACTTCAGCAGGAGTCAGTATGGTCCCTTCTCCCTGTCCTTCACTCCTCCATATCCTTGTGCCCCTTCCTTCATCAAGGTCCTCACCATTTCTCAACCCAACTACTGTACTGCCTTCAGAACTATCCCCATTCTGATCCAATGAAAATCCCAATTGTCCAAGTGAACGTTTTGGAGATCCAATTTGTCAATTATACTGATCTGCATAGAAACTCAAATTATTTTTCTTTTTTCATTAGTAGCCTAAACTCCTTGTTTGTTTCTAGTGTCATTATATATCTCTGTACAGTCAACCTCTTACCAGCTTTTTAAGATACTTTATTAGAACTGATATTTTAATGTTCACTACTTTCAAAATAATCCAAAATAAAAATGATACTAATTTTAAAAGAAATGGAGAAATATAGGTGGGAATCAGAGGTATGAAAAAAATCAGAAAATTGAATACTATTATCAATTGTATTTTAGAGAAAAGTCCAGCAAAGTGTTGTGCATTATTCCTGTTTTCCCCTACACCTTTATATTTAAAAATAAAATTGTATTATACACTATAATTTTGTATCTTTATTTTTTCAATCAATGAAATGTAATGAATACATTTTTATTTCAATGTGAAAAAATTTAACCACATATTATATAGGGATATAGCAACTCATAATATATGTCAAGTTTTGCTGAACTGTTAGTCATCTACACCTGTAGGCAGATAAAATTCTGAAAGTTTGCCCAGGTGTTTGTTTACAGATACCTTGAGACTCTCCTCTATTTGGCTGGCTAGATCAGAGGCATCCATTACTCCAAAAGAAGAGGGTAATTAAAGTAGAACATAGATTGAAAATAAAGAGGTTTAAAAAATACAACTATATGAAAAAATGGCTTAGAAGAAGCAAATGATTTATCAAGTCTCTTTCTCATTCTTCTCTTGTGCTCAACGACTTATTATCCCCACCCTGGCCCTCAAACAAACACACCAAAACACCAAAACAAAACCAAAAGGGTACGTAGAAATCTTGAAGCCTAGTGGACAATACAATGCTCAAATAGATTTGGCCAACTAAGAGTAACAGGACCTGTATATCTCACCCCTAAAGCAACAAGCCCAAGGAAAGATATTATCCAGTCATTCAGTTTCCATGGTTAAAGCCAGAGACATCCATAAATAGGAAAAGTGTTCAATTATGACATATATTGATGGTTCTTGTGTTCCCGTTTGGAAAGATAATTCTCCCCTATTATTAATTCTTAGGTCTTGGCTTTGTGGATCAATTTGAATTTTTCATTCAGGTTTTCAGAGTCCCATTATTAGAGGTCTAATACAACCAACTCAGCACACCGTAATAGTTTCACTTGCGAAACGACAGAGTTCAATTATATAAATTTTTATTTAGTGTAAGAATGTGATTGCCTGTATCAGAATCAACTGGAGGACATATTTGACACACAGATTTATGGACATCCCTCTCAGTCAGAATTTATGGGTGGGTCCCGGGTGGGTCCTTGTACTTTCAACTGTTGTCAGACAATTTTGCCTTTTAGCTAAGTTTAAAATCTATTTTTGTAGATACTGTGTAATGTTCTTCCCAGTATTCTATTATAAATGATAAAATAATTGAGAAATTCAGCCACCATGAATTTCTTATGTAAGAAAGTTTATTTTGAGCCAGTGGATCTTTAATTTCCAGTGACACATTTCCACTTGAGAGTGACTCAGTGTTGAATGTGGCTGAATTAAGTTTATCAAAAGGGCAAGCTAACTAAGCATAAATTTAGGTCTGCACAGTAAGTCCCAAATCCTAAAAACCTTTTAATTACATTATACATTTCAATTCTCCTTACAAGCCCAGAAATTATTAGGGCAGAGGTTATCATCTCAGGTTTGCCATGAAGGACTTGGAAGCTCACTATTACCATGACTTGCCTACTCATAATTTGGTGGGTACACAGGCAATATCAATTAGGAACTTCTAAAATTGTAGGATTTCAAGACCAACTCAGTCCTATTGTACAAAGTCTTGAATTGGATAAGATCCATGGGAGAGTCTCCTTACAGTTTGAGAAGCATGTAGTTATGTGATTTCTCTAAGCTCCAATATCAGGCAGAGTTCATGGTGAACAATACCATAAGAAATGAAGAGATCATTGATACCTCTCTTGAAGGGTCAGTAACTTAACAGACTCAGGCTGAGTGTCATTTTGTTGGTGAGAAAGATATAGGCCACAGGCAGGGAGACAGGGCTGTCAGCAGCCTCACCCTCTGCCCCAGACAAGGAGCAAAAAAGAGGCAAAAGTAAGAAAACATTCTTCTTAGAGGTGATCCAGAGAGCAAAGCTTCTTTCTGCTGACAGGTGAGGGGTTTGCATGTCTTTCAGGGTGTGACCTTGAGCTTTTTATCCCAGTGAAACAGAAGGGAAGAAGATTAGGGGAAAATTGAGAATATGACATTATCCAACCTGTAATTAATCAAATTCTTTAGTTGGCTTTGATAAGCTCCAGTGACTTTAGAAAAGAGAACACTTCAAATCTTTCCTGTTAATCTCATGTCTTTTCTTGATAGCTGTGATTTATTGGAAGACTATTCATTCCTTTATTTAGTCATTCATTCTATAAACACTTACTGAGAATTTACTCATTACTCCTTGAATATGAAAGGGCACAGATTCTGTTCTTATTTTGCAAAGGACAAGAAAATCAAATAGGAGGATAATTTTAATAATACATTTTAAATAATACATTAGTTCCTTTCACCACATGTGGAAACATTCTGTGCAAAATTTATTTCAAATGCTCTTTCTGCTAACAGGTATCAAGAAGATTTTAACACTTTTGTTAGGCAACTGGCCATCCCAGTGCATCTGGACAAAGAGAGGTGATGAGCATCTCTCCCATCACACCATCAGAGGTCACATGAAGAGCGGAGACTCCCACCTCCAGCCAGCAGTAAGTAGAAGTCCCCACCTGAAGTATCAAAAAGGCCACGTGGGGAACTGGGCCTCTACCTCCACTTGGGCAACAAAGCAGTTCCTTTCATGCCTCTCTCTGCTTGACTAATGCCAGAGAATATCAACTAAAATGGAAGTTTAATTTCATAATATAAAATGAAATTGTCCAGTTTCCAATTGAAAATAACTCACCATATTAAGAACTAGAAAGATCTCAAACTGAATAAAAAGACTTGACAGATAACATCAAACATCAGAGATGTTAGAATTATCTGACAAGACTGTGAAGAATCCATGATGACAACTCTCCAATGAGAGATTATGAACATTCTGAAACAAATGAGAGAAACAGAGAGTCTCAGCTAAGACATGAAAAACTTCAGCATATAGAAGATACAGTGAGGAACCAAGTGGAAATTTTATATCTTAAAACAAAATTAAATGAAAAGCACTGTGTTTGGATGGCTCAACAGCAGAATTTTACAAATTAGCAAAACTGAATGAATTCCTTGAAAACATAAGTGATCACAACTAATTTCAATGGCTTTTAATCTATTAATGAAATGGTTTATTCATAATTTTAAAACCTTCTCTGAAGTCTCAAGGCTCACATGGTTTCACTAGAGAATTCTTACAAATATTTACAGAATTAACACCAATTCTACACAATAACTTCAAAAAACTAAAAGAAAATGAATACTCCCTAATATATTTTATAAAACCAATGTACTGTAACATCAAAACTAACCAGAAACAGTACAAATCAAAGGATAACATATACACAAAAATACTCAACAAGTACTTGGAAATAGAATACAGTAATATATAAAAAGAATTATACACTATGACCAACAAAGTAGAATTTTTTTGAGAGATTTAAGGTCAGTTTAATATTCTAAAATCAATTCACTTAATCCACCATATTAACAAGACAATGAAGAGCAGTTAGTTGATCATATCCACAAAAGCAGAAAAGGCATTTTATATAATTCAGTATTAACTCATGACAATAAGTCTCTAAAAAAGTAGCTGCCTAATAAAGAACATCTATAATAAAACTTACATCTATTCACGATTAAATCCTGAATATTTTCCCCAAGTTAAGTAAAAAGACTCTTGACTCTGTTCAACATACTGTTGGAGGTTCTAACTAGTGCAATAAGGCAAGAAAAGGAAATAAAATGTATGCAAATCTGAAAAGAAGAGATATATGTAATGACATGATTGTTTACACAGAAAATCCCAAGGAATCTTAGGAACAAAATGAAAATCAAAGAACAAAAAAAATCCAGAATTGATAAGTGAGTTCAGCAAGATTCTCAAAACAAGTTAAATATTAAAATATCAAATATAATTCTATATACCATCAATGATCATGCAGGCACATAAAAGAAAAATGCAATGCTATTTACAATCACAAAATATACAATACTTATGTGTAAACATAAAAAAAAATTATAGTACTTATAGACTGAAAAGCACAAAAATTTGAAAAAAGAAATCAAAGATTGTATTTTTTCACCAGAAAGGAATGTTCTAGCTAGCACCAGCCAAGTAAAACCTAGATAAAGACTGTGATGAGTCTAAGTTGCACACTCATCATTCTGGCCAGGGGCTGAGAATAGAACACAGAAATACTCTACATATGAAATATATCAGTTCTTTCCAAATTAATGTAATCCCGATCACAATCCCAGAAAGATATTTTATAGATAGATAGAAAATAATTCTAGAATTTATTTTGGACAGTTGATAAGCTAAAATATATAAACCTATTATAGCAAAGAAGAATTAAGTGGAAAGAATCAGTCTACCCAAATTTCAAGACTTATTGTTTAGATACAATAATCTGTGTGTAACACAGAGGGAGTGTGATACTGATGGAGAGATAGGTACATAAGTGAATGAAACAGAAGAACTCCGAGATGGGTCCATACAAGTATACCAAACAGATGTTCCAATTAAGGTGCAAAATCAATTCAGTGGAGGAAAGATTGCTGTTTTAACAGATGATGCAATTAGACATCCATAGGCAAAAATCAATTAACTGGTTAATTGATTTAATTTAATTAAATAAAAAATCTTAACTTTTTAATACTTCTATAAAAATTAATTCAAAATACATTGTGGATTTAAATATAAAAATAAAATATAAAACATTTGTAATGAAAACATAGAGGAAAATCTTGAGAGCACTAGAGCTAGGCAAAGAGTTCTTACACATGTTGCCAAAATCACGATTCATAAAATAAAAACAATGGTAATTTGGAGTAGATCAAAACTTTAAAAGTTTACTCTGTGAAAGACCTTGCCAGGAACATGAAAAGACAAACTGCAGAGGAATATATTTGCCACTCATATTTTCAACAAAGGCTAGTATCTAGATATATAAAGAGTTCTCAAAATTCAGCATAAAATAATTTGGAGGCTCACGGTTTCAGAGTTCTCGAATCATAGACAGCAGGATTCATTCTCAGGGCTTAGGGTGAGGCTGAACATCATGGTGGAAGAGTGTGGCAGAGGGAGGGAAGCAGCTCACATGATGACCTGGAAACACAGGGAGAGAAATCCACTTGCCAAATACAAATATATACTCCACAGCCATGCCCCCAACACTTGACCTCCTCCAGCCATCCTCTACTGCCTTCGATTACCACTCAGTCAATAACATCAGGTGGTTAATTTGCTGATTGAGTAAAGGTTCTCTCAACCCAATAATTCCCCCTCTGAACTCTCTCACTCTGTTTCACATCTGACCTTTAGGGGGACACCTCACATCAACACCATAAGGAGAAGTGAAGTAATATTTTACCAAAGAAGATATACAGATGGCAGATAAGCACGTGAAATATGTAAACATCATTTACCACTAAAAATGCAAGTTAAAACCACTCAGAGAAAAAAGCCTCAAACGGTGCATACTATTTTGTTCTATTTATATAACATTATTCAAATGACAAAATTATGGGGAAAAAAAGAATGGGTTACTGGATGTAAGGAGTAGAGGGAAGTAGGGATGAGAGGTGAGTGGGTGTGACTATAACGGGAATGCATGAAAGATCCTTGTGGTGATGGAGATGATCTGATGCTTAGCTATGTCCGTGTCAATATCCTGATTATGATTTTGCAAGAGATGTCCACTGGGGGAAACTAGGTGAGGGGTAAACCGGATCTATCTGTATTGTTTCTTCTAAGAAGTAACAAAATTAATTTCAATAAAGAATAACAAACCTCCACAGAAATCTGCGCTTAAAGGAAATCTTCCCCATGGCATAATTTGGAATGAGAAAATAAGTCTGGGTAAAGAAAGTCGACTTATTGAAAACAATAAATAATTTTGAATTTTCATGGGAAATTCTAGGAGAAAAGCAGTAAAGAGATTAGGAAATGAATAAAAAGTGGATGACATGTAGAAATTCAAAATCAGAGGGCCAGAAGGATAGTTGGAAGACTAAAAAGAACAGATGGGAAAAGTAGTAGACTTGGAAGATGTACAGATTGAAAGTTTCAATTCCTTGGGGCCTGAAGGACAACAAGCAGAACTACAGAAGTAGGTTGGCATTGTATGGGAGTACAATCCCAGTTCAGTGTATTTTGTGCTAATATCACATTTATATTTTCCCAAATATTGAAGTTAATTGGATCAACTTTTTGTCATGAGGCATACCATAACTATTGGTGGAATTCCTACCAGGGTACATATGAGGTCAGCATATAACTCACTTATTTGTCTTCTTTCTCCATCTGTTATGATGACACAGCAGAAATAATTTCATTAGAAAATTTGTAATAATCATACTAAATGAGATGAGGGTTGGGAAGCCTCAAGCTGAGGCCTCAACATTGTTTTAAATGATACATATGTAAGTAATAAATAGGCACTTCTCATTGCATGTATTTTCCCCTTAGTCATTCAATGTTTGTTTCAGGCATAGAAGAATGCTAGTTGCAATTGAAATACACAGCAAGATTTTAACATAGAAGACATCTCTATTAATGGTTATAGTCCAGAGCTTCAATGAATGGCTCAGGAAGATCACAGATTAAATCAGGGAGGTGTTGGAATATTATTGACTTTTTAAAGAAGGCATTTAAATCAGGAGCAGAGATGCTGGGATAGAGGAAGTTTTTTTTCAGGTAATATTTCCTATATTGGAAAATTCAAGTCCTGGTAGAATTTCTTCTCATGCCATTGGTGCATCAACTTAAGCGAATGGGAAATGTGTTGCTTCATGGAAATTGAAAATTCCAAATTAGCTAATTAGCTTCTGATTTTTCTCCTTCTCCTTCTCCTTCTTTCTTCTCACCAGGAATTAGAACCAGAGGTGGAACCACATCCCCAGCCTTTTCTATTTTTTTTTTTATTTTGAGACAGGGACTCACTAAGTTACTCGGGGCTTCGCTAAGTTGTTGAGGCTGGCTTTGAATTTGCAATCCTCCTGCTTCAGCTTCCCAATTCATCAGGATTATAGGTTTGTGCCAGGGTTCCCAGCAAATTAGCTTCTTTCTAAGCATTTGATTCAGTGTTTAAACAATGTTACCCAACTCTATTCTCCTTCTTCAGCACTGCTTCATTTCTTGCTTCTGTCCTGAGACAACAAGAAAACCTCACATACATCATCTCTCCCTGTCCAGCAGTTCAAGGAGTCTGGTTTAGTGAAAACAGAAGTCTTCAAGTTGCACTTCTCTGGGTGGACCTGCCTTGGAACATTAATTCATTTTTAAACCACACTGTGTCAAGCAGGATAGAATAAGGTGATTAAACTAGATTGTACCAGATGTTGCACTCTTGAATCCTATGAGTGAAATCAATTTTACCTGAAAAACATGAGATGAAAATGGGCACCAGTACTCTGGTGGAGGACTGACTCTGGGAATACCACAGTGTTTCATTTCCTTTAGAGTCATGCTGAAGCAACTCTACCTTGCTGCTTATCTGTTGTACATCTATTAAGCTTCTCCACTTTCAAAATGCCTAGCAGCTGCATGGCTAATTTGGATCTTGAGTCAGCTTTTTTGTTGTTGTTGCTGAAGATTAATCTTTGTTCTAAGATGATCCTCCATACGCGACACTGTGGGTGGTGCATAACAGACTGTGCTGTTGCCTTTTTAAAGGCATCGATGGGACTCTTGAGGAAAAATAATTTAGCAGACTGTAGAATCTGTGTACTCATAATTGCAACCAAGATGCCTTGACTCCAAAGTAAGAAAATAAAAATCCAATAAGATGACCCATCCCTAGGTCCCTTTGCTGCTGATTCTCAAATTAGGAGTGTCCAATTTAGAAGGTCTGAGCAATGAGTACAGTTTGGAGCCTGAGACTTGGCAGTCCTTGAGGTACAACTAGATGAGTCAAACAGTTTAGCCTGCACACTGAACTACCATCTATGCTCTACTTACACAGAAAGGGTGAGGAGGACACTTAGAGATGGGATCTAAATGATTGTCTAACATGTAGGAGAGCAAGCTCTGGAGAAGGTTGCAGGATTGTTACAGTAAGTGGATGATACCAGAATCCAAGTCAGTTGCCCCTAATTTTTCTGGGCAAAAACCCATTAAAGCAATAAAAGGGAACTCAGGAAACTTGGTAAGATGGTAGAAGCTGATGTGGCCATGCTGCTAGAGAACAAAGCAGACTGGGCCACCATCCTATCCAGACAGAACAGAAACCCCTCCACAAACCTCTCTCTACCAAGCCTTTGTGCTGTGTTCCAGGTTTATTTCCTTTCTTCTACTGGCATCTCTAAGGATCTCTGAGAGCTCTAGGTCATTGCATCAAAACCCAAATCCCTTCATTAGCAAATCTTCACTGTTTAAGGCTACAGCTGATAGTTCTGGGGTAACCTTGGATTTAAACTTAGGAACCTGGAATTAGGACACATAGAGAACAATTTGCACCCGAGAAGCAGAGCTCAAAAGTCAAGTAAACACAAAACTTCTTGTTCAGATTTTCTTGATGATCCAGTTATATAATAAAGCACAAGGTTTCCATTATCTTTCACTGTTCCCCACTCACCATTCCTGTGCATTATCCAAATGCCCTACTTTTCTCCTCTTCTCCTTTACTTCTGATTCCTTTGCTTACAGCAAATGGAGGTGCTGCTTCTTTAGTCAGAGAACATATGTACACCTCATTTTGTTCTTGCTCATTAGTTAAACAGAAGCAAGAAGTATAGAGGCGTTCTGTGTACTAGCTAAGGAATAGATTACAGATGTCAAAAGTTCTTAATATACTTGTTAATTTAACACATGCATTCCCTCTGACTCCTCAAAGCTAACAGAAGGGACTGATACTATGGGTAATCCAAATATAATTTCTGTTTGGCTTTGAAAATTGTTCTGTTCTGACATTTGGATACTGGTGTGCCTGGTGTTCAGGGAATTCACAACCTCGAAGCAGCCATATGGTACGGAGTGGCCAGCAGCCTCTGAAAGAACAAATGATTTCCCAATCTCACTCCTGCTAAATTCCTCCCTGCTCTGGATCCCTGTTGGTGATGAGCAGACGCTTCTCGGTGCAGTGCAAATCCTGAGTCTAACTGTCCTCACCCTCCCATTTTGCACCACATTCCTTTTCTTCATACAAGAAGGATGACAGATATGATGAAAGGGACTCAAAATAGAAATAGAAAGCCCAAACCAACTTGCATCTTCTCTCTTTTCTCCCCCCACTTCTATAATAAAATATATTGTTATCACTGGGGACATGAGATTTAAGAATCTTAGAATTATATATTGATCTTCATGGATTATATTGGGATTATTATTGATCTGATGGTTCTAAAAATTAAAATTAGTCAGTTAAAATAATTTTTCAAAAGATTGTTTGAAATTCATCACAAATTACCTAAAATTCAACTTTTCATTCAGATTAACTTCAATAGTTAGTGTAGATTCAAGCCAGGAAAATGTGTGAAGTGTTTAATAAGAATGAGATACACATATACATATAAAAAGATGTCTATGTTATCTTGTTTAAAGGAAAGAGCAGGTTACAATACAATTGTGTAAAGCATTATGTCTTTCATGAACTCATTAATTTATTAATTAATATAATACATTTTTACAAGTATAAGAAAAAATTCTATTAGAAAGCAGTCCACCATGTTATTAATAGTTGTTACATCTGCAGGACAGAATTGGATGGATAGGGACAGGAAATTTTATGGTGTATTTTATATCATTCAAAAAAGTAGTAATGAGTGATTTCTTGTTACTCGGTATTCTCATTTTCATATTAAGACATTGAATATTTTTGCAACTCTTTGTGGTCTTATTTTTTTAAAGTTAAAAATTTTTAAAGAAATTTTATCTAAAATATCTTTTACCCACTTTCAAATTTCTAATAACCATCATTGGTAATGTTTTAATAAAAAGTGGGATTGTTTTATATCCTATATGCTTTACTCTTTGGTTTACTTTTGCTAACATAATTTTTTAGGCAGTTTGTCTTGACATTTACTTAAAATTTTAATTTTAAATTAGATTTAATTATACTTAAATGCATTTTAAAAATTTCTTCGTGACCAAAATTATACACAACAAAACTGACCTTTTTTAATATTTAATTTTTAGTTATAGGTGGTCACAATACCTTTATTTTATTTTTATGTGATGCTGAGGATTGAACCCAGTGCCTCACTCATGATAGGTGAGCACTCTACTCTGAGCCACAACCCCAGCCCTAAAACTGACCTTTAGTGTCACCAGGTTATAAGAAGTACGTGTCTTTGGGGGGACCGTATTCAGAAGAACTTTCTAATGTATAATTGACTTTAAGAATACATGATCAGATGCACAGACCCTCCACAAGTATATTTATTTTATATAAATCAGTCTTGAGATGAATTGACTTTATTTGGTAAACCACTATTATTAACATGTCTTTGTCAGAAATTTCTTATATACATCAAGTCCACATGCCACCATGTTATTTAATGTCTTCCTTTTGAACCAGTTCTTTGTGCTGTTGGCTCTGTCTCCTCCACCACTTCTGTCCTTTGCTATTCTAGAATGCATTCAAAACAAAATAGACCATCCAAGTCTCCCTAGGAAAATAGAGGATATATAAATGTAACTGGTTGAAGACAGAGCTACAGCTCACTGTTGTGGTTATTCTTGGCATGTAAGGATGGTTCTCTTCTACAGAATGCTTGGTTAGGCCTGTAAAGAATATCTGCCTTTTGCTCATCCCCATTTAAGGAAGCCTGCCTTTTCAACAGCATCAGCCCCAGACTGTTACCTGCCAGCCCAGTTTGCTTCTCCTGATCTTCATTTAGACCCACCTACAATTGGCATAGCATCTCTCTGAGGGACTCTGGCCTCCTTATATTTTCTCAATGGACAAATTCTTTGGGACTGAGAATGCAGGGAAATGGTATTACTTGATTTATTTAGAATTAAAGTTGGAAAATCTTGAAAAGATTGTTTAGGTCAATCTTATTTATAGATGAGGACCTGAGACGTCAAGTAACTTTCCTGAAGACGCAAAGCTTTGTGATGGCAGAGTTGGAACTTATCAGGTGATATCCTATTCTCAAGGCCAGAACTTTTTCACTACATTTTGTTAACAATAGCTTTGTTACATTTTGTGTGTTTTTTTAAGGAAATGCAGTAGCTTTTCTGAAATAAAAATCAGGAATATAGGTTTGGAGATTTGGAAGGAGATATGAAAGAGAAACTAGACCAAGAAAAACAGAATGAAAATGAAAGGTTACTGATCAGACTGGCAAAGAAATAGTGGATTTTTTAATTGGCTGGGTCTGTCTGCTGTTTATCCATTAGCTGGGTCTCTCTGCTCTTTATCCATGGATGATAAACTAACTCTGCACTAAAGGTCAAGTGTGGGCTGTAGGTCATGATACTCACTTATTAGGATACATGAGAATGGTAGGATGGGTAGAGCTAGGAAGACATTCCAACATGAACAATTTTCACTTATGACCTTACAGTTTCCTCCACAAAGATTTCCTAAACATTGGATGGTAGACACTAATGTTAACAGAGACCTTAGATAAGTCCATATTAAAATCAATATGAAAAATCCTTCCAGATCAGTCAAAATAGATAAATGCAATAAACTTTGGTTTCATATCAGCAATGGGATAATTACCTCTAGAGAAAGTCGATTTCCTTCATGTGCATAGTCATCTGCCCCTGTAACATGTGCTCTTTTGTTGTTTTCCTGGGAATAAGACTATCTCTTGGGACTTATAAACTGATCAATTCAGGCTTCATGTTTCTTAATTTTGTAGCCAACCAAGAACATCTTCATTTGAGATCATTGGTGCTTTTGCTGAATGTATGGATTAAATAAACATTTATTATGACCTTATTTTATGCCCAGGCTGTACTAAAAGCTAAGAATGTTAAAAATATAAGAGACTGTCTAGCTTAGTTCATGATACAGTTATTTAGAAAAAAAAAACACTTGGAATGCAAAATAATCAATGATGAGCATCACAAAATGGAAATATAGATAAAGGAATGAATGAGGAAGCCTAACACCATATTTGGTAGATAGTAGCTGCTTCATAAATGTCTACAGAAAAATAAATTTATGGGTTTGACAGGGAGGGGAAGGTGATTAGAGAAGTTTTGGAGATAAGCTAAGATTTGAATAAAACCTCTGAAAACTAAGTACTTATGACTTTGTCCAATTAAGAAGTTCTAAATTGAACTCAATTTTGCCTTCTAAATATCTTGGGATTTTGAAAATAGTGAATCTAAAGTTTGGTGGATTTTCAAGGCAGAAATCCTATCCCCTTCTGGTTTTTTAGTATTCCCAGTGAGACAGGTGAACTGCAGTGAGCAGCAGATCCTTGGCTCTCCTCAGGTCAGAAGGTCACTATCCATACTTCCCTAGCACTTGCACCTTCCATGGGTCCATCCCTGTCTTCTACATGGTTGGAAACAAAATATAGCATCTTCCCTCAAGGCTGACACAGCACCCAACCAATAAGTAATTATGTGAAACTTCCTCTTTACCCTACATAATTTATATAAATACAGGCTAAACATTAGAGCCCAGGCATATTCACATACACATTTGTATATATAAAAAGGGGAAGTGTGGTGCTGTGGGAAAATGTGATCTCTGAAAGATGATAGACACTGGTTTAATCTCAACTCCTACCACTTATGACCCATGGAACATCAATGATCATTTCCTGTTCCTAAGCCTCAGTTTCGTCACTTGTGAAAGGGGAAAGAATTCTTACCCCACAGAGAAGTTCCAAGAATTCTCTGATGGAATACATGTAAAATACCTTTGTCCCTCCAAGGTAGAGAGAGCTTTGCTTTTACCCCTCAAAATCTGTGTCCTGGGGGAGCAGAGTCCCCTTTACTCCAGATGTGTTATGATTATTAGTTCCTCTCTTGTCACTATGCTACCAAGGTCCTGTAAGATTAGCTCAAAATAAAAGTAGGTACCAGTTAATGCCCCAGTGTTTGTTCTCAAACAACCATTTCACAAACCATCTCACACTTCCTCATAGATTCTACATCATCTAAGACATATCTGAGAGGGTATTGTTTGAGTCCAAAACTATGTATGTTTACCTTTCTGCAATGGCCCTTTACAGGCAAAGGGTTCACACCACAGGTGAAGGTTGATGTGACATGGGAAAAGGGCACAGGTGTCTGAGGCATGAGTATTTTGAGTTTAAATAAATATATTGACAACATTATATGGTTCTATTGTGAGCATATGCAAAAATGTAACAACAAATCTCACTATTATGTATAATTATAGTGCACCAATAAAAATGTGGAAAATCTATAATTTTCAAATAGAAAATCTAGATAGATAATGTTTTAAGATTAAAACAAAAGATTTCTATTACTTGACAATTTCAATTACTTGGCAATTTAGTCACCCAACCTCTCTTCTCATTAGTCAGCTAAGGAAATGATATATACCTCAAAATGTATTAGAGGATTAGCTCAAATAGACTAATAAAATATAAATATGACCAAATTTCATTTAGTGGGCAGGAGAGAGAAAGAGAGAATATCTTTATTTCCCCTAGCCCATTTTTGTTTGTTCTATGAGATGACAGAAGGCCTAGAGATGATTAGTTTTGTCCTTTTGATCTTCTCTCTAGACTTCAGTTGCTTTTTATGCCTGGGGGAGATAGATGTAATGAGAAGAATAACCAGCTAGTATCTGCAGAAAAGTCAACTTTTATTTAAGGCTATGAGTCTTCAACTACAAGACTGAGATCCAATGCTAACTTCAAGGTATTTCCATGAGAATTAAGTGGGACAGCATCTATGCAGTGCTTTGGTTAGAACAGGTCCTTAATTAATGGTAGTGATGATTATTAATGATATCATTAACTACATCTACAGTACTCTACAGTACCAACTCACCTCTTTTCCTTATATAGCTACAGAATTATTGGTTTGCATTATAAATTGTATGTTTTAACATCATCAAAAAGAGTACACACACAGAGAGAGAGAGAGAGAGAGAGAGAGAGAGAGAGAGAGAGAATAGAGAGAATTTTTGCTTGTTGGAGCAAGCTCCAAATACCTTCTATTTACTGAGCTGATCCTGTCTGCTTGTGTGTTCCCCCATTAATGAATTAAGTTTATCCCTAAGGGAAAAAGAAATGAAGAAATGTTTCTAATTCAAGAACAGAATCTAAAAAGATTTTTTGTTGTTGTTTTTGAGGCAAGGTCTCACTAAATTGCTAAGGGCTTCACTAAATTGCTCAGGCAGGCTTTGAACTTGTGATCTCTCTTGCTTCAGCTTCCCAAGCCACAGAGATTACAGGTGAGTACCATCATACTCAGCAGAATCTAAGATTTTTTAAAAGTTTACCCTTATGATTCTGGAATATATTCCATGAAAGATAAAAATGAAAGGGTAATCTTCTTGATAAAGAAGTATCTTTTAGGGTTTCTACTTAGCCACATCATTTTAAAATATTACCCTCTCCTGATTCCACCTGCAAAAGCAGAAATATTGCTGTTAACTAAATAACAACTATGATTATTTCTACCACTCCAGCACAAGAAACCCTTGTTTAAGATTTATATAAAATTAGTCACTTTTCAAATTTTACATATCTCATTTGGAGGGGAACATCTACAGAGTTTAAATCAGTTTTTGCTTACAGTTCATGTTAAAATCAATCAACCAACCACATAATAGTTGTGACTATTTATCCCTTCCTTCTTTTCCTCCTTCCTTCTTCCTCTCTTCCTCCTTCTCTTTCTCCCTCTTATCCTCATCCATTGTCCTCCCTTCCATCCTCCATCTTTTCTTCTTCTTCCTCTCCTCCTGTTCCCCTTCTTTCCCTTCCTCTTCCCCCTTTTCTCCCATATCTCTTCATTCATTTCTTATTCCTTTTAAACATGTGCTGAGTAGGAACATGTTCCAATCACTGCACAAGATTGGGGGTATAAAAGATGAATAACTATTAAGTTTGTATATGCCACAAACCTCATACCAACATTTAGCTCAGTGCTTCTCAGTGTACAAAGAATTTTGGCTTCTTCATTTAAGAATGAAAAAAATATATATATATCTGTAGGGCAGTCTAATTATCTTTTTTTTCCAAGATGTCAGATGAGAAATGTGAGACTCAGAAAACTTGAATGACTTGTCTAATAAGAATATGACAGGCAATTAAGCTGTGCCCTTTATCAAAAGAGTGAAAAGTAAGTGGAGAAATTCTGTATATAAAATCATACCCACAGGAAAAAGCAAGGGGTTTCTATGATTGAAACAAGTATTTTCTCTCTTGGAGTTTCTGATCCTAAATATTTAAAATAAACAGCTTGGGTTAAAAAACAATAATAAATTTGAAATGAAGATGATCCCAGAATTAATAGAATTCTGCTCTTTAAAGGGTGTGCACTCTGGGGGTGGCTGACAGCTCTACCAGTATATTCTTTCCACTTTTGAGGCTGCACAATCTGTCTTCCTAATGCAGTATAATTACCATCTAAAGTGACACACTGCATGAAGCATCTTGGCACGGAAATGGAGTTTATTGTTTTCTGGAAATATTTACAGTCATGTAAGTTAGATGCTGTCATGAAACCAGTCTAAAACACTGTATAAAATCTTCACATAGAGTGTGTTTAAAACGTTCTCTTCAGAACAAAGGGTACAGTTGCTTGTGAGAACACTGATCTACCAACCCAGCAGCCATTTGCTCCCTCCTTGTGTCTGGCAGAATCTAGATTTGCTCTCATACAGTCCTATGCTCATGTGCTTCTGTGGCTTAGCACATTTAATGAACACTATTGAAAATGTGCTCCTTCAAAAATGGGATTCATAGTGATGTAGTAAATTCTCTGCTATCTGAGATAAAGAAGGACCAGCTAAACCAACATTTTTACTTCATCATTCATTTAACCAATATTATTAAAGGCTTACTATTTTCCAGGCATGTACTAGAACCTGGGGAAGCAAATGCAAGGAATAAAATAATACAAATCTTCAAGTTCAAAATTTTACAGCTGGTAAAATTTTAAAAGCCAAAGGCATGCATAGGAAAGGAGAATTGTGTTATAATATGCATGCAACTTTAAGTAGTATCTGGGTATGTATGCATAGATAGATAGATAGATGATAGATAGATAGATAGATAGATAGATAGATATAGATGCTTCTCAACTCATGATGATGTTATGCCCTGACAAGCCCATCATAAATTCAAAACATCATAAGTCAAAAAATGCATTTTATTCATCAAACTTTCTGAACATCATAGTACCATCTCTACTAAATACTTATTTCTTTTGCATCATCTTAAATTTGAAAAATCATAAGTCAAACCATTTCAAGTCAGGGACCACTTGTAAGTATACAAATACATATATACACACAAATGTATATAGTTAGATATACAGATAGTAGTATATATAATGTATTATAATATGAAGTTAAAAGGGGTACTAAGCCTTGTTTTAGAATTAAGGGAAAGATTCCCATAGAATGCAATATCTAAGCTGAGAAATGAAAGGGCATTATAAGGATAGCAAACACGTATTATATCTATCTGTGTCAGGTTTTGTCAATAAACTCTGTTGGAAATATGATGCTTAAAAATATCTGGTATTTCTAAAGATTGTTCTATCGAACAAAATACAGTGATAAGAACTAGATTTGACCTATTGTTTAAAAAATTCGACAATACATAGGAAACAACAATCCCTAAGGAGGAGATATTCAACAGTGGAGGAAAATAATTCACAAGAGAGAGGAAACAAATTGTGTTAGCCCTACAATTGCCCCTGTTTACTACCTTGAGAGAGCATTCAGGTCATTAAGGGAAGAAGAAAATCCAGGCAGATACCAGAAATCTATTTGAGTTATGGCCATGAAGCTGGGAGTCTGGGAAACCAAAGCTGACAAGAATTTGCAAGGCAGACTACCAGAGAGTAGAGCTACTCAGAGGAAGACAGGTCCCTGGATGACCTTGGCTAATCTATCTCTTCTGCCTCCTGCTAATTCTTAGGATGATGATTGTGAAATGTGCTGAAAATGTAACCCCCTGAAACTATCCAGAATATCCTGGCCTAGGTCCTCGTCCATCCTAGAAAACAAAGTCCTGCAATACCTTAACTCAGTGATCCCAGTTCCTCTGGGAGTATAAAACCCAGGTGTTGTACTTTCTGGGTCCACAAACTGCACAGCTGAAGTAGAATATGAACAGATGAAACTCCATTTATCCTGGGCAGTATTACCAAGCTTTGAGGAACCATATCACTATGGATCCCAAGCTTTTGTTCATTCTTGCTGCCACCTGTAAGTAATAAAATTGCTTTGCCTGACTTCTCATATAAACATTTTTACTATGATCATATTCTGGCAACTGAGTCTCCTCAAAATCTTCTGCCATATCTGGGAAACTTAGGAAAGATTGACAAGATGTTTACAGTCTTCTTTAGAGATTGATTCTGGTACATAAACTTTACAAGGCAGAGGAGAATAGAATGATATATTCAAAGTGGTAAAGAAGAAAAACTGCCAAACAAGTATATTTTAGTGTCACATTGGTCACTCAGAAATGAAGAACAGTTAAACTTTCCCCCAAAAAATGAAAGTTGAGAGAATTCTTCACCACTAGACCTCTCCTAAAAGAACTGGTAAGGGGAGTTCTTCAATCTGATAGGAAAGGATTCCAACTAGTTACACAAAAGCATGTGGAAGTAAAAAGTAACTGATCAAAATAAGATCATGATTTCTAAATATTCTAACTCTGTAAAAGTGGTATGCAAATAATTTATACCTTTAATATGATAGTTAAAAGACAAACTATTAAAATAATCACAGATATAATGATTTGATAAGAGGTATAAAATATAAAAATATGGGGCTGGGATGTGGCTCAAGCGGTAGCGCGCTCGTCTGGCATGCGTGCGGCCCGGGTTCGATCCTCAGCACCACATACAAACAAAGATGTTGTGTCCGCCAAATACTAAAAAATAAATATAAAAAAAAAAAAATAAATAAAAAAAAAATAAAAATATATAAATTGTGACATGAAAATAAAATGTACATGGAAGTGGAATAAAAGTACAGCATTAATTTATGTGGTCAAAGTTAAGTTGTACTCAGCTTAAAATAGCCTGCTATAACTATAAGATGTTTTGATAAGCCTCCATAGTAACTATAAAGCAAAAATTCATAGTAGATAAACAAAATATGTAAAGAAAGTAATTGAAGCATACCACATGAGTAAATAATCTAATCACAAAGATAAGAAGAGATGAACAAAAAAATCTAACAAAAAGTTAAAAAAAATTAAAAACTTGCAGTATTAAATTCTTTACCTGTCAAAATTACCTTGAGTATACATACGTTAAATTCTCCAATCAAAGGATAGAATGAATGGATGGATTAAAAAACCAAGTAATAACAACAAAAGGAGGAGGATAGGAAAAGGAAAGACAGTGAAATGAATCTTATATAATTTTCCCTAGAAATAGAAGAATGAGTTAAGTCCAAAATTATTAGAAGAAAGGGAATAAGATCAAGGGACTAGAAAAAAAAGGTAGGAAAAAAATCAGTGAATGTAACAGTGAGTTTTTTTAAAGGATGAGCAGAACTGAGAGTCTCTTAAGTAGACAGAGAAAACAGAGAAAAAGACTCAGAAAAAAAACCCAGGAAAAATAAATAAAATAATAAACTAAAGGAAAATTACACTCTATAAATAACATATTTTGCGCCTTAAAGTAGGTATATCTCATTTTAAAATCCACATGATTTTCTACATAGATGCATAAAAGCCATTTGGTGAAATTCAGCATCCTTGTATGATAAAAACTCTCAACAAATTAGGTATAGAAGAAGTGTTTCACAATACAAAAAGGGCTATCTACAGAAAACCCACTGACATCATACTAAATAGTGAAAAGTTGGAATTTTTTTTTCTAACATCAAGAATGATACTAGGATGCCCACTCTCACCATTTCTATTAATCATACTATTGAAAGTCCTAGTCAGAGTAGTTATGCAACAGAGAGAAATAAAGGGCATTCAAATTGGAAAAGAAGAAATTAAACTACTTCTATTTGTAGGTGACATGATATTATGTACAGAAAATTCTAAATACTCTACCAAGAAACTGTTAGGATAAATGAATTCAGTTAAGACATGAAAATCAACATAGAAAAACGTTAGTGTTTCTGTACATCAACAAGAAATTATCTAAAATTTTTTTTAAATTCCATTTTTGATAGCTACAAAAATATGCACAAATAAATTTATCTGAGGAAATGAAAGATCTATACCTTAAAAATACAAACATATTAATGAAATAAATTAAAGAAAACACAAATAAGTGCAATGATTTCTTTTGTTCAGGGATTAAAATAAGTGATATTGTTAAAATGCCCATACTATCTAAAGTGATCTCCAGATTTAATTCGATTCTTATCAAAGCACCAATGTCTTCTTTTTCAGAAATATTTTTAAAAAATCCTAAAATTCATATAAAATCACAAAGACCTCAAAAATCCAAACCAAAAAAACAAAATCAAAAACAAAAAACAAAAACCCTCAAGCAAAAAGAACCAAGTTAGATATCAAACAATCTGATTTTAAAATATACCACAAATCTAAAGTAATCAAATCTACATTGTAATGGAATAAAAGTAAACCAATGGAACAGAATAGAGAGAGAGCAAAGAAATCAATGCAGGAATTTAGGGTCAATTAAATTTCAACATCAATGCAAAGAACCTACAATCAGCAAAGGACAGTCTGTTCAATAGATGGTATTGGGGAAACCAGATATCCATATGCAGAAGAATGACATTAAATCCTTATTTCAAAACTTGTACAAAAATAAAATCAATATAGTTGAGATATTAAACGTAACAATAATAGAACAAAACATAGAGGAAAAGCTCCATAACATTAGTCTGGGTTCTTCTTCTCCTTCTCCTTCTCCTTCTCCTTCTCCTTCTCCTTTTCCTCCTCCTCCTCCTCCTCCNCCTGTTCCTCCTCCTCCTGCTCCTGCTCCCCTTCCTCCTCCTCCTCCCCTCCCCCTCCCCCTCCCCTCCTCTTCCTCCTCCTTCTTCTTCTTCCTCATAGTAGTAGTAGTAGTAGTAGTAGTAGTAGTATTGTTATTATTATTTTGGACATGACCCCAAAAGAAAAATCTACAAAAGTAGAAATAGACAAATCAAAGTACATTAAACTAAAAAGGGTCTGCACATCCAAGGCAATAATCAGAAGAGTGAGGAGACAACTTAAGGAATGGGAGAAAATACTGTAAACCAAACAATTGGTAAGGGTTTAGCATTCAATATTATAAGGAATTCAACTCCATACATGGAAAACCAATAACCTTATTTTAAAAATGTGAAAAAGACCTCCATAGGCATTTCTTAATAAAAGAAATAAAAATAGCCAACAAGTATATAAGAAAATGCTCTACATACCTAATCTTCAGGGAAATGCAAATTAAGACAACAAATATCACTTTGTGTCTGTTAGCATGGCTATTGTCGAATTTGAAAAATAATAACAAGTGTTGGCAAGGATATGGGGAAAAAGAGACCCTTCTACATTGTTAGTGGTGTAAGTTATTATAATAATTAAAGAAACCATTTTCGCATTCCTCCAAAAACTAAAAATAGAACAACCATGTAATCCACAATTGCAGTACTGGGAATATGTCCAAACAATTGAAATCTTTATGTTAAAGAGATCTGCCCATGTTCATGGCAGCATTATTCACAAAAGCCAAGAGGTGGAATCAGTCTAAGTTTCCATTAGGAAAAGGCTGGAATTTGTAGCCACTCTCCAGAGAGATACTTCAATATCAACTTAGACTAAAATATAATACAAAATATTATGCGCTGGACAGTTGCTAAGAAATCAGATTTTAAGTTTTCTTTCCACCCATACATATATAAACAGAGATAAATATATGAGATGATACATATTTTAAATGGCCTGAGTTAGCCATTTCATAACATACACACATAAACATCTATTGTGCATTATAAATATACATGATTTGTCCTTGCTCATTAATAAAAAAAATGAGATGCCAACAAACTGGATATAAAAACAAATAAAACCAAGATTCAATTATATATTACAAAAGAAACTAACTTTGACTGGAAAGACAAAAATATATTAAAAGCAAGGAGGGAAGCAAGTACTGGGTTATTAAAGGAAGCAGGAATTATTATATTAACAGAAATATAATTCTGTTCAAATTATAATAGAATTTATAAATTTATAGAAAATAATATTCTGGAGGTTACAGAGGCTAATTTGAGAATGTTAAGGGTGTCAGTTAATCAAATGGTATGTAGTTATCCTAAATATTTATACAGCTAATAACAGAACTTCAAAATACCTAGAGAAAAATCTCTGATAAAACTGTAAAGGGAAATAAATCCACAATTAAAATTAATGACTTTCACATTCTTCCATGATACTTGATGGAATAAATCAACTGGAAATCATTAAAGATGTTTGAAAAATTGAAAAAACCCCACTATATTAATAACTTGAACTATTTGACCTTTATAGAACATGCCACACAAAAATAGAAGAATATGCATTATTTTCATGAAACATCTACCAAGATACCTACATCCTGGCCAGAAAGCATGTGTCAATGAATTCAAAAATAGAAATATAGCTGGAAAATCTCCAAATATTTGGACAATAAATCACCTGTCAATAAACCATGAGTCAAAGAAGAAATCTAAAAGAGAGATTTCAAAATATATTGAACTGGATGAAAATGAACATACATCAAAATTTGGGTGATGCTCCTAAAGCAGTACATAAGGGAGACGTCATAGCATTGAGTACTTCTGATAGAAAAAAAGTACCAAATCATTGACCTCAGTTCCCAGCTGGAAGAAGTAGTAAAAGAAGAGAAAATTTGGAGTGAATGTAAGTAGAAGAAAGGATATAATATCAAAGCTGATATGAAATATAAAGCAGAAAAAAACAATGGAGAAAATTCTTGAAAGTAAAAACTGGCCCTTTGAAAAGATCAATCAGTAAGAGTGACAAAGATACAGGAAGGATTTGAGGGAAAAGGGAAAACAATAACAACAACAAACCCCTTAAATTGCTAATATTAGGAAGAAAATAGGTGGCAAACACATAGTCTACAAATATTAGAAGCATAATAAGGGAGTATTATGAGCAACTTCATGCTAATGAACTAGACACTTTAAATAAAATGGGCCAGTCCTTTGAAAGACACAAACTATGAAAGTTAATGTGAAAAAAAAATAGGTAACATGAATAATATTTTCTCAATTAAAATTAAAATTGTTAAAAACCCTCACACAAGGAAATCTCCGGTTTCAAATGGATTAATGGGGGAATTCTACTAAATATAAAAAAGAAATAGTACAATTTTAACCAAACTCTTTCAGAAAATTATGAAGGAGAAAAGATTCTCAATTCATTTTGTGAGATCAGCATTACACCGACACTAAAACCAGACAAAGTACTAAATTAAGTGAAATATATATATATATATCTTGAAAATATATGAAAAAAACTCTTAACATTTTGAAAATTGATTCTTATGATACATAAAATAGTTAATGCATCATGAACAAGTTTATTCCAGAAATGGAAGAATGGTTTTAGTATTTGAAAATCAATCAATTTAATTAACCACAATGACAAACTAAAATGAGAAAAAAATGATGATTTCAAAAGATGCAGAAAAAAGCAATTACAAAAAAATCTGTCATTTGTGATAAAAATTCTCTGCAAACACATTCCTTCAATGTGATAAATAACATTTGTGAAAATCTCCCCCATAACATTAAAGTGAGAACTGAAAGAATGAATGCTTTACCTTTAATATAAGAAGTGATGCAAGAAGATACAATGCCACCACTGAGATTAACTACCATACTTAGGGTACTGGCGAGGACCATAAATCATGAGATTAAATGGCACCTATGTTAAAAAAGGAGATGTGAAAACCTCTTCATTATCAGATAGTATGATGCTGTACACAGGCATACTATGGAATCTACAAAAAAATCTTCTAAATTATGAACTAACTATTATGTTTCTCTATACTAGCAATGGTAGTTATTAAATTAAATTAAATTATACTGACAATTGGAAATTTAAATTACATTAATTGAAATTAAATAAAATTCAGTCCCTAAAATGTGTATCTGTCTGACAAAAGATGTACAACTTCCATATAAAATATTAATTATACATATTTAAAAGTCCTAAATATATGTGAGGAGCTATACTATATTCAAGATCTAAGAGAGTCCAAAATTTAAGATGTTATTTCTAACTAAATTGGTCTGTTGATTAAATTCTTCCCGATCAAAATATAAACAGGAATTTAATAGAAATTGACAAGTTGTATATAAAATTTATATGGAAATTCAAAGGGTTAATAAGAGCCAAAAGAATAAAAAAAAACATATTAGGATACTGATTTTAATTTGCCAACTATTTTGAAGACTATGCTGTGGTTACTACAATCAAGTCTCTATGGCATTAATATCAAGAAAAACAGGCATCCATGTTATAGAATAAAAAGTTCAGACATAAGTCCATATGTACATGGTCAGTTGATTTTAGACAAATATGCAAATGTAACTCTGAAAAATGACAGTCTTTTCAATAAACTATGTTATAGTAATTGGATGTTCAAATAGAATAAAATTGAACTGGGATCCATACTGTATAAACTTAAATGAAAAGTGGATCATTGACCTAAATGTAAAACTTAACACTATAAAACTTCATGATCAAAACATAGACAATGTTTTGGAGAAAATTCCTGAAACCATAAACAATGTTCCTAAAAATAAAAAATAAAAAGTTTCATAATGTCAGGTTAGGAAAGTATTTCTTTAATGTTACATCAAAAGCACAATCCACACAAAAAAACTAAAATTTGACTTGATTAAATTCAGGAGTTTCTGGTCTTCAAAAACCAATGTTAAAGAATGAAAGAAATGACAGATTATGGAAACAATTTTTCAAATTAGATATCTGATAAAAATCTCTATCCAGAATATATAAAGAAATCTGAACATTCAATGAAAAAGATGGCAAAACACTTGAACATAACACTTTACTTTAAAAACCTATGTAGACATTAGATAATCATACAAAAGAATGCTCGACATCATTAACCAATAGAGAAATAAAATTTTAAATCACAATAAGATATCATCACATCTATTAGAATGTCTAAAATGAAAAAAAGATTGATAATATCATATGTGTGCAAGAATATTGAGTAAATCAAACTGTCATACACTGCTGCTGGGAGTATAAAAGGGTACAGCCATGTGGGGAAAACTAGGAGTATCATAGAAAGCTGGGCACACACCTGCCAAGTAAATCATTCTACTTTTAGGAATGTACCTAAGACAAATTAATGCACAAGTCTATACAAAGATTTTTTTTTATGTAAATTTCTACAGGAACTTGATTTATAGGAGTCCAAATCTGGAAACAATACAAATATCTATCAACAGGGTAATGGATAAACCAATTGTGATATATTCATACAAGGGAGTACGACATGGCAACAAAAAGTAAAGAACAATTGATTAGATACAATGATAAGCACGTATTTTAAAATAGGTATGCTGAATTAAAGAAGTGAGAGAAGAGTTTATGCTGTATAAATACAAGTTGTAGCAGGGATTAGAGAAGCATAAGAGAGAAAGACTGGCTAGGTAGGTGGTACACTCCTGTAATCCCAGTGGCTCAGGAGGCTGAGGCAGGAGGATCCAGAGCTCAAAGCCAGTCTCAGCAACAGCTAAGTGTTAAGCAACTCAGTAAGACCCTATCTCTAAATAAAATATAAAATAGGGCTGGGGATGTGGCCCAGTGGTCAAATGCTACTGAGTTCAACCCACAGTACTAAAATAAATAAATAAATGAAACACTGTAGGTAATGTGAGGAAAAATATTTGGATTTGATAGATATATTTGTTGTCTTAATTATGGTAATACTGTTGTGGGTATACACACACATGAAAAAAATATCAAATTGAACCATTTAAACATTTATTGTATGACATATATACATAATTATCTATTTGACCTATATTTTATTGGCCAATTATACTTCAATAAGATTGGGGGGAAAGAATTCTGAAGCTACATCTAAGCATCTAAGCTCAGCTTAGAAAGAGAGCAATGAATGTGCTTCACAGATGAGAAAGGAACTTCTTAATGTAAGCACAGGTACCATGCAGCAGATAGGAAGGGCATATAACTGAGCCTTGGGGAATTCAACATGTCATCCCAGAGGAATTGTATCTATATTCACTCTTAAATGCTAATAGGAATTGCTAAATAAAAAGGGAGAGTAGGGCATGATGTTTTCCCAATGGGCCTTCATAAGCAAAGACCCAAAAGTAAAACAAAAATTGTTCATTCCAGGAACTTGAGATAGTATAAATGGTTCTTAAGTAGAATAATGGCAGAGCCATGGGGTCACATACTAGATCAGTGACTGAATTATCATGACCCTGAGAAATTGGAATACACTGGAGCATCTCCTGCTTCAATGAGATTAAATACTTTCCCTTAAACTTTTAATTATTAGCATTTTTATGTATCCCATTTTTGTTTCAAGACAGCAGCCCAGTAAATTTTCTAATAAAACAAACATTTCAAAATGCTCCAGTCTTTTTAACATTCAGGGTAAGAAAATGCTCACTGCCTCAATCTAAGCAATGTTGTTCTTGAATAGTGTGAGTCAGTAAGGTGAGAACCTCATTACCTGCCTATATATTGTCAATTTCAAATTTCCTAAACATTCCTGCTTAGCTGTGAATCAATATAGGCTTATAGTTTGGGATTTAAAAATCACAGAAAGTGAAAATTTTCTTTTGAGTCTAAAAACATCATTCTTGCTGTGTGATTGGTACAGAGCTAGGCACTAAAATCACAAATAAGGGAGCAAAAAAAAAAAAAAAACCCTCATACCATTTGGGAAAAATAAGAGTGATTAATTAAAGTAAGTATGAGAGCCTGGTATTCTCTTTAGTTTTCACAAAACTCAATGTGCTGTGCTGAACACCAATTTAATGAAATTAGAAATTCTGTTTGAAGCCTGGAATTTCAATAGAGTTAGAATTTATTCACTAAGGGATTGTTCACTCATGTTAAGGGAAAGTGGAATGTGGCCTGAGATTGAATTTGCATCCTGATGACACTGTCTTAAGTATAAAACCCTTTATGTGAGGTCAAGATTAGAAGGATTAGGGGCAAAGAACAATTTTTCTTACAAGAGCAAGCTCTAGGCTTTTAGGTCTGCTTAATAACAGGGCTTTGATCTTTCTCATTTTGCTAATCTGTAAATCCAATCATACTTGCAGTTGAGCACATAGATTTCATATTCTTACAAACAAGGCATCCCTCTGAACTGCTATATGGCCAGGCAGAAGCTCTCCCTGAGACAGTTCATGTTAAGACACAGGACTCAGATTTATTGTTACAAAATAAATTCCAGTATGCCAGAAAACAAGTGATTGCAAATTTGATGCACTATATTAGATCTATAAAGGCTTCCAGGATTATAGAAGAACAGAAACATAGCAATTTTTTTGTCTTTTTAAAAAATTTTCTTTCTTTCTTTCTTTCTTTTTTTTTGGATAAACTTGTTCTTTTTAGATATGCATGACAGTAGAGTGTATTTTAACACATCATACACACATAGGGTATAACTTATTCTAATTAGAAACATAGCATTTAAATGAAAAATAGATACATATCAGACAATTGGATTTTCAGTGAGTCACCAAGGAAATAATATTACTCAGTGAATCACTAGATTTTTTTTTTTTTTAAGACAGATCATGGGAGATCCAAGTTTGCAGACTAGGGGGAGGCTGCATTCTGTGTCGCTCTGTGACCTGGGATACAAGTAGTGGGAATACTGTTTCTCTGTGAGTTATTAGAGGACCCCAGCTGCTGCTCCTATGCAGGAATCATGGCTGCAGTGCCCATGCAGGTCTCCAGGCCTCAGTGTCAGCAAATGACTTCCAGCTGTCATGCCTGAGCAGGACCTGTGCAGGACTCCTGGCCGCCACTCCTGTGTAGACCCCATTCTACAATGTGGGGCTCCCTAATTGCCCCCATCTTGGGACACTGCAACCATATCCATCAATGAGTGAATACACCTTCTTCTCAGCAGCACATGGATCCTTCTCTAAAGTAGACCATATACTATGCCACAATGAAACTCTTAGGAAATACAGAAAAGTAGAGATACTACCCTGCATTCTATCAGATAATAATGTAATGAAATTAAAAATCAATGATAAAATAAAACTAGAAGCTACTCCAACATCTGGAGACTAAATAATATACTTTTGAATGAACAATGGGTTGCAAAAGACATTATAGAGGAGATTAAAAAATTCTTAGAGGTAAATGAGAACACTGATACAACATATCAAAATTTCTGGGACACTATGAAGGCAGTTCTAAGAGGAAAGTTCATTGCATGGAGTTCATTCTTTAAAAGAAAAAAAGTCAACAAATAAGTGACCTAACATTATATATTCCAAATCCCTAGGAAAAGAAGAACAAATCAACACCAAAAGCAGAAGACAGAAAATAATTAAAATCAGAACTGACATCAATGAAATTGAAACAAAAGAAATAATTGAAAAAATTGACAAAGCAAAAAGTTGGTTCTTTGAAAAAATGAGTAAAATTGATAAACCCTTAGCCATGCTAACAAAGAGAAGGAGAGTGAAAACTCAAATTACTAACATTCGTGATGAAAAAGGAAATATCATGACAGACAGTACAGAAATTGAGAAGATAATTAGAAATTATTTTGAAAAATTGTACTCCAATAAAATATAAAATATCAAAGGCATCAACAAATTTTCGTCATATGATGTACCCAAACTTAATCAGGATGATATACACAATTTAAACAGATCAATTTCAAGCAATGAAATAGAAGCCATTAGAAGTGTACAAACCAAGAAAACCTAGGACCAGATGGATACACAGCTGAGTTCTACCACACATTCAAATAAGAACTAATACCAATACTCCTCAAATTATTTCATAAAATAGAAAAAGAGGAAACACTTCCAAAATCATTCTATGAGGCCAATATCACCCTGGTTCTAACAAAAGGCAAAGATATCAAAGAAATAAAACTTCAGACCAATATCTCCAATGAACATAGATGCAATAATTAGCAATAAAATTCTGGCAAATTGAATACAAAAACATATAAAAAGATAATGCACCACGATTAAGTGGGGTTAATTCCAGGGATACCAGGTAGGTTCAACATGTGGAAATCAGTAAATGTAATTCATCACATCAATACACTTAAAGATAAGAATCATATGATCATCTCAAAAGATGCAAAAAAGAATTCAACAAAACACAGCCCCACTTTCTATTCATAACACTAGAAAAACTTAGGATAACAGGAACATATCTCAAAATTATAAAAGCTATCTATGCTAAGCCCCAGGCCAACATCATTCTAAATGGAGAAAAATTGAAAACATTCCCTCTAAAAACTGGAACAAGATAGGGATGCCCTCTTTCACATATCTATTTAACAGAGTTCTTGAAACTCTTGCAAGAACAATTAAACAGACGAAAGAAAAGAAATTAAAGGCATACAGGTAGGAAAACAAGGACTCGAGTTATTGCTATTTGTTGATGACATGATTCTATACCTAGAGGATGCAAAAAATAAACCAGACACCTTCTAGAACTATAAATGAATTCAGCAAAGTTATCAGGATATAAAATCAACACCCCAAAATAAAAGGCATTTTTTAACATCAATGACAAATACTCTGAAAGAGAAACTAGGAAAACTACCCCATTCAAATAGCCTCAGAAAGATAAAAAACTAGGAATCAACAAAAGAGGTGAAAGATCTCTACAATGAAAAATACAGAATTCTAAAGAAAGAAGTTAAAGAAGACCTTAGAAGATGGAAAGTTGTTCCTTGTTCTTGGATAGGAATAATTAATATTGTCAAAATGACCATACTACCAAAAGCACTATACAGATTTAATGTGATTTCAATCAAAATCCCAATGACATTCCTCATAGAAATAAAAAAAAATATATCATGAAATTCATCTGGAAAAACAAGAGACCCAGAATAGCCAAAGCAATCCTTAGCAGGAAGACTGAAGCAGGTGGTATCATTATACCAGACCTTAAACTATAGGGCAATAGTAACAAAAAAGGCATGGTATTGGCACAAAAATAGACTTGTAGACCAATGGAACAACACAATTGTCTCATATTATACAAAGGTACCAAAAGCACACATTGGAGAAAAGATAGTCTCTTCTACAAATGGTGCTGGGAAAACTGAACATCCATATGCAACAAAACGAAATCAAGCCCCTCTTACCATGCATAAAACTCAACTCAAAGTGGATAAAGGACCTAGGAAATAAACCAGAGACCCTGCATCTAACAGAAGAAAAAGTAAGCCCAAATCTTCATCATGTCAGATTAAGCACCAGTTTAATAAGACTCCTAAAGTGCAAGAAATAAAATCAAGAATCAATAAATGGGATGGATTCAAACTAAAAACCTTCTTCTCAGCAAAAGAAACAATCAGTGATATGAATAGATTGCCTAAAGAATGGAAGCAAACTTTTACCCCTCACACATGAAATAGAGCACTAATCTCTAGCATATATAAACAACTAAAATATCTTCACACTAAAAAGCAAATAACCCAATCAATAAATGGGCCAAGGAACTGAACAGACACTTCTAAGAAGATGATATACAATAAATCAACAAATTCATGAAAAAAATGTTCAAAATCTCTAGCAATTAAAGAAATGCAAATCAAAATGACTCTAAGATTTCACCTCACTCCAGTAAGAATGGCAGCCATTAAGAATACAAACACTAATAATTGTTGATGAGAATGAGGGGAAAAGTCACACTCATACACGGCTGGTGGGACTGCAAATTGGTGCAACTAATCTGGGAAGCAGTATGGAGATTCCTTGTAAAACTGGGAATGGAACCAACAATTGACCCAGGTATACCAATCCTTGGTTTATACCCAACGGACTTAAAAACAACATACTACAGTGACACACGCACATCAACATTTATAGCAGCACAATTTAACAGCTAAATCGTGGAACCAATCTAGATGCCCTTCATTAGATGAATGGATAAAGAAACTGTGGTATATATATACAATGGAATACTACTCAGCATTGAAAGAGAATAAAATCATAGCATTTGCAGGTAAATGAATGGAGTTGGAGAATATTATGCTAAGTGAAGTTAGCCAATCACAAAAAGCCAAATGCCGAATGCTTTCTCCCATATGAGGATGCTGATTCTTAAGGGGGGCAGGAGCCTGGGAGGAATAGATGAACTTTAGATAGGGCAAAGGGAAGAGAAGGGAAGGGAGAGGGCATGGAGGTAGGAAAGACAGTGGAATGAGTTAGAAATCATTGCCCTAGGTACATATATGAAGACATGAATGGTGTGACTCTATTTTGTGTGCAATCAGAGACATGAAAAATTGTACTCTATATTTGTATATGAATTGAAATACATTTTGCTGTATAACAAATTAGAATACATTTTTAAAAAGACAAAGTATTACTTCAATCCTTATTTTAAAAATTCCTATTTTCTATGATTTAAAAAAATGTAAAGAAATTTGGAAAGAGAGAAGGATCAAAAACTAAATAAAAAACAAACAAACAAAAAACCAAACCAGAAAACACCTATAGGACAAATTTGAATGATCATGAAATAAGGAATAAAAAGCACAAAAAGTAAAAACTATAATGGAAATGATTGAAATATATTTTTAAGTCAAATGAAATAGCAAACTGGACAATAATAAAGGAAATACAGAATTGGGCACAGATTAAATATAAGCATTTTAGGTTGAACAGAGTAACACAGAGTTTTAATCCCAGCCACTTAGGAGGCTGTGGCAGGAGGATCATGAATTCAAAGCTACCCTCAATCACTTAGTGAGGCCCTAAGCAACTTAGCATGATTCTGTCTCAGAGTGAAAAATACAAAGAGCTGGGGATGAAGCTCAGTGATAAAGTGCCCCTGGGTTCAATCCCCAGTACCCAAATAAATGAATAAATAAACAAATAAATGCAGTTCAGATAAAAAATACACAAGTGACTCATAAGCAGATGAAAATGTTTCATTGTAAGTATATTAAAGGAAATGTAAATTAAATTAGTGAATCTCTTTCTTAGAAAATCAGAATGATTTATAATTTGATAATACAAAGTATTTGGTAAGGTATGGTGAAATATGTTCTTTTTGGCAATATAAAGCACAATCACTGTGGAAAGTACTTTTTTTATATTATTAGTACATTATAGTTATGCACAAAAATGGAGTTCATTTTGACATACTCATAAATGCATATAGCAGTGTTCTTCAGGTCTATCCACACTATTTACTCCCTTCCTCTCTCCCCCAATCACTTTCCTCTACTCCATTGGCCTTTCTTCTACTTATTTATTTAAAATACTGCATTATAGTTATATATAAAATTAGAATGAATTGTGATATATCCATATATACACATATACTAATTTGGTCAACCTAGCTCTTTTCCTTTCCCTCCCCACCTCCACTCCCTCCCCCTAGTTCAGCCTCTTCTACTTAACTGATTTCTCTTATATTTTCTTGGAGATCTTTGAATGTAAATTGAAAAATTCTTTAGAAGAAAACTCAGCTTTATTAACCTAAATGTAAAAGTATAACTAACTATTGATTTCACTCAGTGAATGAAAACAAGATAAAGAAAAGTGTATATATAAAGCTTCCTTTGGATACGTACTGAGGAATGGGAAAACTGGTCAAATGGTAGTTTCAGTTCTGGTTTTTTGAGGAATTCTACATGCCCATCGGTATATCAATGGATAAAGAAATTATGGTATATGTTACACAACGGAGTATCACTTTGCCATAAAGAATGACTTTATCACATTTGCTGGTAAATTAATGGATCTTGATACTATCATGCTAAGTAAAATAAGCAAATCCACCCCCCCCAAAAAAAAAAAAACAAGGGAAAATGTTTTCTCTGGTATATGAAAGCTAACCCATAATAAGGCGGGTTGTTATGGGAGGAGAAGAATAGAAGTTCAGAGGATTAGACAAAGAGGAGTGAAGGGAAGGGAGAGTGAGGATAGGAATAGGAAAGAATGGAAAGAATCTGACTAAAGTTTTCTGCATACACGTAAGAATACACCACAATGAATACTAACATTGTGTACATCCACAAGACTGGTCTGATTAGAATAAGATATATTCCATGCTTAGAATACTGCAGAGTATCTGTAGTCTTAGAAGTATCTCTGGTGATTCTAATGAAGCAGAAGTAGGATCCTCCTAAAAAAGATACGATTTACTTGATGTTGGATGAAGAGGAAAAAAAATCGCATAAAGTTAAACAATTCAGAGGTGTTAATTAAAAATTGTATGAGAGTTCCAGTTGACAGTAGCAGAAATGCCTTAGATGGGAATCAATAGAGAAAATCAGAGTGAAATCACTGTGGAAAGAAGACTAGGAGGATAAGAATGGGAAAGCACCAGGATTTTTTTCCTCCCTTTTGGTGACAGAGGATTAGAGGATGTCAGAGAGATTAAAATTAGGTGAATATAGGGAACAGTAAATTCTAGCTGACATGTCAAACAGAAGGTAATCTTTGGAGCAAGATTCTCAGCTTATAAAGATAAATATTTTAAAAGGGAGCAATACTTGCTTAAATGTTTTTGTTGTAGTTTCTGAGCAAGTTTGTGGATTTCATTCATTATGGGCTCCCCAATATCATAAATGTTCTTACAGTTCCATTCCTACCCAGATGAGGCGTCTTGAAAAACCTGTGGAGTTTCAGCTCATCTCTGTCAATTTCCACACCTGGGGAGTATGAGCCTGGGAGAAGGCTGCTGCTGTAGGCATTGAAACTTCAGCATGGCTCTAGTCTACCCCATGGCCTTTTTGTCGTATGTAACTCAGTTTTTCCTTCAGATCTCAGCTCAATTTTGGTCTCTACAGCTAGGCCACCTCTGATCTGCCTAACCAAATCAATTACTCTATCCATTGTAAATCTCCTGCTTAGCCCTCCTTCATATCACTATCACCATTGATTTTGACTTTGATTTTTAAGATATTTTTAAAATTATTGTTGCATGACTTTCTCCACAGGATGTGAGCTTCATGGTGCAGGACCCACGTCTGCTGTGCTTGCCATCTTGTAGGCACATCCTTTGGTGTCTGTTTCAGAGTAGAAATCAATACATTTTAGAGGAATAAATAAATGACAAGAAAAAGAATGAAAAGAAAAGGGGAGCAAAGCCGACTGCCTGCTGTAGAGGTACAGTCTTAGAGACTTTGCGAAATGATCACTGTTTACAGGAAGGGAGTATGAACAAACTATGCAACGGGTTTCGTGGCTTTTGGCAGTTGTATCCTATTACAGATTTTAATGTGTCCCTACCGTATTTCCTAATGTAACTAAGACATGGAAGCAGGTAAAGATACCAAGGATATAAAAACTTACATCCATAAGTTTTTATTTCATCATGATAGGTTGAGATAGAGAGATTACATTCCGGTGTCTCAAGAAGGAAGCCATGACAAAACTTGTAAGAAAATTCAAGTGCCCTGGATGATTCAATCAGATCTGCCTTTAGTACATTAGAATAGAGTGAAATCATGGTGCCCCTTCCCTTATGTGACTTGCCAACACTTTCTTTAATCTTAAAGAACCAATACAGCACTGAAGATATAAGAAGCTTTTCTTGCTATAATAATGGTAAAAAATATGTGCATAACATCATATTATATAACAGTTAACAGCTTCTTTTTTGCTATGATGACTATAAAACCCTTGAAACTGCCAATATTAAGAAATGGGAACAACTTAGAGAAGTTCAGTTTTTGCCAAAATCACTTTGTTAGCAAATGGCATTTTCCAGACATGTACCAGACAGCGCCCTCACCCCTGGACCTTTCCTCTACATTTGAAAGGCATTCCTTTCCAGTTCATTAGAAACAGCACTAGAAACCCAAATCATCTTATGGTCAGAAGGAATCTTGGAGACCAGCCCTTACAGTTTTGCACCCAGGACAGTAATTGCCTTTGCTGCATTCTTCATAAGCAGACATCCAGCCTTACTTGGACATCCACAGCAATGTGCCCTTTGATATTTCCTCCGGCAGCCATTCCTATGTTCAAGGGTTCTAATTATTATCTGTGTCAACATGAATGTCCAGAATCAGCAAATGTGCACTGGTAACCAGGTTTCCTGACTGTTTTGGTTACAGTGGCAACATTCCTCAGAGGATTTGTATGAAACAAAAGCCTTCAGTAAACAAAATAACTTAATGGGGAACAAGAAAACTAAAAATGTGCTAATAGGTAGAAATAGATATTACATTTGGATCTGCAGAACCTCTTGGTCCTTACTATGTAAGGAACTCCTGGTCTATCTTATGGCTACATCCTTGGTATTTTTACCTGCTTTCATGTCTCAGTTACACTAGGAAATATGGTAGGGACCCATTAAAATCTGAAGGCATAGTTGTAAACTAGTGAGAAACTAAGTGAGAAACATCCTCTATCTCACTTTTTTTTTTTTTAAGGCAACTAGATTCTGGCAATGCTCATTGTTAGAACCCTGAACATAAATGCACAATATTTTATTCATTGATTTAGTCCATCAACAAACATTTATTAAATATCTAAGATGTGCCAGCTGTTGAACTCAGTACTGAACAAAACCAGACATGCCCCTGCTGTTGTGGAGTCCACTGCCTAGAAAGTGAGTTGGCACTAATTTTAAGAAGAAAGAAAATGTGGAATTTCACATGATATTTCCCCTTAGAGAGTGATTGTATATATTTAGGAGATTCAGGGAAAATTACTGAGTAGCTAATTGACCAGAGATCCAAGGAAGATGAGAAATATAGATTTATAGGTGAAAATTTTATTTAAAGATTATCAATTCTGATATGGGAAATAGATATCATATATAATGCCAGTTTTTTTTCAAAGTCATTATCTGAACCTTTATTGGGGGGGGGCATCTTTCCTCTCTTCAACACCTTCTTTAAGTCTAAACTTTCAATGGATCTCACCATATTCAAAAAAATTTCATGAGATATGCAACATTTAAATATGCAATGTTTCTATTACAAGTTATGTTGAGGTACTTCTCATGGAATAATATGCTATTTATTTATTTTTTAAAATTTTTAATTAATTTTAAAAAATTTATATATAACAGCAGAATGCATTACAATTCGTATTACACATATAAAGAACAATTTTTTCATGTCTCCGGTTGTCTACAAAGTATATTCACACCAATTCGGGTCTTCATACATGGACTTTGGATAATGATGATTATATTCCACCATCATTTCTAACCCCATGTCCCTACCCTTCCCCTCCCACCCCTCTTTCCTATCTAGAATTCATCTATGCCTCCCATGTTCCCCCTCCCTACCCCACAATTAATCAGCCTCCTTATACCAGAGAAAACATTCAGCATTTGGTTTCTTGGAACTGGCTAGGAGATAACTAGCATTATCACCTCCAACTCTATCCATTTACCTGCAAATGCCATGATTTTAATGTCTTTTAAAGCTGAGTAACATTCCATTGTGTATAAATGTTATATATATATATATTTTTTTATCCATGCATTTACTGAAGGGCATCTAGGTTTGTTCCACAGTTTATCTATTGAGAATTGTGCTGCTATAAACATTGATGTGGCTATGTTCCTGTAGTGTGCTGTTTTTAAGTCCTTTGGGTATAGACCAAGGAGAGGGATAGCTGGGTCTATGGTGGTTCCATTCCCAATTTTCCAAGGAATCTCCATATTGTTTTCCATATTGCCTGCACCAATTTGCAGTCCCACCAGCAGAGTAAGAGTGTACCTTTTCCCCCACATCCTTGCCAACACTTATTGTTGTTTGTATTCATAATAGCTGTCATGCTGACTGGAGTGAAATGAAATATAGAGTAGTTTTGATTTGCATTTCTCTAATTGCTTGTGATGATGAACATTTTTTCATATATTTGTTGGTTGATTATATATATCACCTTCTAGGAAGTGTCTGTTCAGGCCCTTGGCCCATTTTTTGATTGGGTTATTTATTTATTTATTTATTTATTTATTTATTTATTGGTGTTTAGCTTTTTGAGTTTTTTATATAACCTAGAGATTAATAAAACCTAGTGCTATTTTGAACAACCAACAATAAAAATTAAAAAACAAACAAACAAAAAAACCTAGTGCTGTATTTCATGACTGAGGGGTAAAGATTTGCTCCCAAGATGCAGGCTCTCTTTTCACATCACAGATTGTTTCTTTTGCTGAGAAGAAACTTTTTAGTTTGAGACCATCCCATTTATTGATTCTTGATTTTAATTCTTGTGCCAAAGGAGTCTTATTTAGAAAGTTGGGGCCTAATCCCACATGAGGGAGATTAGGGCCTATTTTTTAATGCTTATTTTTAAATTGTAAGTGGACACAATATCTTTATTTTATTTTTATATGGTGCTGAAGATCAAATCCAGTGCCTTATGCATCCTAGGTGAGTGCTCTGCCACTGAGCCACAACCCCAGCCCAGGACCTACTTTTACTTCTATTAGATACAGGGTCTCGTTTTTTCCTAGGTTCTTGATTCATTTTGAGTTGAGTTCTGTGCATGGTAAGAGATTGGGGTTTAATTTCATTTTGTTGCATATGGATTTCCATTTTTCTCAGCACCACTTGTTGAAGAGACTATCTTTTCTCCAATGCTTGTTTTTGACACCTTTGTCTAATATAAGATAATTGTAATTTTGTGGGTTAGTCTCTGTGTCCTCTATTCTATACCATTGGTCTACCAGTCTGTTTTGGTGCCAATATCATGCTGCTTTTGTTACTATTGCTCTGTAGTATAGTTTAAGGTCTGGTATAGTGATGCCACCTGCTTTACTCTTCCTGCTAATGATTGCTTTAGCTATTTGGGGTCTCTTATTTTTCCAGATTAATTTCATGACTGCTTTTTCTATTTCTATGAGGAATGCCATTGGAATTTTGATCAGAATTGCATTAAATCTATACAGTGCTTTTGGAAGTATGGTCATTTTGATAACATTAGTTCTGCCTATCTAAGAGCAAGGTAGATCTTTCCATCTTCTAAGGTCTTTTTTCTTTCTTTAGGGTTCTGTAGATTTCATTGTGTAGATCTTTTACCTCTTTTGTTAAGTTGATTACCAAGTTTTTTTTTTAAGGCTATTGTAAATGGGCTAGTTTTCCTCATTTCCCTTCCTGAGGATTTGTCACTGCTATACAGAGATGGCTTTGATTTATGAACAACTTTTGTTCATTGACAGAACAACTTTTTGTTCTGTTAATTTTTTCAATTGTTTCTTTTGTTTCAAATTGATTGATTTAAGCTCTGATTTTATATCCTGCTACTTTGCTGAATTTATTTACTAGTTCTAGAAGTTTGCTGGTGGAATTTTTTGGGTCTTCTAGGTATAGAATCACATCATCAGCAAATAGTGTTAATTTGAGTTCTTTTCCTATCCATATCCCTTTAATTACTTCCGTCTGTCTAATTGCTCTGGCCAGTGTTTCATGAACTATATTAAATAGAAGTGGTGAAAGAGGGCATCATCCTTGTCTTGTTCCAGTTTTTAGAGGGAATGCTTTCAGTTTTTCTCCATTTAGAATGATGTTGGCCTGGGACTAAGCATAGATACCTTTATGATGTTGAGATATGTTTCTGTTATCCCCAATTTTTCTAGTGTTTTGAACATAAATGGGTGTTATATTTTGTCAAATGCTTTTTCTGTGTCTATTGAGATGATCATATGATTGTTATCTTTAAGTCTATTGATGTCATGAATTATATTTATTGATTTCCATATGTTGAACTAACCTTGCATCCCTGGGATGAACCCCACTTGGCCATAGTGCACAATCTTTTTGATGTGTTTTTGTATTTGATTTGCCAGAATTTTATGGAGAACTTTTGCAACTAAATTCATTAGTGATATTGGTCTGAAGTTTCCTTATTTTGTCTTTGTGTCTTTGCCTGATTTGGGAATTGGTATATTATTGTCATAGAATGATTTTGGAAGTGCAGCCTTTTTTTCTATTTCCTAAAATAAATTGAATAGTATTGGTATCAGTTCTTCTTTAAAACTCTTGTAGAACTCGGCTGTGTTCCATCCCATCCAGGGCTTTTCATGGTTGAAAGGCTTGTGATGGCTTCTTCTATTTCGTTGCTTGAAATTGATCTGCTTAAATTGTATATATCATCCTGATTCAATTTGGGCAAATCATATGACTCTAGAAACTTGTCGATGTCTTTGATATTTTATATTTTATTGGAGTACAAGTTTTCAAAATAATTTCTAATTATCTCTGTATTTCTGTAGTTTCTGTTGTGATGTTTCCTTTTTCATCATATATATTAGTAATTTGAATTTTCTCTCTCCTTCTCTTCATTATCATGGCTAAGGGTCTGTCAATTTTATTTCTTTTTTCAAAGAACCAACTTTTTATTCTGTCAATTTTTTCAATTGTTTCTTTTGTTTCAAATTTCTTGATTTCAGTTCTGATATTAATTATTTCCTGTCTTCTACTGCTTTTGGTGTTGATTTTTTTTCTTTTTCTAGGGCTTTGAGATGTAATGTTAAATCGTTTATTTGTTAACTTTTAAGGAATGGACTCCATGCAATGAACTTTTCTCTTTGGACTGCCTTCATTGTGTCCCATAGATTTCAATATGTTGTATCTGTGTTCTCTTTCACTTCTAAAAATTTTTAAATCTCCTCCTTGATGTCTTCTGTAACCTATTGTTCATTCAGTAGCATATTATTTAGTCTCCAGGTGTTGATGTAGCTTTGATTTCTTATTTTATCATTGATTTCCAGATTCATTCTATTATAATCTGCTAGAAATCAGGGTACTATCTCTACTTTTTTATGTTTGCTAAGAGTTGCTTTGTGGCATAATGTATGGTCTATGTTAGAGAAGGACCCACGTGCTGCTGAGAAGATAGTGTACTTGCTTGTTGAAGGATGAAATATTCTATATATGTCAGTTAAGTGTAAGTTATTGATTGTATTATTGACTTCTAGAAGATCTATCCAGTGGTGAAAGAGGTGTGTTAAAGTCACCAAAATTATTGTGTTGTGGTCTATTGGACTCTTGAATTTGAGAAGAGTTTGTTTGATGAACTTAGACACCCCATTGTTTGGGGCATACATATTTATAATTGTCAAGACTTATTGTTGAAAGTTTCCCTTGAGCAGTATGTAGTGTCCTTCTTTATCCCTTTTGATTAACTTTATCTTGAAGTCTACTTTATTTGATATGAGGATGGAAACTCCTGTTTGCTTCCACTGTCCATATGAGTACTATGAATTTTCCCATTCTTCACCTTTAGTCTATGGATGTCTTTTCCTATGAGATGAGTCTCTTGGAGGCAGCATATTGTTGGGTCTTTTTTTATTCCATCTGCTAGTCTATGTCTTTTGATTGGTGAGTTTAAGCCATTAACATTCAGGGTTATTATTGAGACATTATTTGTATTCCCACCCATTTTTGTTTATTTTTGGTATTTAATGTGACTTAGTTTCTTGTTTGATTAGATTTTTCTTTAGTATAATATCTCTCTGCTGATTTTCATCCTTGTATTTAATTTCCTCTTCATGGAATATTTTGCTGAGTATGTTCTATAATGCAAGTTTTCTAGTGTAAATTCTTTTAACTTATTTATCATGGAAGGTTTTTATTTCATCATCAAATTTTGCTGAGTATAAGATTTTTGGGTTGCATTCATTTTCTTTCAGAGCTTGGTATATGTTGTTCCATGATCTCCTGGCTTTGAGGTTTGATGTTGATGAATCTGCTGAGATACAACTTGGTTTCCCCCTATATGTGTTCTGATTCCTCTCTCTTGCAGCTTTTAAGATTCTATTCTTGTTGTGTATGCTAGGCATTTTCATTATAATATGCCTTGTGTAGATCTGTTGTAATTTTGTACATTGGTATCCTGTAAACCTCTTGCATTTGGTTTTCCATTTCATTATCTCATTGAAGAGATTGTGCATTCTTTTGGTTTGAAACTCTATGCCTTCCTCTATCCCAATAACTCTTAGATTTGGTCTTTTGATGTTGTTCCATAATTCTTGGATATTCTGTTCATGGTTTCTTTCTATTTTCACTGTGTGATCAACTTTATTTTCCAGATTGTATACTTTGTTTTCATTACCTGATGGTTTTTCTTCCACATAATCTAGTCTGTTGATTATGCTTTCTATTGAGATTTTTATTTGGTTTATTGTATCCTTCATTTCAAGGATTTCTGAACAATGTTTTTCAGAGTCTCTACCTCTTTCTTGAAGTAATCTTTTGCTACCTGTATTTGCTCTCTTATCTCCTTGTTGGAGTGATCAATTTTTGCCTGTATTTGCTCATTTAGGTCATTATTTAATTCACAGATTATTTTAATTATGAACCTTCTGAACTCCTTCTTTGACATTTCATCATCTTCAATGTTCATGGGTTCTGTTATTTTAGTATCCTGGTTTATTTGGGACACTTTCCTATCCTTGGTTTTGCATGTTGTCTGTGTGTCTTCCTTTATTGCAGTGTGGATCCTGGAGCCGGGTCCCATGCAAATTGGTGATGGCAGATCCGGTCTGGGACTGACCTCCTGCAGTAGTCTGTTGGTTGGAAGGAGCAGTCCTGAGCTGTGTAGGAGGCTGTGTTCCAGCGTGTGTTTGCAAGTGACAGGAAGAACCAGGGCCTACTGTGATCCTGGGTTCCCTGCAGGCTGGTATGAGCGGATCTGGGCCAGGACTGCCCTCCTGCTGTAGTCTGCTTGTTGGAAGGGGTCTAATGCCAGTTTTTACAGATATTGATGGCTGCCTATTATCATATAATGATTTGACAGGGATTTTGAGTCATGTCTTTGCAATCTTCCCCTTCTTCTGTTGTCAGTCTCTAAATCAACTTTAGTGTTCTGACCATTCTACTTGCCTATCTTTGTCTTAGAAAGTAATAAAAGCTATTTTCTCATTGAGTTGAAAAGTACCTTGAAAAAATGGAATAGGATACCATTCATCTTTTTTTTTTTAATGCTGGCTTGGTGGCTTTGCATTTAAATGGATTGTGAAGCTATTCCTTCTTTGTCAGCTCTTAAAAAATTTATTTGAAATGGCTCTTTGCAAATCTATGAAAACTTTAGGAAAATATGTATATTACTCCAGGAATTTGGAGCAAATCCATCCATTTGTCAACATTTTTGCTGCTTTTCACTTTCATTAGGAAAAAAAAAACCTACAGAGGAAATTAAAAAACACCTTTTAAAATGTATTCTATATTAACTTCAAGACCTTTAGGTTTTTAAGATCTGGGAAATCTGGCAGCAGAACATTTCATATATTGCATGCTACCCAAGAATATGAAATAGTTAGAAACAAGGAATATCTAGGAGTATAGAAAATGTTAGTGTTTCCAAAACATACAAGAGTAAAATGTTTACCACTTTTCCAAATGGAATATTAATAAAAGTATCAGCAAAGAGGGCTTTGGGTCTGGGCCTGTAGGCAAATAGGCTGCTTTATGATCTTAGACAAATGGGAGAAATTGCCAAGAAGGATGTCAATTTTTACTTCTAGTTTGCACTGATTTGGGGGCAAGTTGAAGAATTATTTTAAATATATACTTGCACATTTTCATTCCATTTGCTTTAAAAATATCTAATTTCCCAATTGATGATAAAATGTAGTCTTCTAAACTATAGAAATGCTCAGGTGTCTCCATTTAAAAGACAAAATGAAGATCAGTAAAATTGGTTTCAAATAAAAAATATTTAAGAAGGCTGTCTACAAGCATGTAAATGATTAATGAATCACTCTACTGCCGGCAGCAATTCAAGTAGCATAAACTAACCTGAATGCAGAGCAGAAAACACCTGCTCTTTTGAGTGTCTAATAACACGTGCTGGTCTCAGACATTACTATACATGACACACATATTAAGCTTTTTAATATTCATAAAGCAACATAACATAGGTGAGACCAACCTGGATTACCAAGGAGAAAATTAAGGGTCAGTAGGATAGGTAACTTGCATTACATGCGCATTTAGGGTTTGAACCCATGTCCACTTGGCTTAGAAAAGACTCTGTTTTTGTCTGCCTAGAAATATTGGTAGAAAGTACAACCAATTCTACCTCTTCTGCTCCCTACATCAATGTCCACATATTATTGCTTTGAAATTTTTTCAGCAGCTATGTTTTGAGATTAATGTAGAATGGAGTTTCTTATTTGTTGTCTTAACTTGCAACAGAAAACAGTGTTTGATGTGATGTGTCTGTACCCAATTTGAAAGTTTCTTTTTCCTGAAATTTTTGACCTTAGATTCCAAAAAACACCGTTTCTCTTGATTTTGAATCAGAAGTTTTGCCTCCTCATAACATACCACTTTTGGTACAAACATCTTGGGGCCTGGAATGTGGAGATTATTAACACATATGGCTGGAGAAGGATTTGATGGCCTCTTGGCATGGTTTCCTTTTCAATGTCTTGTGGAAATGGAAGGGTGGGGAGCTCATGGCTGGGTGTGGTCACTCTGGTGAATGTCTGAAGGGAGATTTTATTTATTTATTTATTTTTAATGAAACATTTTGCTTATTACTCTGAAGGGCATTTGTTAGAAACTTACTCCCCCAAATCATATTTTAATGGTATTTGTAGGTGGATCTTTTGGGGAAGTAAACAGGATTAGACGAAGTCAGGAAGGTGGGGTTCACCATGATGGCATTAGTAGCTTTATGAGAAGAAAGACCTGAGTTAGTAGGCTTGTCCAGTCTTGCTTTGCCATTCCCTCTGCCACATTATGATGACAAGAAGGTCCTCTCAAGATGCTGAGCACATGCTGGTGCTATCATCTTGGACTTTCTACCTGAAAGGAGATTTTTAAAATTTATTTATTTATTTGGTACATGGGGTTGAACTCATGGGCACTCAGCCACTGAGCCACATTCTCACCCCTAATTTATATGTTATTTGGAGAAAAGGTCTCACTGAGTTGCTTATGTTTCCCTTTCACTGAGCCTGTCTTTGAATTCATGATCCTCCTGCCTGAGGCTCCTGAGCCCCTGGGATTACAGGCATTCGCTACCACACCCAGCTGAAAGAAGATTTTAATTCAGCTCTCGACTTTCATTTTTTATTGTCTTTTACTAGTTAGTAATGAATAGGATTCTCTCTGTGAATAAAAACGTGTTTTATCTTCTTAGGACTCAACACAGATTTGATTATGTTGTATTTGCCCATGTTAAAATACATTGTTAAGTCTATTAACATGATGAATTATGTTTATTGATTTCCATATGTTGAACCAACCCTGCATCTCTGGGAAGAATCCCACTCGATGGTGGTGCACTATCATTTAAATATATTTTTGTATGCAATTTGCAAGAATTTATGGAGAATTTTTGCATCTGTGTTCATCAGAGATATTGGTCTGAAATTTTCTTTCTTTGACATGTCTTTGTCTGTTTTTGGTATCAGGGTGAGATTAGCCTCATAGACTAGGTTTGAGAAAAGTTTCCCTCCTTTTCTATTTCATGGTATATTTTGAGGAGTACTGGTGTTAATTCTTTGAAAGTCTTGTAGAACTCAGCTAAGAATCCATCTGGTCCTGTGCTTTTCTTGGTTGGCAGGCTTTTGATAGTGTTTTCTATTTCATTATTTGAAATTGATATGTTTAAATTATGTATGACCTCCTCATTCAGTTTGGGTAGGTCATATGTCTCTAGAAATTTGTCAATGTCTCTAATATTTTCTATTTATTGCAGTATAAATTTTCAAAATAGTTTCTAATTACCTTCTGTATTTCAAACATCTATTGTGATATTGCCTTCTTCATCTTGTATTTTAGTAATTTGAGTCTTCTCTCTTTTTCTCTTCATTAGTGTGGTCAGGGATTTATCTATTTTATATATTTTTTCAAAGAGCCAACTTTTTGTTTTGTCAATTTTTTAAATTATTTCTTTTGTTTTGGTATCATTGATTTCAGCTCTGATTTTAATTATTTCCTGTCTTCCACTGCTTTGGGTGTTGATTTGTTCTTCTTTTTCTAGGGATTTTAGATGTAGTGTGAAGTTATTTATTTGGGGACTTTTTATTCTTTTGATGAATGCACTCAATGCAAATAAACTTTCCTCTTAGTACTGCCTTCATAGTGTCCCAGAGATTTTGATATGTTGTATCAGTATTCTCATTTACCTCTAACAACTTTTTAATTTCATTCTTGATTTCTTCTATCATCCACTCATAATTCAATAGTGTATTATTTAGTCTCCATTTGTTACAGTAGCTTCTATTTTTTATTTTATCATTGATTTCTATTTCATTCTATTGTGATCTGGCAGAATGCAGAGTATTTTCTCTGGGTTTTGTATTTGTTTTTTGTATTTGCTTAGAGTTGCTTTATGCCATAAGATATGGTCTATTTTAGAGAAGTAGCCATGTGCTGCTGAGTAGAAAGTATATTTGCATGTTGATGGATGAAATATTCTATATAAGTCTGTTAAGTCTAAATTATTGATTGTATTATTTCTATTAGTTCTATAGTTTTCTTATTTAGTTTTTGTTTGGAAGATTTGTCCAGTAGTGAGAGAGGTGTGTTAAAATCACCCAGTATTATTGTATTGTGGTCTATTTGACTCTTTAGATTGAGAAGGATTTGTTTGATGTACATAGGTGCTCCATTGTTTGGGGCATAAATATTTATAACTGTTATGTCCTGCTTGTATATACGTCCCTTAAGAAGTATGAAATGTCCTTGTTTGTCTCTTCTGATTACCTTTGGTTTGAAGTCTACTTTATCTGAAATGAGAATGGAAACCTCTATTTGTTTATGCAGTCCATATGAGAGATGATTTTTTTTTTCCATTCTTTTCACCTTCAGCCTCTGGATGTCTTTGCCCATGAGGTAAGGCTTTTGTAGACAGAGTATTGTTGGATCTTGCTTTTTAATCCAATCTGCCAATCTATGTCTTTTGATAAATGAGTTTAGGCCATTAACATTCAATGTTATTATTGAGAAATGATTTGTATTTTCTGTCATTTTGATTAATTTATGGTTTTTTCTTTGTCTTAGTTTCTCAATTGGTTGAATGTCACTTTAGTGTAGCTCCTCCCTTTGCTGGTTTTCACTTTTTTTTTCCCACTTCATCCTCATGGAATATTTTGTTGAGAATGCTCTGTAGTGTAGGCTTTCTAGTTGTGAATCTTTTAATTTTTGTTTATCAAGAAATATTTTAATTTCATTTTCAAATCTGAAACTTAATTTTGCTGGATATAAAATGCTTGACTGGCATCTGTTTTCTTTCAGAGGTTGAAATACATTATTCCAGGACCTCCTAGTTTTGAGAGTCTGGGCTGAGAAATTGAGATCCAAATTGGTTTTCTCCTATATATAATTTGATTTTTTTTCTCTCATAGTCCTTAAGATTTTATCTTTATTCTCTCTGTTAGTCATTCTCATTATAATGTATGTTGGTGTGGGTCTTCTGTAATTTTGTACATTCGGGGTCCTGTAAGCCTCCTGTATTTGATTTTCCATTCCATTCTTTAGGTTTGGGAAATTTCTGTTGTTATATCATTGAAAATATTGTGCATTCCTTTGGTTTATATCTCTGCTCCTTCGTCTATTCTGATAACTCTTAAATTTTGTCTTTTCATGTTATCCCATAATTCTTAGATGTTCTGTTCATGGTTTCTTACCATCTTCTCCACATGTTCAACTCTACTCTCAAGATTATGTATTTTGTCTTCATTGTCTGAGATTCTGTCTTCCAAGTGGTCTAATCTGTTGGTGACGCTTTCTATTGTATTTATAATTTGGTTTACTGATTCCTTCATTTTGAGGATTTCTGATTGCTTTTTTTTTTCATGATCTCTAACTCTTTATTGAAGTGGTCTTTCACTTCCTGTAGTTTTTCTTTGATTTTACTCTTTATACTATCCTTTACTTCACACATCAGTTTAACTATATACAATCTGAACTCCTTCTTGGACATTTCTTCTACTGTGTTATCAGTGGCTTCTGTTGTTGAATCATCTTGGTTTGTTTGAGGCAACTTATTCCCTTGTTTTTTCATGTTGTGAGTGTGTTTTCCCATCTAAAAGTATGGATCTAAGGCAGGACAAATTCTACCCTTTAGACCTATAGTGTCCCTAAAGGTTTCCAGTGCTTCACCTTTACTAATGAGACCAATATCCACAGCACCCAGTGTACACAATATATAGCCTTAAACCTAATAGCTCCCACTAAGGTGTCTATTGCTTTCTTGCATTAAACCCAAATCATGAGTTCAGTAATTTTCTATAGTACAAAAAGAATATTTATTAAAATGTTTTACAATTTCAAATGCTGGATGAGAGAACAGAAGTAGTGTAGTATGCAATATTAGTAAGGGAAGAAGAGAGAAGCTAGAAGTAAAAATTCACAGGAAGAGTGGAAGAGGAGGTGATAGAGATTGGCTGTTGGTTGGAGAAAAGTTGCAAATAACATCCAAAAAAATAGACAAGAGAGAGGAAGAATACAAAGAGAAAAAATTAAGACATAAGAATACAACAAAGATGCAAAACACCATTCATATATCATTGTCCTCCTCCACACAGTGATGCATGAAAAACATCCTGTTCCAAATATGGTAGAGAGATTAATGAATAAAAAATAAAATAAATCTTGATGCAATGTCAAACTGTCTCTGTCAGTGTTCAACAGTTTCTCAGCCCTGTCTCTGACATCTCTTGGGATTACCAAACCCAGATCAGTCCTCCCAAACCCAGTCTCTATCCCACCCATCTGGGATTCAGATACTGCAGGTTTGGCCCTACTATAGTCCCAAGATCTCTATGCTGCTCCTACTTGAAGATACACTCATTCAAAGGAGCAATCCTGAGATACAGCAGCAAGACAAGGTCCACCAGCACTCTCAGCAGGAAGAATCATATGATCATCTCAATAAATACAGAAAAAGCATTTGACAAAATACAGCACACCTTCATGTTCCAAACACTAGAAAAACTAGAAATAGTAGGAACATACCTCAGCATTGTAAAAGCTATAAATGCTAAACAAAAGGCCAGCATCATTCTAGATGGAGAAAAATTGAAAACATTCCTGCTAAAAACTGGAAAAAGACAAGGATGTCCTCATTTACCACTTCTATTCAACATCATCCTTGAAACTTGAGCCACAGCAATTAAAAAAAGAACGGAATTAAATGGATACAATAGGTAAAGAACTGAAGCTATCACTATTTGCTCATGACATGATTCTATATCTAGAAGATTCAAAAAATTCCACCAGAAAACTTCTAGAATTAATAAATGAGTTTAACAAAGTAGCAGGATATAAAAATCAACATCCATAAATCAAATGCATTCCTATACATCAGTGATGAATCCACTGAAACAGAAATTATGCAAACTACTCTATTCACAATATCCTCAAAAAATGTCTGGGAATCAGTCTAACAAAAGAGGAAAAAGACCTCTATAATGAAAACTACAGAACACTAAAAAAAAAAAAATTGAAGAAAACTTCAGAAGGTGAAAAGATCTCCCATGCTCCTGGATAGGCAGAATCAATATTGTCAAAATAGCCATACTACCAAAAGCATTATACAGATTTAATGCAATTTCTATTAAAATCCCAATGACATTCTTCATAGAAGTAGAAAAGCAATCATGAAATTTATTTAGAAAAATAAGAAACCCTGAATATCTAAAGCAATCCTTAGCAAGAAAAGTGAAGCAGTAGGCAATCATAATACCAGAATTTAAACTATAATACAGATCTATAGTAACAAAAATGGCATGGCATTTGCACCAAAATGGAAGACTTGGAGACCAACAGTACAGAATAGAGGACACAGAGACAAGCCCACATAAATATAGTTATCTCATACTAGACAAGGGAGCCAAAAACATTCACTGGCGAAAAGATAGGCTATTCAACAAATGGTGCTGGCAAAACTGTAAATACATATGTAGCAAAATGAAATTAAACCTCTCTCTTTCACCCTGCACAAAAAGCAAATCAAAGTGGGTCAAAGACTTAGGCACTAGAACAGGGACCCTGTGCCTAATGGAAGAATTCTTCCTATTTTTATAGTCCCAAATCTTCACCACGTCGGCCTAGGATCTGACTTTCTTAACAAGACTCCTAAAGCGCAAGAAGTAAAATCAATAATAAATAAATGGGATGGATTCAAATTAAAAAGCTTTTTTCAGCAAAGAAAACAATTATTTAATAACGTGAAAAAAGAGCCTACAGATTGGGAGAAAAATTTTACTACATGCACCTCCAATAAAGCATTAATCTCTAGGATATATAAAGGACTTAAAAAATTTAACACCAAAAAAACCAACCAACCAACCAAACAAACAAATAACCCAATCACTAAATAGGCTAAGAAACTGAACAGACACTTCACAGAAGAAGAAATACAATTGATCAACCAATATGTGAAAAGTGTTCAACATCTCTAGCAACTAGAGAAATGCAAATCAAAACTACTCTAATATTTCATCTCATTCCTGTCAGAATGGCAATCATCAAGAATACAGGCAACAATAAATGTTGGCGAGGATCTGGTGAAAAATCTCATACATTGCTGGTGAGACTGCAAATTGGTGCAGCCACTATGGAAAGCAGTATGGAGATTCCTCAGAAAACTTGGAATAGAACCACCATTTGAACCAGCTATCCCACTTCTTGGTTTATACCCAAAGGATTTAAAATCATCATACTATAGTGACACAGCCACATCAATATTTATAGCAGCTCAATTCACAATAGCTAGACTATGAAACCAATCTAGGTGTTCCTCAATAAATGAAAGCATAAAAAATGTGGTATATATACTCAGAGAAATATTACTCAGCTTTAAAGAAGAGTAAATTTATGGTATTTGCCAGTAAATGGTTGGAGTTGGAGAATAAAGCCAATCCCACAAAACCAAAGGCTGATGTTTTCTCTAATATGCGGATGCTAATTCACAATAAGGGGAGCACTAGGGAAAAGATAGCCTTACCTTAGATTAGGTAGAGGGAAGTGATGGGAGGAGAGAAGAGGGGATATGGGGATAGGAAAGATGTAGAATGACACAAACATTATCAATGTGTGTATATATGTGACTACATGACCAATATGATTCTGCAACATGTACACTCAGAAAAATGAGAAATTATATCCCATCTATGTATGATATATCAAAGTGCATAAATGCATTCTACTGTCATGTATAACTAATTAAAACATAAAAAAATTAAAAAGAAAGTATGTGCCAAATTCAATATACTATTTTTCTAAAAAAATGACATTGTTAAAAAGACATCTGAATTATGAAATGATTCTCCAAAGAGTAAACAAGCTCAAATCATTTAAAAGTAATGGGGAAAGGGAAAAAAAAAAAACCATGTACAAAGCTGCAAGAATTAGTGAGAAAGTTGTCTGTTCGGGTAATGTTCTTATTGAAGACTTGATTTGCACTGCATTTTCACTATATTGGTAACAGAATATATTGCATCTAGAATAAATCTATCTTCTCAATTAGATGAACTGAGCCAATGAGGCAGAGTTTGTGTCTCATTTCTGTATGACCCAGTGGCCAGTACAAATTAGTCCTTAAATCATACTTAATGTATGGGATGGAATTATGTGCCAAAGAAGGGACAGTGTAGATTTTCCCACCTGAAGCAGGTGGTGCAGTGAAAGGAGTACGAACTTTGGAGGCAAGAGATGTTCTTCTATAAAACAGGTCTAATAAAACTTAAGAAGATGAGAGAACAAAATGAAAATACTAAGTGAAGTTATCCATTGCATACTTAAAACAAGACAAATTTCAGGGCTCTCTACCATCCCTTATTCTCTTCTTCTCCAAAGCAAAGAACTATGGATTCTTGCATTTAGTAAATAAACCTACGTTCCCTCAGTACCCTATGCAAGAACACAATCTTGTCTTCCTCTAACTAGTACTTATCTCCCGATTTACATTCTATATTAGACACCAATAAAAGAACATTTTGAATTGCTTGCTTTTTTTCTCCATCTCTATGCTGTGTTTGACCATATCTGATATGGACAGGAATGGTTCATGGCCTTCAACTTAGCAGCCATTCTCACATATCAGACAAGCTGCTTTCTTTTCAGATCAACCACTAGAGCCATAAAACCACATTTGTTACCTAGGAGTGCTATTCTTTTTCCTTTTAAGCAAATTCAGGTTTATTTCCAAGTAAATATTTTTGTGGAAATTTATCAACTCTATAAAATGGGACCAGAGAGTGCTAAAAAAATAAGCACATTTCTTTTACAGAAATTGAAATTACTTAAGACATTGATAACTGGTGGCTATTCTAGGAGTCTCATTTCTTATCAGAGATACTGAAATCCTTTTCTTTTCAAGAAAGAAAATTAAATATATTTGGTTCCTAGTTCCCCAACAATAAGAAACATTGTTATTTGCATCATCTCCTCATCTTATAGAGATATTATAGTCCATAAATGAATAATTTATAAGTAACACATATAAGTATATAATTTATATATAAAACAATAAATGCATATATATGTCTCATATAAAAGGTATCCAGCATACTTCCTACAGGAGAGATAGTAAACTTTTTATTTTAATATTTTGTTCCATATTTAGAAATAAATATCATCAATATTAGCTGAGATCATAAGGTACCATACATGTTTCTTTAACCAAAACAGCAGAATTTATTTGTTCAGATGATTTTTGGTACATTTATCCCAAGGTGATCCACTTAAGAGGAAGCACATTTAAAGGAACAAATTTTCCATTGAATCTATTGTATGTTGAAATTGCCTCTAGGGAATCTGTGTCTTATGAGATAATACCTTATTAAAATATTTATCATCATCAATCATCTTCAGCAATAAAATGGTTGCAATAGTAAATACATACTGTTTTTTGCCACCAAAGCTTCTTTCCTCTGGAAAGTAGAGAATATAGCATGTTCTCTCTGAAGACTATTTCTTTCTCCCTCATATACCACCTCTCTACCACTGGTTGGCCTTATTGGTTAGTAGTGGCACTGTCCTCTTGTAAAAACTATGCTTCCTGAGAAAAGAATCCCATTTATTATAGTATCAAAAAGAATAAAATACTTAGGAATCAACCTAACCAAAAAGGTGACAACATGTATGCTCTAAACTGCAAAATACTGATAAATCAAAGAAGATGTAAATAAATGGCAAAAACATCTGGCATATATGGATTAGAAGATTTAGTATTGTGAAAATGTCCATACCACACAAAGTGGGCTACAGATTCAATATGATCCCTATCGAAATCTCAGTGACATTTTTTTCTCACAAACAGAAAAAAATATGAATATTCACATAGAATCCTAAGGGACACCTGAATACTGAAAATGATCTTGAAGAGAACAAAGTTGGAAATTTCTAGTCTATCAAATAGAGTACAAAGCAACAGTAATCAAGATAATGTGATACTATTATAAAGACAGACATATAAACCAGTGAAACAAAATAGAAAGAGCCCAGAAACAAATCTTGAATATATGGCTAAGTGATTTTAGAGTCCTTCAATAAGTTGTATTGGAAAAACTGGGTATCCATATAAAAAACAATGTAGCTGAACCCATATTTTTTATGATATACACAAATTAACTTAATATGGTTTTAGACTATAAAATTCTTAGGGGAAAAGCATAGGAGAAAATCTTCATAACACTGAATATGACAAGGATTTCTTGAGGAAGAAACTAAAAGTTGAATCAACTAAACCAAAAGTAGACACAAAAGACTATGCCAAACTTAAAATCTTCTTCCCCAAAACATAAATAATCACTAGAATGAAAGGGCAACAACCTACAGAATGGAATAAGGTATGTTCAGATCATATATTTGATAAGGGTTTAGTATACAGATTTACAAGGAACTTCTTAACAATAATAACAAAAAAAATTTTTGATTGAAAAATAGGAGAAAATTTGAATGGACTGAAGGTATACCAGTAGACAACTTGCATATGAAAAGATGCTCAAAATCACTAATTGTAAGAGAAATGCAAATAAAAAAACTTAGTGTGGTATTGCTTCATACCCACAAGGATGGCCACTATCAAAATGATTGAAGATAACAGATGTTGGTGAGAAGTCAGAGAGACTGGAAAACTTTTACTCTTGTCTGCAAAAGAATGTAAAATGCTACAGTCTCAGCAGAAGACAGGAGGAAGATTAGTTTAAAAAGTAGAATTGACCCATCAATTCCCTCCTGGGTACATATACAAAATATTTTAAAGCTGACTAAGAGACTTTAGCACATCCATGCACATTGAAGCATTATTCCCAGTAACAAAGAAGTAGAAGCAAGTCAAGTGTCCATTGACAAATGAATGGATTAGAAAATGTGTTATATAATATGCACAAGTAGAGTATTATGAAGTCTTTAAGAGAAGGAAATGCTATCATGTGTTATAAAATGTCCTCAAGGACATTATATGAAGTAAATAAGCCAATCGCAAAAGAATAAATACTCTGTGATTTCACTCATGTGAAGTATCTAAAGTAGCCAAAATCATAGGGACAGAAAGTAGAGAAGTGTTTTCCAAGGGTGTTAGGGAGGAGAGAAAAGGAATAATTAGTTTTTAGTGTATATGTAGTTCAATTTTGAAAGATGAGATAGTTACAGAGATCTGTAACATGGGAGATATATTTACAACATAACTATGCTTAACAGTACTGATCTGCATATTTAAAAATGGTTAAGATGGTGAATCCAACGTTATGCATTTTTTACTTTGAATTTTTTTAAGAAAAAAAGAAAACAGAACAAACTAAAATCTGCTTCTTGGCCAAAGTTGACTGGTCTAGCAGGGACTTCTTGATCTAAGCAAAGCCAACCAAACATCTTCCCAGAATGTTAATTGTACTAAGAAATGGAGAAGAGACTTGATCATATTTAATAACTAAAAGTCTTAAAAGTTGTGAAGGTTGGAAGCTGCCAGAGAGATGTTTCCTACCTTATGGGAGAACTAGTCTCTAGTGAGAGAGAGAGAGGCAGAATGAAGGACAAAGGGAAGATGAAGAGAAAGTACTCTGGCATCAAAGGGCTGCTCTAAGCCTGCCACTCTTACTGCCATCAACACCACAGAAGCGATTTACATAAGGAATATCTTTGGAGAAGCCTACTAAATGTCTTATGCTCGTTTGTCATGTCATAAGATTACAAATCTTACACCATGTTCTCTAATCTCCATCGGCTTATATATTCTACCAGGATGATTGAATAAACAAATAGATCATTTCAACAATATGAGTAAGATAATGTGGCAACTTCAATTCTGGATATGATCTGAAATTTTCAATAAATTTAAATATGGGTTTTTTTTAATGCTGAGCAAAATGATAAACATTGGACTAATCCTATATAAGATAATGAAAGCATTCTTGGAAGAAATGGCACCCAAGTTGAATCTTACAGCATGGATAAAATTAAGCTAATCAAAGGAATTGGCATATAATATGCCATTAGATAATGTAAGACGATAAAAAAAAAATGGCCAGAGTCATGAGGCCTTCCTAGAGATCTCAGTGGAAAGTGAAAGCTATAGAAGATATGCAAAAGGACTGGGACAGTTAAAGCTGATTCTCCATTTTCTGGCTAAATCCTTTTAGAAATCACTGATCTCTGAAGGACATTTAAGCAGGAAAATGACATGTTGGATATGCATTTTAACTAGGTTGTGCTCACATCATTGTGGAGGATGAATTTGAGGGAGACAGGAATAAGGAAAGGTATTATGGACAGGTGTTAAAATAGTGCAAGAAAAATATTATCATTCAAATAGCATAGTATTAGTGTAGAATGATAGTATCTGTTTTGATCAAGTAAAGTTTTAGGACTCTAATTAATTGGATGTTCAGGTCCAAAGTAAAGAGGTAAAAAAGTGGGTTTCATGATGTTACAGAAGTTTGGCAAGATTTTCCTCCCTCCCTTGATGAGTGATCTGGGACCAGAACCTGGATCTTCTTCTCAAGGCAGTATTTCTCAGGGCTGTCAAATTGTTGATTGTAATTTAAGTGTCTCTTGCATGGCCATTTCTATTGTCTTTTCTTCACTCAAACATTCCTTGTTTAATGGACATTGAAAATCCAATGTGCTAGGTACCGGGGATAAAAGATGTGTAAATTATGGCTCCTGTCTTTAAAAAGCTCAGGAAAGGCAGAAGGCAAGCAAACAATTGCAATATCACATGACAGAGGGTGTCATTCAGATGTGTGCACAGAACTGAAGGAGAACAGAGAAAGAGGAACAAAATACATCATTGTATTCTAAAGGCTTTAGAGATACAAGACTCTTTTACCACCTGGATTCTAAACTTTAGGGAATAAGAACTATATTCTTTGTTTACTCTTGAATCCTTGCTACAACACATTTTAAAAACACATTTTAAACTACAACACATTTGAAACTCTTAATACACATAAAATGTACAAGTTCAAGATTGTGGTGTTCTTTATTTGAATTCCTGGGCATTATATTCACTGGGTTCATGGGAGATGTTTGTGACCAGGAAAATAGTGTTAATTCATAGTTTAAATATATTTGTAAATGCTCGGTAAAACATATGGAACAGAGCCAGTCCGATTTCCAGAAACTTTATGTTCTTTAGATGATCCTTCAATCTCACCTACTTTTAGCCAGTAAATGGAAGAGAGCCAGGTTTCCCACTAGTAGAGGAACAATCAAATCATAGTATTTCACTGATTGATGAACAAATGGTGAGCAACAATATTGAGTGATATTTGTTCTTCCTTTAATCATATAATAAATATGACACAAAAGTCATTAGACTTAGCATTAGGATTTATACATACATATTTTGCTCTGGGTCAGTCCTGATATGGATATACTACTACAATAGGTAACACATAATGACTATTCAATAGTGAACGGATTCATAAATTAATGAAACTTTCTCGTGGAAAATAAGTTGGAAGTTTTCAATTAGAAAGATAAAAGGATCAGTACAAGAAAAACAAAAACAAAAAATCCCTGAAACCTGGACACTGCTACTTTCTTTGCTACTCTGTTCGTCTGGGAAACTTAGATGGCAACTGTGTATGTTCTTTTATAAAATCAGAGATAATGTCTTTTGTTACAGAAATGTTATTAGTATTGTATCAAATAATATATGCAAAATATCATTATAGGTAGTCAATTATATTATCATTATTAATATTATTATTGATCTTCATTATTATCGATTATTGATCTTCATTCTCATTATTATTACTAGTATTGTAAACACACACAAAAATATACTTCGGCCTGAACAAATTAGGAATAGCTTTTTGAACTAATTGTTTTGAGTTGATTCAAAGATGAGAAGAAATAAACTATGCAAAAAAAAAAAAAAAAAGGCAGGTAATATGTCCTGGGCAGAGGAAAGACCATGTGTGATTTGGGAGACAGAAGAAAGAGCATGTTTCCTGCAAGCAGTTCTGTTGGACTTGAGCAAATTAAAGGAGGAGGCAGAGGTGGGACATAAGGAGCCCCTCTAATTGTACATTCTTTCCTCTTTCTATACTTACTGGGCAGAGGGCACATCCATGGTTTCCTGACCTGATGACAAAGGAGTTCCTTCATTTGGAGAAAAATATAAGGTTGCGTTCTTTTTCACACATATATTTTCAAACTTTGAAAACTATTGCTGATAAAAGAAAAACAAAGCTATTATTGAGTGTTCTGTTTTGTGAACGTGTGCTTTTCCCTTTAGAGTTACATGAGAGCTAATTAGGGAGAAATTTTCTTGAAGTGGTGCTGAATGATTTGAGCACTTGTGTAACCCTTAACTTGAGTTGGAGACCACACTAATTGCTAGCACCATCTCTGTAAAATAGCCCAGGCCTCTGTTGTCTTTGTTTTCTCTATCAGTCTGATTGTGATTATTAATTCTAGTCCTTGGGAAATGAATGCATTTGACTGTGTGCAGGAGAAGTTGGTTCTAATATGTTATATCAAGGATAAAATAAATATTGATGCAATTTAATTCATACCGGTCTTCCTTCCCTTATAGCAGTGCTAAACTTTGCATGATGCCAGGAATGAGCAAGAAGCAGGCAAGGCTCTTCTTCTAACCACCCTGATCTTGAATGTTTATCAGAGGAGCAGTTGAGGAAGAAGGAAAAGTGAAGACTAGTCTACACATAAAGCTTCCAACTATATAAACTGATTTGTTCTTCCTACCATCCCTTCAAAATACAGATTATCCTTATTTTATACCAAGGAAACTGAGGCTCAGACAGGTGAAATAGTATGTGCAAGGTTCACACAGAGTGTGATGGAACTCTGTGTAGAACTTGGACATTTTATTTCACCTGTCTTTAGATCTGTGTTTATCTAACTCTGGAGGAGCTCTGCTCTGCTTTTTATTATCACAATATTCTCACCTTTTCTGACTGTTTACATTTGCTGCATTTTATCAATTTCAAGACACTTTTTCACATTGTGAAATGTTCAGATATGTTACCTGAAATAGAAATAAGTAGTGTGTTACAATGACCATTAGCCAAGAAAGAATTCTAACTATTTGCCATTGCTCATCTGTGTGTGCACAAACTTGGGTATTATTCTTGGAAGCAAGATTTGATAACTGCCACATTTGATGGTTTTGTCAACACGCCATTTAAGTAAGATTCAAAAAATGGATTGTATGTCCTGAGAATTTTTTAAAATTTTTCCTTTGATAAATGAATTCTGAAAAATCCACCTTTCCAATGAGCACCCAGGTGATGTCATGATGCTTATAAAATATGAATGTAGGACCTTAGTAGTTTATTATCCTAACCAGAGTTAAAGGAGAAAAACCTCAACTGTTTTTGATATGCCTCTTTTGCTATCCAGTCATGTGGACTATTGTAGAAGTGCTTTGGAAATTGCTTTTGGCTCCCTTTCCTTTGAGTGCTCAATTTCCTATGAGAACAACTAGCACCTCCTACATTACCTAGTGTAGGAGTCTTTATCCCTCTTAGGAAGCAATGTGTGAATCCTATTCCACTGCAGTGTGAAAGCCCAGAGCACCATCTCCTAGAACAGGGCACATCTTTGCCTGCCATGACCCACCTGGTTCTTGACACTGTGTGATCTGGGTGAGGCACTGCCCCATCTCCCAGGCTGAAGCCCAACTTTTTGGATAACAGCTACTCCTCTCCTTTGTTATTCTGCTCCACTTCAAGAAATCAACTATTTTCTTTTTCCCCAGAAAGTATAAAGCAGATTTTGTTTCAAGTTTGGTCACTGTGATTAATAATAACAATGATGTATGACTTTTTCTATTTCGGTCATAACAGATCACCACAGAATCAGTAGCTTAAAACAATACAATACAATTTTATTATCTTACATTTCTGAAGAACAGAAGTCTGAAATGGGTCTCACTGAACTAAAATCAAGGTTTTTTTAAAATTGTAAAAATAAGTCAGTGACAATTAAAGGTGTCAGTATGGCTGAATTTCTTTCTGGAAGTTCTAGGAGAAATTTAGTTTCCTTGCCTTTTTCAGCTGCTACAGGTCACCTATACTTTTTAGCTGTTGACCTTTTCCACCACTTTCAAAGTTGGCCATTTTCCATCTCTGACTTGCCTTCCTGCACAACTCTCTTCTTGTTCATGGCCTGGAAAAGCTCTATTATTTAAGATTTCAGATATTAGATTGGGCATACCTGGATAATCCACACCACTCCCCCCCTCTCAAATCCTTAAGTTTACTTCTACACAATTCCTTTGTGGAACATATTTAAAGTAATATATTTACATATTCCAGGGATTAGGGTGGACACATTTTTGGAGAACCATTTTCTGCCTATTAAAAACGACCACCATTTATTATGGTTTTGGTACCTTACCTTATACTCTAAACAATATCAATATGTAGAGATTCCATTACTTTTTGCATATGAAGGAACATGGCTGAGACAAATGGAATTGCCAAAGGTAACCTAGCTGAGAAATGTCAAAGTTGATGTCTGAACTAAAGTCATCTAATTCCCAAGTCTATGTTCTTATCACCTTCTTCTGCCTTCCGTCTTACTTATTAAGGATTCTGTAAACCAATGCCCTGATTTAACAGAGAATTTCCACGATGACAGTTGGGTTGCTGTGTTGGTAGTAGCGGGGGTTTATTCTCAGAAATACGTGCAGTAATCTAGAGTTGATGCTGAAAATTTAAAAAAAAAAAAATTGCTCTGGGTGGCACGCCTTGTCATCAGTGACCCTCCTCAATAACCAAAGGAAAACTCATTGAGAGTGCTTCTAGACTTTAACCAGGCTGATTCCACCAAGTTTGATCCAGTGTAAGATTTTTTTAAAATTGTAAAAATAAGTCAGTGACAATTAAATGAATTCTGTCCAATATCTCTGTTAAATTTGTGTCACTTTTCTACAAAAAAAGATTCATGTTTTTGTCTTTGCTAGGAGCATGACAGCTAAACCCCGTGAATAGTACCTGTGATGCAGACTGTGTCTCAGTGTCTGCGCCAAGTCCACTGATGCTCGGTGTATAAAGGGCTAGCTGGTGTCTGGTAGAAAATGTCATCTTTAGAACAAACCAGAGCCAGTCTTTCTTTCCTGCCATAATTTCCTATTGACCTTAAAGCAAACAAATGAAGCTCCCCCTATCACACAAGTGTTTGTTTGAAGTCTTTTCAGTTCTTCACCAGTCCCCCAAACTATCCCAGTTGGATCCAAATCTTAAAAAAATATATTCTCAGTTTTCTAATAAAATTTTACTTTTTATGGGGATAGGACTCATTTTGCTCTCATTGACTAACCCAGACCCAATTTTGATACACAGTAGGCTTAAAATAAGTGAGAAAATTTCTTCCTGTATTATTATATAGGAGATATTAACTCAAGTTTTGCTTTTGAAAACTGATTTGAGTATGCTTCTTTGTATACATAAGATTAGGAAATCGTTCTAAAACTTGGGTACATACCAGAAACCTCTGCCTACCTTTAAAGCAATTCAAGTGTCTGGGCCCCCTCATTGGTCTTTTACTTGAGAACTTCTATAATAAATATATTTTGCAGGTCTCCTTAGGTGATTCCAGAATTATCCATCTGCAAATTGTTTTTGAGAATCACTCTACCAGGGTAATATAATATTCAATGGCATTCTACCAACGTTTATGAATCATTTACTTCCTATTAAACAGTGTGCTAAATGATGTGGATACAAACTAAATAAGTTTGTTTCTGTCCTCAAAACATAATGGAGGTGATATCTAGCAAAGTAAAGAAAAAAATGACAACAGAATTTGATAGTGAAACAGTCTCTATAGCTGCCCTTATTTTAATTTTTCTGTTATTGTCAACTCTTGCTATTGGCAGGTGAGTTTTGGCATTAGGGACCATTCCCATTGAAATTGAGTTAACCTATTTTTTTAAGGAGCATCTGAGTTATTTTTCACAAAGTGACTTGATGAAGCATGGTCTTTCTGAGTTTTCCCTATCTCCAAGATACCAATAAGTCTGGGTGAGATAGGGATAAAAGTTAAAATAATGTGAAAATAATATAAAATGAAAATAACAATGGAGAAGACAAGGAAATTACCAGCAATTGGACAAGCATCCAAACCCCTATTTTATACTCTGGAATTAATCTTTTAAGTCAATAGCCCATGGGCAAACTTTGACTCAACAAATATCCTTAGTTCTGAACATGAGGGCAGCGAGGATAGTATTTTTCCTAAAGAGCCTACACTATTCCATTCCTTCAGCACCTTCTATGTGTCAGGTCCTGTCAGATAGCAGGGAAACCATTAGAACAAACCAAAGATTCTGCCTTATCCATTGGTATTTTATTGTAAGTCATTTTTTAAAAATGTCTATCCTATGTGTGGCTCATATGTGTGTGCTCCCTGAAAGAAAAGACTTCCGCATTTTTCACCACTTTATTTTCAATGCCCTTTGTAGACCCAGCTCATTAACTATTTGTGGATAAATGAATGAATGGATCAGTGGATCATGAAAATCAGAGGTTTTTTTTTTTTTTTTTTTTGGAACTATCTTGGGGGATACTTTATCAAGCATATAATAGAAATAACAATGTGTTGCTGGGCATATCAGATGTGTACTTTCTGCTTCTACTCAAAACAGGAAGTGTCACTTCCTTCAACATGAAATGGTATATTAGTCAGCATAGACTAAATACGTCAAAACTAAACCCCACAATTTCAGTCATTTAACACAGTTAAGTATGATTTCTGTTTTATATTACACAGTCATTTGAGAGGATCTGCTGTCAGCTGTGACTTAGAGATAGAGGCTCTTTCTGCTTTGTTGTTTTACCATCTTGAACTGTTTCTTTTCAAAGCTTTAAAATAGGGGTAGAAAAAGTAGAGAAGATATGCGACATGGTATGGTCAGAATTTGAAGTGACATATATTACTTTCATCTATATTTCATTTACATGATCTCACTGAGGTGTAAGGGGGCTCAAAAATACTCACTTTGTATGCTGGGAAGGAAAATGAAATAGTATGGTGAACACATGGCATTATCTGGTGATATATATTTAACACTGAGTTTAAAAATGATAGTAACTGTAGTATTTCTAGTCACAAATAATGTATAGAAAATCCAAATAGGAAACAAAATATCCTATGCTAATTATTTAATAAATATCTAATAATCAGATATTAACTAATTCATCCACTTGATATTATACATATAAATTCATTATCACCTACCACTATTTTCACTAGTATTGTTCACAGTTTGGAAGGGAAGATACATGACCCACTATAATAAAGTAAGAAGAGTGCTTCTATAGGTAAAGTACTATTATGGAAAGTCTATAATAATATTTGAAATAGTTATTACTGCTGGGCACAGTAGTGCACACCTGTAATCCCAGTGGCTCGGGAGGCTGAGGCTGGAATTCAAAGTCAGCCTCAGCAATGATGGGGCACTAAGCAACTCAGTGAGATCCTATCTCAAAATAAAATACAAAATAGGGTTCGGGATGTGGCTCAGTGGTTGAGTGCCCCTGAGTTTAATCCTCAGTACCAAAAAAAAAAAAAAGGAATTACTATTACCTTGAGCATTTAGTATGCACCAGATACTTTACATATGTTATAGAATCTATTTTCCCAGACATACTTATCATCATTGGTATTGTATGGATTAATTAAGGGTTAGAGAAAAGTAGTCTTTTGCTCAAAGGTCTCACAGTAATTAATATACTTTTGGTACTTGAACAAGCAGTAATTACCATTGGTTATAAAAGTTTTTAAAATAAGAACTGAATGGTTTTACCCTAGATTAAATAATGTAGCATAAAAATAATGTAAAATTACTAAGAGATAATCCACATGAGATGAGCATGGAGAATGTTCCATGAACCCACAGAGTCTTGCTAGCTTCTAAGTGAGGAACTAGAAGAGGCATCAGAGAAGGTGATAGAAGAAACTTCTATACATCTATCCTTGCTTAGATGCAGAAAGCTATAAAGGTAATCATCACAGAATTCCCATTCCATGTGTGGGGCCTATCTTAAACAAATTTAAACATTTTTGTAATCCCAGATTAAAAAGAAAATTTGTTACTGTTGTAGGTACACACAAAATGTGTATGTATTTGTGTGTGTAATATTTTTTGAACTATGAGAGAGAGAGAGAGAGAGAGAGAGAGAGAGAGAGAGAGAGAGAGAGAGAGAGAGAGA
>NW_026000174.1:1677611-1689713 GCF_001458135.2 Marmota marmota marmota
TGAGAGAGAGAGAGAGAGAGAGAGAGAGAGAGAGAGAAAGGAGAAGGAGAAGGCAGATGGGGCAAAGAAGGGAGAGAAGAAATAGCTCCCATCCAAATTTGTCTTTTTATTCTGAAATGTGTTATGCCCTGATAATGCAATTACATATCCACATAAACACCTAAGTGATTTATGTGTGCATACACGCCCTATCAAATTAAATGAGAAATTTTGTGTTTATCTTAAGTAATTTATTGTTTTGGTGATCTATGTAGGATCAGTAGCCAATGTGATTTCTAGATACGATATCTCTAAGATAAAAGTCATTATCTTTTCACAATAAAAAAACCCCCCAAAATGACTAGCGTTCTGCCTAAATTTAATATGACCTATTTCTCCCTCCAACCCTTTTGACAGAATTTAAATGCCTAGGCAATATAAATTTCCCACTGAGGCAAAAATAAAAATAAAAGATTCAATAATTACTCTGCAAATTAGAGAAGCCAGCTAGGATAAGGTACTTAAGTTGGATATCTTCCATTGCAATAATGTGAAAATAACAGATTTAATGAGAATGGTATAATGAGGTGGAGTAACAATTTCATCCTTGAGCCAAAGTCACATTTTTCTCTCCACAGGATGGATTAAAGAGGTGAATTGAGCAAGAAGCTCACCTGGTGAACAAACTGCCTTTGCAGATGTAAGTGGCATGCAGCTGGCTTTAACTGCTATGATTTGCTTACCCATATGTGGTATTACATGAAAGAAAGAAGAACTGAAACTGGAGAGTGGGAAATGCAATTTTTAGTACAGCTTTGCTGTCAGCAATGAGAATTGCTTTTCTAAAACCAGGAGTATGCTTGATGAAAACATCCTCCGACATGCTCAACATTGCCTTGGGATAAATTTTTCCAGATACCATGGAATATTTATTTTTTATTTTGTGGTTTTATAGCATTTTATTGTCTACTTTGTGTAATGCTGTAAAGTTCTTACGCTGCCCTCTGCTGTTTGCTGAGCTGCATGACCAGATGTTCACACACAAGTAAAAGGCTGAGTTTAATTTACTTTTTTTTTTTTTTCTTTTTGAGTATGGGTTAGCCATCAGGGATAAAAGAGAATTTAAAAAATAGTATAATGAATACTATAAATGATGAAGCATAGATTTCAGAATCAGACAAAATTAGCGGCTGATTCCAGCACTACCTAATATCAGCTATAAGATCATGGAGAATTTTTTAAAGTATTCTGAGACTCAGGACTGAGTTTCTCCATACATATAAAATGTGATTGCTAATACTTATTTGCATTATGTTTTAAGGATAAGTCATGCATGCTAAGTGCCAGAAACAGAGTAGTCATCAATAGTGTGAAGCTATTACAATAGAGATTAGTCATGCATTCAATAAGAGGATAAGACAAATGGGGTCTCCAGCAATTATGTAGCAGAAGTGGAAACTGATTAGATGGTTATTGCAAAAATGCAGAAAGTGAGGTAGATTTAAATGAGTTTATCAGATATGAAAATGAAACTGATTTAATGAATCTAAACTGGTAACCAAGTAGAGACTATTTAATAAGGGGAAAGAAATGGGAAGAATAATCAGGAGGCTACTGATGTAGCTAGGGATGAAAGGGGAGGAAGGCATAACATATAGGGCAACAATACTAATGAGAAGGGAAGCAACGTTAACACCATCACAGTGGAGGTTGAATATGAGCAATTTGACAATAGATTGATTAGAACATATGAAGAAAAGAAAATTTGATTCTAGGTACTTTGGAGGGATAATGGTGGCCAAGTTCAGAGATTGAATAGGAATCAAGTTTGGCAAGAAAAAGAAATAGTAAGGGTATGGGAGGAGGTGGGAAACTAACATTTATTTGTCACCTAGTAAAGGAAGCAATTTTCTTTATTCTTCACAATACTGCAAAGTGCACTTTATTATTCACAGATCCAGATGAGAAAATTGAGATCCAGAAAAGCATCTCATATCTCATTAATGGCACCCAGTAGAGAGTAAATGAGCTGGAATTTAAACAATTTTATTTACTTTCCAAGTCTTATGCCCTTTTCGCTATGCCAGTGCAACACCAGTGCTAAAGAAGCAGCAAATAAAGGGGTCCTGGTTCCTTGGATGATTTCCTCAGTATTTCTGATGTTCCCATGCATGTTGTTGCTTCTCTCCTGCGGATGCGTTTCTTCTTCAGATGTGGAGAATAAGAGAATTATACCCGTCTGTCATGTCCGTACACAAGTCCACCCATGATCATACTCGAAGTTTGCTGTTAACTGAATATTCTTTCTTCATTGGCATTTGAACTGAGCAACAGATTTGACAATTTCAATTTAAATTTTCTCAAATTCTCATTTGCTTTGTTAGTATTCATTACTTGCTTGAAATTGCACCACATGTTTAATTCCCTGAAAAATGCTTATAGGAATGCTTGCAGCTGAATGATATCAGAGAAAATTTACCAGTATCACTGTTCATCTTCTGTCAAGTGAGAAAATCTGAAGAGCACTGAAGGGTGTCATTTCCTTCTCCTAGTCACCTGGGTCTTATTCTGCAGAGCAGGTCCACATAGGCCTCATTAGCATTCTGAAGCACAGAGTGTCTTTCAAGAAAAGAATTGCTAAAGTGAAAGAAAATGGGAAAGCAAAAAGAAAGCCAAGGATGTGCAGGAACCTCACAGAGACCTCCTATCAAAGAGATACAAACTAGCCTCTCACAGACCCCAAAGCCCTAGAAGCCTTCTAACTTTCTTATTTCCATAATGTCTTCATTCTTCTTATTATTAGGTCAAAACTGATATTTTTATTAGATCAAAACTGGTTAATTTGGATTTTCTGAGAAGATTCCAAGAAAAAATTATTTATATAAAAAATTTATTAAGGAAGAGAGCAAGAGGAGGTGAAGAAAGCTTTTGGGCTATGATACTAGTCTGAAAGTTATAGAAGGAGAGAAGGAAGGAAAGAGGACTGAGGTAGAATGAGGGTATACAAGGAATTTTCATTATGTCAGAGTTACCCATTGGATAAGTTGCTTGTTTCCCCAGAATGGATACACCTGGATCCATTGCAGTGGTTGATCAAAGGGCATCAGCTGGGGCCATCAGTTATTTATGCTCCCTGCAGCTAGAAAGCTTAGCAGCATATTTTGTTAGTGGTGTAAGTAACTATACCCAGGGATCCATCTGAAATATCAGAGAAAAGTATAAAGAAATAATTAAACATGTAGGTTTTGGAAATAAGCTTCTTAAGTCCAATTATGAGCTTTATTATTTCGCTGAGACAAGATATATATATTCTATTTTAAAAGATTCTTTTAGTAGTAGATGGACACAATACCTTTATTTATTTTATGTGGTACTGAGATTTGAACCCAGTGCCTTACACATGCTAGGCAAGCACTCTGCCACTGAGCTACAGCCCAGGCCAAGACATAGATTCTTTCTATCACCATTCAGCATTGTATTGGAGACATTGACCAATGAAATACAGTAAGAAAAAAATAAACATAATCATAGAATTAAATGGAAGAAATGACGCTCTAATCACACACAGTTAACGAGAGTGAAAGTGTAGAAAATCTAAAAGAATCTGTGAATTTTTACAATTAATGGGTAGATTTTAGCAAGGCTGTTTATAGAAGATCAATGTACAAAAATTAACTGTATTGCTATAGCCAACAAGAAGAAATTGAAAAGTAAAACTTTGATGATACCATTTAAGAAAATATTAAAAACACCACATTCCTTTGGGAAAAAAAAAATCTAACAAAATAAATTAAAGGCCTAAATCTACCATGAAAACTATAAAATATTACCAGGAAAAATAAATAAGATGTAAAGAGGAAATGTGCTATATTCATCAACTTAGATACTCAACACAACAAACATACAAGTTATCCCCAAGGGGGTCTACAGATTTGATGAAATCCCCATAGAGATTTCAGGTAAAATGATACACTGAATATAAAATTTACATGGAAAAAAGAAAATAAACCAGTAAGTTTTACAGGCAGTATAAAACTTTATGATACTAAAGTACATTTTAAAAAGGATGATTGCTTCTATAAACAGCACTTTGTCAATTGGATATCAATATTTTATTTATTTGTTAAGCCTCAGCTTTTTTTTAAATAAAAGTATTACCTTTAACTGACAAATAATATTATATGTATTCATGGGCTACATGGTGGTCTTATGCTATATGCATACAATGTGAATAGATTAAACCAAGCTAATTTACATACTCATAACCTCAATTGTCTATCATTTATTTATGATGAGATTTAAAATTTACTCTTTTAGCTACTTTGAACTATAGCTAAAAGTCATTTATTATTGAATATAGTCATGCACTATGCAGTAGATATCAACACTTATTCCTTCTGCCTATCTGAAACTCCATACCCTTTGATCAACAACTCTCCATTCCCTCTCTCTCAACCTCAACGCAGGCCTCTGGTAACCACCAATCTTCTCTCTACTTTTAGGAGTTCAAATTTTTTTTAGAATATAAATTAGGTAATGTGCTATTTGCCCTTTTGTGCCTGGCTTATTCCATTAACTTAATATACTCCAGGTTCATCTATGTTGTCACAAATGACAGGATTTCTTCATTTTTAAGGCTAACCATTATGCTTACATACTATATAGTCTTTATTCATTCATCCACTGGTGGGTGCTTAGATTGATTCCATTACTTAATTAGTGTGAATAATGCTGTAATGAACTTGGTAGTACAGATATTGTTTTGATACACTGATTTCCAGTTTCTTGAAATTATACCTAGAAGTAGAATTACTGACTCATATGTAGTTTAGTTTCTTAAGAAATGACTAGATCATATTCCCACCAATCATAATTTATATTGTTGGGGATGCAAATCAAGTCAAGATGGCACCTGGCATTTTTCCAGGAGGAGTGGTTTGTGAAGCAACGGCCAGCAAGCCATTAAGATGATGAGGATTCCTTATTGGCTGACTGCTGTATCTAGATGATGTTAATTGAGTCAAGCTGTGTGTAATTAGTTAGGTATATATACCTCTGCTGTCCCGAAAAGAAGGGTTCCGCTACCTTAGGAGCCCGCTACTTTGAGTTCTCGCTCAGTTCCAGCTGAGTTCACTTGCAATAAAGTAGTTCCCGCTTCAACCTTCAAGTTGCTTGTCACCTCCCGGTTATTTGCCCAGCCAGACTGCGGCATTATATTCCCACCAAAAATATACAAGAGATCTCTTTCTCTGACTGTATCCAAAATTTATATTTCATCTTTTTGTTAAAAGCCATTCTAACATAATTCCTTATTTACATTTAATTTGCAATTCCCTAATGATTTATGATACTAAGCATTTCTTCATATACCTTTTGGCCATTTCTATGTCTCCTTTTATAAAATGTCTGTTCATGATCTTTGGTCATTTTTAATTGGGTTATTTGTTTTCTTACTTTTCAATTGTTTGACTACCTTACATGTTTTGGGATATTAACTCCTTATAATATATACGAATTACAAATATTTTCCCCATTCAGTGGTTTTTCTCTATTGTTTCCTATGCTGTAGATATCAATATTTTACAAAGTGAAACAATTCTACCTCACATAGTATACAATAATGAATCAGATATTTTAATGTGAATAGTAAATTAATAAATTAAAGGTAAACGTAAGAGAATTTTTTCATGAATGTATAGTATGCAAAGATTGAACCCCAAAACACTAATCATAAAAAGATGGACAAATTAGACTCATTTATAACTCCTGTTTGTCAAAAGGTAACATAAGAATGTGAAAAGGGAAGTGACAGATTGAGAGAAAATATTTCATATAAATATCTGATAAAGCACTTTAAAACTGATAAGGAGAATAAAATTTAAATTTATTCAAACAAAAATCAAATTATAACTCTTCAGAAAAGACCCACACAAGTATAGTCAACTGAATTTTGAAAAATCAGAAAAGCAATGCAATAGAGAAAGAGTAATCTTTTTAACAATTAATGCTGGAACAACTATACATCCACATGAAAGATCATGAATCTAGACACAGACTTTGCTCCCATCACAAAATTTAGCTTCAAATAGCTTAGAGACATAAATGAAAATGCAGGGTCATGAAACTGCTAAAACATAATGTATGAAAAATTCTAGATGATGTTGGGTTTGATGATGACTTTTAGATATAACTCTAGTAATGGAATGCATGAAAGAAATCATTGATAATCATTGATTTCATTAATATCTTAAAAAACCTTGTGCCCTGAAGAAGACCCTGCCAAATGCATGAGAAACAGGAAGACAAGAAACAGACTGAAAGAAAATATTTGCAAAAGACATATTTAATGGACTGCTATACAAAATATGCAAAGAACACTGAAAACACAATACTAATGAAATAAGAAACCTGACTTAAAAATGGGCAAAAGATTCAAACAAACGTTTCAGCTAAGAAGATATACAGATATAAAGTATGCATGTAAATATGTGCTCAGCATTATGTTATTAGGAAATTACAAATAAAAACAACAATGACATATCACTCAATACTTGCTAGAATGGCCAAAATCCATAACACTTGTAACAAGTACTAACTGCAGATGTGAACCAACATGCACTCTCATTTGTTGTGAGAATACAAAATTGTATAATCTCTATGGAAAATAGTTGGATAGTTCTTAAAAATGAAACTTAGCCTTACCATTTAATTCAGAAATCACACTCCTTTGTATTTACCCAAATGAGTGGAAAACTTTTGTCAATGTAGAAGCCTAGACACAGATGTTTGTAGCAGCTTTATTCATAATTGCCCAAAGTTGGAAGCCACTAAGATATCCTTAAGTGGGTAAATGGATAAATAAATCATGGTATATCCGGCCAATGAAATACTATTCAGAATTTTAAAATCTGAGCTATCAAATCTAAAAAGAGCATTAAGGAACTGTAAATATGTATTACTAAGAAAATAAGCCAATTTAAAATGGATATATATTATTATGAAAAATGAAATGAAAGATTCCAACCACATAAAGCCCTGGACAAACCAAAATATCTAGACAACATAGAGATCAATAATGTCCAGAGCTTGGGATTAGGGAGCAGTAAGTAAGTGGAGCAAAGGGATTTATAGGGCAGTGAAACTACTCTAAAACTATAGTACTAGGTATATATCACAATATATTTGTCAAAAATCTGTACAATATACAACACAAAGAGTACCATAAATTAACTTTGGACTTACGTGATAATAACATGTCAGTGTCGGTGATCAGTTGTAACATATGCACCACTCAGGTGCAGGATGTTGACTATGTTGACTATGGAGGATGTTGTGTATATGTAAGAGGAGGAGACACATATTTCTCAGGGTTCTCTAAAGGAACAGAACTAATAGGATAGGTATATGTATGATTAAAAAGCAGATTAATTAGATTGGCTTATACAATCATGAGTTGAATAGTCCATAATGGCCATCTGTAGGCTAGAGAGCTAGAACAAATAGTAGCTGCTCAGTCCAAGGGTCTGGAGCCTTAGAACAATAGAGATCAATTATGCAGCCTCAGTTCAGAACTGAAGGCCTGGAAACTTCCTGAAGAATCACAGGTGAGAATGCACATTGAAAAAATAAAAAAAGCTGGAGTCCAATATCCATGGGCAATGGTGGCATCAGCAGAGGAACCTGCTTAAGGAGAATTGAGTTTGTGTCTCTATAGCTTTCTAATTCTGCCTTTGGTTCCACTTGACAGTGCCACCCACATTCAGAGAGAATCTTCCTGCTGAGTGTGCTGTCTCACACTCATATTAGAAAGTTGAGTCTATGACTCTAGATTTCTGTTGAAATATATCCAACAAAAATACATACATATAATAATCATGCAACATTATTTCTATTAGTCAAAGATGGAAGCATTATTGTTAGTAATTGTCAAGGGTGAAAACAAATCACATACTCAGCAATGATATAGTGGTTAAATGAGGATACTTTCTTTCAATATAATGCAATGAAAATGAGCAAACTATTGCTACATAATATGTATGGATAAAATTCACAAATATTAGGCAAAAATGTGGTATATAATATACAATTCCATTTACATAAACTTTAAAAACAGACAAATACAAATTCACGATGTTAGAAATTACTTCACAGGGAAAATCTAGTGAATGGAGGAGTGGATGGGGTACTTTCTTCAGGATGCTCATACTGTTTCGATTCTAAATATGGGAGATCTTTATACATTTTAGTTTATTTGTAAAAAATCACTGAAATATGCAAATTATTTTTACTTTTCTGCGTATATAATTCTATGTAACTATATTTTAAATATGAAAGTTGTTTTGTAGATTAATATGTTTTTTTTTATTGAACGACACTATAAAAGACTTAAACTGGGTGTGTGTGATTGTATACAACACAAAGTTCTGGCTTAAGTTAAAAAATTTTAGCACATGTCACATATTTGGAGATTTATTTTATAGATGTAGTCCTTTCTCACATGAAACTTCATATCTTACCTATGCTGAGCTAGCCTAATTCTGATCACTGTTTTCTGATAGCTGATGGCAGATGGTGGGGAGGGTGTGTTGAGAATGGATCACAGTCTGCTACCCTGGAATCTAGACGTTTCACAGCTTTTCCTGCAGGCAATCAGAATATACACTGACATGCTTTGACAAACAGATGAACAACAAACTTGAATTGTTTCTGGACTCTCAGGTGAAATCAACTAAACATCAATATGATTTTCTTAAAATTGTTTTCATTCTTACATATTACATATTAAGCCTAGTATTTGGATTCAGATTAAAGTTTGGAACAAATGGGAGAGTGTGAGCTTTAAATATGGTATGAAAACATTATAACATTTTGTATGATATGCTAAAACACAACATAATGCTATGAATGGTATAAAAATTACAGTTGCACAGAATATGGGATTGAACAATTGTATTGTGAATTTTAAAACAGTTTTTATTTTCTCTGAACAAAAAGCACAAACATACAGACTGTGATAGTGATTCCATACACAAACATCAGACTGAGAATAGTCCCACAAGATATGAAGCTATTCACTGGTCTTTACCTTGCCAATGCCCAACTTTAGAATTTGAGTTTATTTCCATTAAGAGCTGGCTTGAGCAAAGGATGGGAGCAATTGTGTTATATTATTGCTTGAGTTATCATTTTTCTGCTGCAATTTATGTGGGCATTTTTTAGTCAGATGTTGTCATAAAACATAGAGGCTATTTTATTTCAGAAACACCAAATTAAAAACAAGATCAATGGGTACTCAATTAGAGTTAGACAGGAGTAAGAAGTTCTGGCCTGCTATTGCACAGTAGCATGACTGTGGAAGATCATTATGTACTATTCAGTTCAAAACAAAAAGAAGGATTGTAAAAGATTTTACCATAAAGAAATAATAAATGTTTGAGGAGCTAGATACATTTAACCAAATTTAAACATTACACAATTTATACATGTATTGGAACAGTACACGGTACTCCATTAGTATGTATGATTATTATGTTTTTATATATCAGTGAAAAATACCTAACATATTTTAAAGAGGAAAAAATTTAGTTTGGCCAAAACCCCAAAGTCTACAATAAAGAAAAGTGATGGAGACCTAACATCTAGACCTTGGAAAGATTTTTTTTTTTGTTAATTTGACAAGTCATTTTTAAAATTTTGTGTTAAGATTAAAAGTGAGCATAACCAGCTGCATCATAAATACAGACCTATTTCAGTTTTGGTTTCAGTCTGTTTTATACACCCCTGTGTGGCAGTTATTCTGAGCCATTGTTGTGGTGACTCATGTGGATGATGCTCATATGTCTGACATCCTGGGCATATACAGATTTTATTTTTGCAAAACTATAAAAACTTCTTCAAGTAAGTACCGTATATAGCCACATTGAAATATTTTCTTTTTTAATAGTTTCTCTTTTTTTTTAACTGTAAAATGCCTTTATTATTTCAGATCATAAAATGTAACTCCTTTAGCAAAATTAATAGATGCAGAAAAATTATTTAATATTTTCTTTTTAATGAGACACTCATGGAAATATTTGTTGTGAGCCAGGCATGGTGGTGCACACCTGTGATCCCAGTAGCTGGGGAGGCTGAGGCAGGAGGACGGCAAGTTCAAAGCTAGCCTTAGCCATGGCAGGGCACTAAGTAACTCAGTGAGACCCTGTCTCTAACTAAAATACAAAAGAGGGTTGGGGATGTGGCTCAGTGATCGAGTGCCCCTGAGTTCAGTTCCCAGAATCCCCCACCAAAAAAAAAATTGTTGTGAATGTAAAATGTAAAAGGGCAAATAATATCATAAATAATTTAAACTAATGTTATTAATCTAAAAAGGTCTGATTTTTTTCTAGGTTTCTATTTCATAGATACTTTTTATTTTCTTTTGCAGTACTGGGGATTGAACCCAGTGCCTTGTACATTTTGGATAACCGCTTTACCACTGAGCTACATCTCCAGATCTCTACAGTTACTATTAATGATATTTTACCATTTAGAATAAACATGAACATAATTTACTTTAATGTTAAAATGATAATGAATAGAAGTTGATGACTTTAAAACCATTGATAGTACTCACTTTCCAGCAAAGTATTAACCTAGATGAGTTGATTTTGATTTGGTAATAGGTACATTTTTGTGTGAATTTACTAAGAAGGATGCTACAAATCTCCCACCTGAAGGGGAAGATATCTGATCAGCTGGGATGTGTTGCATAGATAGACTGTCTCTCACTTAAGAAAACAGAATATAAATGAATAATTACAATGTTATTGTAGGGGTGCCCTTGAAAGTAACCTAGTTTTTCTCAGTAAAGCCTTCAATATAGTTCAATGTGGGAAAAAGAAGAAGGAATATGGATATAAAATATACTTTTAAATGACATTCCTCTAACACTGGTGTTATGATATATCCAGTAACTATCAAACTATTACACTTTCCAAGGAGCATTGTTGGTGAAGACCTGTTCACATGGTACAGAAGCTTTGTGGTAGACTAAGCAGTACTTTGGGGTGAATGGGCTGGGTTCACATTCAGTGTCTGAAACTATACTAAGTAATAACTAGAAGTTTTCTGTTTTAAGTTTAGGGTAATAATACTCACTACAGGAGTGTTAAGAAAATTAAATGAGTTAATATGTATTAAATGCATATCCCAGGACCTGGAGCACAGTTAAACAAAACAAAACAAAAACTAGATAAACGGTAGATGACCTTATGATTTGTTCATTCAGCAAAGAACAGAAAAGGACGGTTTGCTACAAAAATGTTAGTAATAGTATTAGTTATAGTATTAGTGACATTCCCTCTCCCCGAACCTGACCCCCCTTGTTTTAGCCCTGGTCTGGATCACTTTTTAATTTCTGTAGTTGAATTTTATTCTGTGTTCCATTTGTTTTACATTTCAAAGTGTTCTGTCAGATTGGTCACTTCCATGCTCAGTCCTGATATACCAACTGTAGAGTTTCAGAGTCTTTGTCCATAACTATGAAGTACTCTGTCTTTTGAATTGTGAGATATGCAGAGCATATTTTGTAAGGCCCAGGGTACTCTGAGATGACTTGGGTTAGAATCTTATCTCTGCCATTTTCTAGTTCAAGGAGCCAATGCAAGTCATTTAATCTCCTGGGTTCCAGTTTCTTCATCTGTAAAATAGAAGTAACAATGTCACCTACTTGTTAGGATCCCGTGATAATTCAGTGGATAAATACATTTAAAATACATAAAACAATATCTGACATAGGGTAAGCACTGAATAGTAATTGTTCATAGAAAGTAGAGAGGCTGCCTTTAATTTTTCATCTTTAGACTCAATCAACTATGTTTCTGGTTCTTTGCTTAGTAGCACATCTCCTGATTGCTATTGACTGCACACATCTTTTGAATTTTTGAATCTGTATAAGGTCCAATTCTTTTGGAAGATCACATAGCTGCACCAAAGTCTTGTGCCTACAGTTTCCAGAAAAGTTTTATGAGTACTCTCTGTGGATATACAAAAAGAGGTTTGGTTTTTGAAAATGAAAGACTTTTAGACCAAGCATTACCCAGAGAACTCTTTCTCATTACAGTAAATTCCTGATATATATATATA
>NW_026000174.1:1692252-1725181 GCF_001458135.2 Marmota marmota marmota
TATATATATAATATATGTGTGCATGTGTGTGTGTGTATATATATGTGTGTGTGTATATATATATATGTGTGTGTGTATATATATGTGTGTGTGTGTGTATATATATATATATATATATATATATATATATATATAAATGTTTCAAAGCTATGCCCCCAAGCTTCAACATCTGGGGCTAAAATTGCCTGGGATAATATTTTAGTCTTTAAATATCACAGCATGTAGCATTGTTTGACCACTAAGTGCTTGTTTAGCCTTAAGAATTACCCTGAGTAGTATTATGCCCATTGTCTGTGTAGCTACCATCTCTTCTGGTCTGCTTTCAAGCATGCACTATTGGGCCTGGAGCTTCTGTTTCTTTGGACTGTTAGTATTTGGGAAGATGAACTGGAACCCAAACCAGAGGAGAATAAGGACAAGTTTGCATCAACCTCTCACTATAACTGCTTTCAAACACCTTCCAAAGTCAATGACCACTGATACAATTCTGCTTTCTAAATCTTGTGCAGGTTTCTTGTTTGACCAAACCTGTAACCTAGAATTGTACAGGAAAATTTATTCTGGAGAACCTGGTTTCCAACTTCTCCAAATGAACAAAGGCAAACCAGACTGCTCCACAAACCTTCTCGACTCTCCATATTCAACTGAATATTCATGACTGTACTCTTGACTCTTAACCAACCTGGACATTCAAGAGTCACTAACAATGACATTTTTTTCCCTTTGAAGATTGCTGAAGTGCCAGTGATTAGTATTAGTGCAGGTAAACATGTCTTATTCCACTGACTTGCCAATTATTTGACACATGGAAGGAGTTCAACACACATTTATTAAAATAGAATGAGCAGAGTAAAGAAAAATAAAAAGAAGGTTTGGTAGAGAGGAAATTTCTCAGTGGATATGTATCCCAGAGAAAATGCCAAGACTCTTTGGAAAGTAACTAAAATCAATAATAGAATCCAGCTCGTTTCAGTTAGGATAAAAAGGTAAAAACAGAGTCTAAGTAGCATGAATTTATTTGTGCTTGATAAACATATTTATAAAGAGGAGTGAGTGAAGAAAGCAGCAGTATTGGAACTGACTCAACTGGGAAATTATTGCTGGAGAAACACCCTTGCTTGTCAGAGGACCTGCATAAGTCAGTGTTAATGTCAAGGTGGAATCCTGATATGCATTTCCTGTTGAAGTCTTTTCCCACTATTCTGGCAAGTACAACAGTACCAGCCTCTTTGCTCACAATACCACACATGTATCCACCCACACACCTATGCATCCCGCTTTGCATACATTTGTTCTACTTTTCTGCTTTTCAGGTGCTTTAATTACTCATATCAGAGGAAACTAATCCAGTTTGGAATCCTGATTCCATTGTTTAGTCACAATGAGACTCAGGCTTTTTTTTTTTTTCTATAAAACCAATAATGATATTTTCTATTGCAAAATCTTACTAACTCATTGTACGTACTTAATAAATATAAATTTCCCAGAGAATGGTAAAAACTGTTATTACATAAGTTAAATTCTGTTTTCTCTTGCCTCCATCTATCTTTTCTTCAACTAATATTTTGTGTGTATGTGTGTTTTGCCTCCCTCCATATTCCAATAATTAGTCTCCCAGCCAATTGGTGTAGAGAATGTAGACTAGGATTGCAACAACTGCACTCCATGTTTATTGCATTCCATGTTTATATCCTACCTGACATTCATTAGCTGTGTGGCTTTGGGCAAATCATTTAGTTTCTTTGAGCCTCAGTTCCCTCGTGTAATTAAAGAGTAAACTGTGCTTATCTCAGAGATGTGCAGTCAAGAGGAAATAAAGCAATTCACATAATACCTGAGAACTATGATTTTTCCAAGACTATGTGAAATGAGTCTTATTTATATGAGACTTTCTGACAAAGTCATTGCAAGGGTTAAATTAAATAAATTATCTAAATCATGCAGCAAAACACTGCTGCTGCTAATGCTGCTAACAATAATAAAAATTTTCTTGCATCAAGTAAACCCCATATGCCTATTGTTCACAGTTCATTACAAGCAAGCAATTAATTTTGACAATAATATTCTGACATAGATATTGCAAAACTATGTCAATTGTATGACAAGAATTTCTTTTACAACTTTATATTGTTTTGCTTCCCAAGTAAGAACTCAATAATATAAATTCCATAATGTAATAAAATAATTCATATGTATAATTAAGCCCTAAGGGTTTTGCACAATCAAGAGATCAGCAATTCGACTTATTGATCAAAGACTCCCATAAGAAGTGTTGTTACCAGATTGTCCCCCTGGGGAGTATCTGAATAGGCCCTGTGGAGGAAGCATTTTATCAATCCAGCAGAAGGGATATAGTGATCATCAGGCCTGAGAGTGGAATGGCGATGGGACCAAGAAAAGGAGAAAGGAAGTCCTGTCATACTATGAGATCAACCTTTTTGTTTCCACATATGAATGAGATCATGAGGTACTTGTCATTCTGTGCCTGGCTTATTTCACTTCATGTAAAGATCTTCAGTACCATTCCTTGTTTACCTATTCATCACTGATGGACACAGATTGCATCTATTTCTTGGCTATTGTGAATAGTGCCACAATAAACATGGAGTGTGGATGTCTCTTCAACAGACTAATTGCATGTTCTTTGGGTACATACCTAGTAGAGGGATTGCTATTTATGGAGAACTAGTAGTGGGGAAGTTTTATGTTTAATTTTTGAGACACACACTATTTTCCATAGTGACTTTAATTTGTACTTACAAACAGTGTACAGGGATATCTTTTCTTCATATCCTCATCTTTACTCATTTTTATAGTAACCACTCTGACTAGGATATGGTGATATCTCATTGTTGTTTTGATTTTCATTTCTCTTATTATTAGTGATATTAAGTGGCTTTTCATATATCTGTTCATCATTTGTGTGTTTTTTTGAAAAATGTCTATTTCTATTTTCTGTTTTTACCTGAGTTGTTTTGATATTGAGTTCTTTATGTTTTCTAGCTAGTAATCCCTCATCAGATGTATAAATAAAAAAACTAACATTTCCTTCTTGCCCTTCAGCATGCATCCTACTGTGCATTCATTCCTTGGGTATTTCATAAATTAAATAAGTCACTGAATCAAAATTGGTGATGAGAATGGAATTACCAAGACTGCGTTGTACTAGAGATTGAGAAATCACAGCCTTGGCCAAGCTGCCTGCTTTTGTAAACAAAGTTTTATTAGAGCACAACTTTGTCCATCAGTTTGCATCCCGTCTATAGTGGCTTTTGAGTTGGTACAATAGTACCAACTCAACACACATTTATTAAAATGGAATGAATTATAATAGTGGAATTGAGTAGTTGTAACAAGAACTGTATTTATGATATTGCTCTTTAGAAGAAGTTTGTAGAATTTCTGACTTAGAATAATCAGGTCTCAGTCCTGGAACAAGGGTTCAGCTCCCAGAGCCACAGCTGCTCTTGAATGTGGAAAGAACAAAGGAAAAATCTTTACTAAGTGCCCCCCTTTCCCTTAAGCTCTATTAGGTTTCCACAGCTTGGCCTGGGAAGTGAAAGGAGATGGTAATGGCCTTAAGCATAAGTAGGAGGATGTGTATTAGCCTTCAGAGGAGTACCTATTCATAGGGGTAAGATGGCCTAGCCTCATTTAAATGTTTGGACATTTTTAATAAGCTCTAAAAGGTCATGTTTAGGTAATTAAGGTTAAGTAACCTGGAATAGGTCACATAGCAAACTATGTTTATCTAAGAGTTAAAAGCCACATACATCATGAGTATCTTTAGTATAGATAAAAAGATGGCTAGAGACTCTTCAATTGAAGATAGTACGTTTAACCATAGGTGGTTTCTATCAAGCAATGGATTATGACCTTTGAGGAGGTCCAAAATCAAATTTTGATTTCCAGGTTTTTATTTAGAGCAGTGTCATACAGCCAATTCCTGGCTGTTTCACAATTTACTTCAATGGTTTCCTGTATTTATGAAATTCTGTCCGAGTTTTAAAAGCTAGTGCATTTCCCCCCTGATACTGCAGATTGTACCTACACCATCCAGACGCTGTAACCAGCCTCTCCAGCTTACTCCCCACTTCATGCTTGTTGGTGAGTTGCAGTATGCATTACTCTGAGGTGTCACAGAAACATGTGCAGAGGGAAGAAAGGAAACTAACATTATTTGGGCATTCATCATGAATTGGGTACTTTTGAGATACTCTACATTTTAAGTATGTTTTAAAATTTTTCTCTCTGCCTATAAAGCAAGATATTATTTGTTTTACAGATGAGGAAATGAGAATCGGAGAAATAACTTCTCTAATGTCACACAGCTTTTACTTTTGCAGAAGTAATTTTTGGGCCCGGGTCTTTCTGACCTTGAAAGCCTATTCTCAGACCACTTCTCCATATTCATTTTTCTCACTCCTATCTTCTAGCCATCAATGTGAAATATCACTAAACACCAGGTTGTGTTGTAGCCACTGAAGATGTATATCTAGTGACACTTGGCCTGTGCCCTGATAAGTGCAGTTGCAATTTGTGGAAATGAATTGCTGTGTTAGAGTGATGAGCATTCTTGTGATTATGCTTTTTGTTCTGTATAGTGAAAATTTTCAGGCATTGGGCTCTTCAGCATCCATATCTATTAATTTAATAATGAAGTCTACATGGGACTTTATCAAAATTCCAACACAATGCTAGAATTTTGGAAGTGCTACAACCTTTCTGCCATTTCCATGAGTGAACCTGTCTGAGAAGGGAGCCAAAATAGAGAAAGCAGAGCCAAGAAGCAAAGAGAGAAGTCCTGTTGACCTAATGTTACTCCTGAAACAAGATGTTTTTGATGTCAGCAAGAACTGGCCCTAGAATTTACAGTGATGTGAGCTAATAAATTTCCTTTTTCTGTCTATGCCTTTTTCAGTTAGCTTTTCTGTAGTCATATGCAAAACATACCTTACTGATGTTGAAAGTCACCTCAAAACCATCTTCAGATGTGTGCAGCTAAAATAGTATTGATAAATTATCCTTTCACAAACTCTACAACCAATCCTTAAGGTGTAAACACCATTAAAGTGTTTAGGTTGTACTTACATTTTTCCTATTTTTCTATGAATTAACTTATATGATTTTTAGATGGCTCTCATCTACTTTATAAGTTAACCCTTTTTTATTACATAACACACATCAATTTTCTCCTTGAATATTATTTATGATGTTATCATATAGACATTTTGAAATTACTCATGGTATGTCTATTAATTATTCCTGTAGTTGATAGGATTTATTTTTTAAATCTTACTTAGAGGACTTCCCAATACCATAAAAAATATGAATAATTATTTTTATTTTGTTTGAATTTTTAAATTTATTTTTACTATTTATTTATTAGACATTAGAATTTATTTAAGTCTATGTTGTGAGGTAATTTATAATGTATAGCTAATCATGTTAAAAATATTTTTGTAATAGTTTTTATCTTTCATAGTGATTCAAAATGCCATTTTTTTATCATTCATTACATTCTTCTCATATTTAAGTCTGTTTCCTGACTTTATTCTGTTTGACTGATCTATTTTATTATTTCATTTTATTTTTTAGATTTGGTGCCCACAATATTATTAATCATTTTCCTTGTTTTATGATATATGTACTGTCACTGTTGACTTATGAATGACTGGGGCTCATTTATTTGGTTTGTTTGAAATCTATTAAACACCTGCAAATCCATCACTGAGAGCAAAAGTTAGGACCTTAACAATGACCTACATTTAACTACAATCTTTTTTTGTATGTCACTTCCTTCCAAACCATAATTTCCTTGTAAATTATATATTTGCTTTATAAATTCCATGTATTTCTAAAAGTAAACATTTTATTTTGATTTTTAAGATTAAAAATACCATTTAAGATTAAAAATACCATTAAAACAATGGTATCATAGATGCCTTGAGTATTGAAGGACCTTAGAGAAATATTTTTTATGTAGTCCCTATCTAATTAATTTGAGTCACCCTGAATTAGCATGCCTTTCTAATTTCATGTGATCCCATAAATGAAATACCTTTCTGAATGGCAAAAACAATCTACTTGACAGGCTGTCCTCCTGTCATAGGCATGAGTCTGGAGTGCCTCAGAGTATTGGTCAACCCCTCCTCAAAGTAGAGGGTCAGAGAGTACTTCAAAGGGGGAGATACAGCAACTTGAGCACACAGGCTCTGGTCTGGGATTAGAGCACTCCACCTGGATGGCATGGGAGACAAAAGCTGGTTGAAACATTAGAAAAGAATTTAGAAAATTTTTGAGAAAGTCACTCTAAAGTATGGTGTTCTCTGGAATATGGGGCTTAAGGCAAGGACTCCCTCTTCCTTAGGTCTAAGGAGAATATTAATGTGCAATTTTTTTTTCTTAGATACATGGCTAGGAATAAATTAGGTTACATAAATAATTGTCATTAGGAGATAATGTCAGATATTTTCTACAAAATATTGTATTAATTTTACATTCTCACCAGAAATGTATTCTGTATCTGTAACTTTTCTAACACTTGGTAGTGTTAAAGTTTTTAACTTTTGTAAATGACACATAAAGTAAATTTGAAGATAGTTTTTATTGATATTTTCCTGAATAATTATGTTTTAAACATATCTCTCTATATTTGTTTGATGTCTGCCTTTGTAAAATGTCTGTTAATATATCTGAAATTTTTGTGCTTTTTTTCTTATTGGAAAAATGTACATATATGTATATATGTGAATATGTGTGTGCAAGTATATATGAATATTGATACTAATCTTTTGTCAGTACTGTATATTGCAAATATCCCCATTTATAACTTATTTTGTGGTGTGTCTGTTCTTTGAGGTCTTCATCTATGATCCATAGTGGTTTACTTTAATATAGACAAGATTATTTTCTTTATATTATCAATAATCATGTTGTTTTATGTAAAATGTTTCCCTAAAAGATATATGAAAGACATTTCTTATATATTATACTAAGAGTTTTAAAGTTTATATTTGACATTTAATCTATTAATCCATTAAGACAGAGGTCAGCATAATTTTGTATAAAGTAGCAGATAATAAATAAACTTTTTTGTAAAGACTATCCTCTCAACACATCCTCATGCAGTGGAGAGTGGGAGCTCTGGTCTCTCTTCCTTTTTTAATGAAGATATTAATCTCATTATGGGGGCCTTACCCTTATGAACTCATTTAATGTAATTACTACCAAAGGTCCTTCTTCCAAATACCATAAAATAAATAAATATATGTATATGAAGCCCATTCCTTAACATTTCATTTGGTCCATATTATTACTTCTACTCTTAATGAAATGTCCTGGCCTTTGTAAAGCCTTCACAAATCTATCCAGAGGTAACTCACCATTCATCTTTATTATATCAAATAGGTATTCTACTCTACCTGTGATATCAAAACTGTTACATGTTAATTTATAATAATATTCAGGCTTTAATTTTTCCAGAGCAGTTATTGCAAGCATTCATGGTAATTAGGCAGCATTCTTTTTTGTTGTGAAGTATGCCTTGCTAAGTCAATTTAAAGTTGATGTTAAGCCACAAGGATATGAGTTTCAGCCATTATCAACGCTTTAGAGGAAAAAAAAACAATTGCATAAAAAAGAAACGTATGTGAAAGCAAGAGAAAGAGAGGAGCAAAGTCAGATTATGTGCTGTGCTATTACACACAAATTCTCAATTTCAATGACTGCCCTCTTTCCAGCATCATTCATTGTATCCCTCTGAGGAAGACATAAAAGATATTAATGCAGATATGTAGAGAGAACAACTTACTATTACATTTAAACTTGCCATTACATCAGAATCTGTGCCAAGCATTAGACCCATTTCATGACATTGACTTCTCAATTCAGTGTCTACTGTTAGGCCAATATTAACAAAGAAACATTATAGTTAGGAACAAACACCATTTTCTTAAGAATATCTTGCTCAAGATCTTTCCAAAGAAAATTTTTTTGAGGCAGCAAATTTGCATTTGCTATTATTATTCTTGACAGTTATGTCATGGAAACAAAAATGAAATTAATCAGAAGGTGATAAGATTCAGGATAAATTTCCTCAAAACAAGCAACTTGAGTAACAGAGGAAGAAAGTCCTTCTTACCTTCCAGGACACACGTGGATGGTAACTAACTCTAAAGCCCAATCTCTCTTTGAATGGAGTACTCAGCTGAGAAAGATCTCAGCCACTAACTCTATACAATGTAACCATATAACTCACAGCTTAAACTAAGATCTGGTTTAATAATCAAACCAGGAAGTAGGCAAAAAACTAGGACTGTCCTGAGAAAACCAAAATGTAAACTCTAAGAAATTTGGGTCATTTCTTCTTTGATATAAAGAGAGTAACTAAGAACAGAGTAGGGANGGATGGGAAAGGCAGCGGAGCACAACAGACACTAGTATGGCAATATGTAAATCAATGGATGTGTAACTGATGTGATTCTGCAATCTGTGTATGGGGTGAAGGTGGGAGTTCATAACCCACTTGAATCAAAGTGTGGAATATGATATGTCAAGAAATTTGTAATGTTTTGAACAACCCACAATAAAAAATTTAAAAAAAAAAATTAAAAAAAAAAAAAAAAGAAAAAGAAATTTGGGTCAGATGGTGGGAAATCTGTCCCCTGTTGTTATTGCACTTCCTGTGATGCATAGAGTTTTATACCAACTTAGGGACTTCTGAATTTAGCAGCCTGCCGCCATGGTGGCAAAAGCATGGGTATCAGGGTCCTTTGATTTGCTGTGAGGAATATAAAGGATTGTTTGGACCAAAATAAGTCCCATGGGAATCTGCAACTTAAAACAAAGCCCAGTAAGGGAAAAGTCCATGTCATAATGATTAAGCTACAGAAACAGAGTCATTTTTATTACAATAAAATATGTAAAAAACAAAATATAGTGTTGAGAACCTGTTTTTGAGACATGATATGGCAGAGAAATAGAATAATAAATTACAGAGAAAAATGAAACTAAAGATTGTCAAAAGAGATGATTTTGAGACATCAACTAATTAAATGTACTTAATTAGGTTTAATTGCTATTACTTTCTTGCTTAAAGTAAGAAAAAATACCAACTGCCAACATTTTAGAAGGAGCAACATTTATTATAAATCATAGAGAAGGGGGAGAAGGTCAAAAACAGGCTGCAAGCTAATTTGAAAGAGCTACAAGTAGCAAGAAATCTCTGCCAGAAAAAAATAAAAAATAAAAATAAAAAACCTAGGTGTGGTTTTCCTTTAAAACCAATTCTACCTCTGTTTCTCTGAAGAATTTGAAGAGTAAACGGCGATTTATACCCATAGGTGGCAAAAGGATTTCCTGAAAGCTGAAAATCACAAATGGGGTAGAAGTTGATAGGGGAGGGGAGGGGTAGGGGACTAGGAAAGGCAGCAGAATAAAATAGACACCAGTATTGCTGTATGTATATACGTGACTGTATAACCAATGTGATTCTGCAAACTGACACTCTGAAAAATGAGAAATTATACCCCATTTGATTCAAATGTATGATAATTCAAGATCATTGTACTGTCATGTGTGACTACTAAAAAATAAAAAAAAGAAAAAAGAAAGTTGATAGATCAAAATTAGATTAAATTAGCAGATAAAATAAAATGAGAAATAATACCTTACCTTTTTAACAAAGAAGAATATATTTGATAAAATTATGGTAAAATTGTAATAGGATAAAACTATACTAATAGACTTTAATTAGATGTTTAGAGAGTTCTTTAACAGGAAATTGTTGGCCACTAGTTAAGGAACTCAAGGTTTCTTTCTTTTTGTTCTTTTCTTCTGCTTTTTTTTTCTATTTCTTATGGAATGTTATATAGATGTGTTTGGCTAGGGGCACTGACATTATTTATTGATGGCTAGTGAAGGGACCTGTCCTGTCCTTCATGCCTTTGATTCTCCCTTTTTATCACTTGATTTGTGGATGTTGAGGTTAAATTTATATTTGTAGCAAGATAAAGACTTTTCTACCCAGAATTCCCATTCTATCTATCAGTCTTGTTCTGGGCAGCTACCTAACTACTGTACCTTACTCACCTAAACAGGAAAAATACATTGATTGTCCCCAAGGGAAGCACTGTTGCAAAGCCAATACCGTTCTCTCAATAAAATCCTGGACATCAAGAGGTTTGTTTGGTTTCTTCTATTTTTTTGAAATGAGGGAGGGGGTAAGAGGCTTTTGGTGACAAATTAAATTTCTTTCACTGACAAAAGACTATTCAATTTTTTGCTTCTTTTTGTGTCAACTTTTATAAGTTGTATCTTTCAAGGAATATATCCATTTCACAAGGTTGTCAAATTGATTAGCTCCAAATTGTTTATTGTGTTCTCTTATTCTTTTATTGAAGGTCTCTGTATTAAACATTGATTATTGATAATGGTTGATTTATTTTATATCTTTTTTCCACAATATTTTAGCTGCAAGTTTGTGAATTTTGATTTTTGAAAAATCCAGGTTTACTTAGTTAACTTTCTCTGTTTTCTGTTCTTTTCAATATCATTGATTTCTGTTCCTTTCTTTATTGTGTTTACTTCTATTTACTTTGTGCCTCATTTTCTAGTTCTTAAATCTTCAATTGCTGATTCTAGATTTTTCTAATTTTAGTTTTTAATCTATGCATTTAAAATTATCTTTCATTTACTAGAGCTTTAGCTACACCTGTAAATTTCAACATGTTGCATTTTAGTTATCAGTTCAAAATAGTTTATAAATTTCTTATGATTGGGTCTTTGACACACAAATTATATATAAATGTGCAGTTTAATTTCAGAGTAAATGGAATTTAACTTGTTATTTATTTTTATTTAGTTCAAATTTAATTCCTTCATTATAAAAATATGCCTTATATAACTCAAAGTTTTTAAAAAATTAACTGCCTTGCTGGCTGTGGTGGCTCATGGCTATAATCTCAGAGAGTCAGGAGACTGAGACAGGCAGAACACAACTTTGTGGCAAGTCTTGGGAACATAGTAAGACCCTGTTTAAAAATTTAAAAATAACAATAATTAGAACAAGAGCTGTGCATATAGCTCAGTTGTAGAACACCCCTGGGTCCTTCTCTACTATCAAAATTAAAAAGAAAGAAATAACTTCCTAATTTTATACTTCAGAATATGGTCTCCTGTACTGAGAAGAATGTGTAGTTTTCCACTGATGGATAAATTGATCTATAAATATAATTAATGTGGTTCATAGTATTATTGAAATTATTTATGTTCTTATTGACTTTTTTAGTTGCCCTATTAATTTACTGACAGTTAAAGACGTGTAAGAAAAAAATTTATTCCTTTAATTCTGTCAATTTTGATTTACATATGTTGAGGCTCTATTATTAAGTTCATAGAGATTTATAATTTTATTTATTATCAATGAATTATTTAGCTTATCATTAGTATACAATGTATTTTGTGATAGTATTCATTTTCTTGGTCTAGTTCACTTAATACTAGCATTGCCACTGTAGGCTTCTTATGCGTACTATTTCATTTCATACCATTTCTCCATCCATTTGCTTTGATCTTATTTCTCTTCTCATTTTGAAGTGGAATGCATTTTGACGCATAATGTATAAATGGAGTACAACTTCTTATTCTTCTGGTTGTACATGTTGTAGAATCAACTGATTGTGTAATCATATATATAGATAAGGTAATAATATCTGATTCAGTCTACTGTCTTTCCTCCCCCCATGACCCTCCCCTTCCTTCACTTCCCTCTGCCTAATCCAAAATACTTGTATTTCCCCCCTAGCTCCCCCTTATTGTGAATATCATGCTAAGCAAAATAAGCCAATTGTCAAAAACCAAAGGCCGGATGTTTTCTCTGATATATGTCTTTACAATTTAAGTATAGTTATTTTTTTTTAAATGCTTTTTGTCAATGGACCTTTATTTATTTATTTATATGTGGTGCTGAGATTCGAACACAGTACCTCACACATGCTAGGCAAGTGCTCTACCATTGACCCACAACCCGAGCCTCTTAAGTGTAGTTCCTGTAACAACAGTTGTTCAGTCTTGTTTTATCCACTTTGAGAGTATGGAATTCAATGATATTTTATGTCATTATTAATAAAGTTGGATTTAAATTTACCTTTTCTTATTTGTCTCCTCTTTTTTCCCCCTGTATTCTCCCTTTCTTGATATTTTGAATATTTTTAGTACTCCATTTTAATTTATTACTTGACTTTTTATCACTCTGTGTATGTGTATCTCAGTTTGATTGGTTCTTTAGAATTTCACTAATGATAATTTTTCACTGTCTGCTTAGATTTACCTTATAAACTTCTATGGAAAATATCTTTTAGTGACATACAACTCTCAGTTTTATATCATCTGAAAATTTCTTCATATAACTTTCATTACTGAAGAATATTTCACTTGATAAAGAATTGTGGCCTGGGTATCTCAGTGCTAGAACACTTGCTCTCATGTACAATAGGTAAATAAATACATAAAAAAATTATGGCTTGATAGGATTTTTTTAGTACTTCAAAGATGTTTTCATTTGGCTTTGATAGTTTCTGATGAAAAACCAATCATCGTCTTTTCATGATATGACAGTTTCTCTAAATAGTTTAAAAACTTTTCTATGTATTTGAATATTAGTAATTTGTCTGTATTTCCTGATTTTAACCTCATTGGTGTTCAACAAACATTTTGAATCTTTTAATGTATGTCTTCCATGAAAGTTGATAAGTGTTTAGGTATTATTTTATTTTATTTTTTTCTGTTCCAACCTTCCCCCCCTGAACCTTTGTATGTCAAGTAATTTTGGATTGTATTTTAAACTCTGTGACCTATTATAATCTTCCACAGAATGTTATTTTTTTAATTAACAAGAAATCAACAAATGAAATTTGAAATCTAAGTTTAGTCTTTTTGTCTATGGATTACAGTTCAAATTTTAGGTCAGTTCTTTAAATCATTGCTATGCTAAAATGCTTGTTTATGACTATTGTAGGTATGTATGAATTGAAATTTATGTTGGGACTTGTGCAGGTGATACAAAACTAAATTTAGTTTATAAATGTTTGCTATATTTATTTCAATGCTGGGGATCAAACCCAGGGCCTCATGCATGCTCAGCAAGCACTCTACCATTGAGCAACATCTATCACCAGTCCCACTAATCTGGAGTGAATTCGTCTACACATGTATCTCAAGGATTAGGTTCAGTTTGGTATTAGAAGCTCAAACTTCATTTAAGTTCTCTAGGCCTGAGCTATGTTGATTTAGGTCTGTTTCATGCATGTTTGTTCAGGGTTCATATTAAGGCTTGTAAACTAACTATATTTTTTCCATACAAAAAAGGCAGACTGATTAGGTAAATATATATATATATATATATATATANGTAAATTAAGGCATGAGTAGTTTAAGTGATATATATATATATATATATATATATATATATATATATATACTATTATATATGTGTATATATACAATTATACATGTATATAAAATTGTGTGTGCATATATATACATATATATTTATTTATGTCAGTGTGTGTATATATATACACATCATATATATTTATTTATGTCATAAGTAAGCCAAGGAGCTGAGATCTCCACTAGGGTCTTTGGACTTCAACAGTGGTGCATCCTCTTTTTTACCATGTTATATTGATGCATATGTTAATCTAAGAAGCTTTTGGAAGCACTTACAGAAACAGCACCTTGGTTTGGGAGAGGTGAGGAGATTAAGTAGATATTCATCTTTTGAGGAGCCAATAGTTAACTGTGCATCACACTGACATGTGGTTCCTATTTATCTGAGTAGATATGGTGAAACTTTTAGTTAATACCTTCACTGACCATCACAACCCCCAAAGAAGAAAAACTGAAGTGAAAAAGAACAGAAGTGATTCTACCTAGAGAATAGCAAGTAAAAGCTTATTTAAGGAAAAAGTAAAAGTTTATTTAAGGAAAAGTAGCAAGTTGGGGTTAGTTGGGACATGCAGACTAGCTTTCCATTGAATGATGCTCACTTCACTTGTGACAGCAGAGATTTGGAAAGGTAGACATAAATGGATGCAGACATCTGCAAAACACATGGGCATCATTGACATGTGTTTTGTGCTGACCACTTCTCAAGGCTTCTCATGGGGCTCAATAGGCATCTAAAGCAAGAATGTGGAATCTTAGAAAATAAAACATATCCATATCTCAGGAAGCTGACTTATATATCCTCCAGAGACTCCACTGTCTGTTTTATCTGTTTTAGCCCTCACTCAATACTGCCCCCTATGACTTATCCTCCTGATGGTAAATCCCAACCTGGCCACGACTGAACTTCCCTTGTGGACAAACCCCAGACCTATGAAAAATGTCTTTCAAATGATAAGGATTCAAGCTAGGGAACCAATCTGGGTGTCCAAAAAAAAAAAAGAAAGAAAGAAAGAAAATATTGTGTAAATACACCATGGAATTTTATTTAGTCATAAAGCTAAGTGAAATTATGTCATTTGCAGGAAAATGATGGAACTTGAGAACATTGTGTTAAGCAAAATAAGTCAAACTCAGAAAGTCAAGGGTCACGTTTTTACTCATAAGTGGAACATAAAGAGGAAAAAGGGGAGAAAAGAAAGGTAGAGTGGGTGTTTGAAGAAAATCAAAGAGAGATCAGTAGAAGAGAGTAAAGTGACCGGGGCAGTGGGGAAGAGAAAGGGAAATTACTAAATTACCGGAGAATTACATTGGCCAAATTATATTGTTATATTGTGTTCATGTACAAATATGTAACAACAAATCCCATGATTGTATACCATTACACTGCACCAATAAAAATTTTGGAAAAAATTATAAGGGTTTGTATGTGGTGTGTGTGTGTGTGTGTGTGTGTGTGTGTGTATGCATGTGTGGCTAGAGGGATTTATTTTCAATAGTAAAGAGTATTTTTGTATTATTAGGTATAATCATTTCTAGAAGAGTGAGGTTGAAGTAGAGATGACATGCAAAAATAACAGAAAATAAGGAACAAGATAACTTGTTAAAGGACAATTAGAAAATTCCTTTGCGTAGTTCACAGTTGATTACAATTTTGGATAGTCAGGCTTTTAAAGATGTTTATGGCACAAATTCATTTTCAAGACACCAATCAAAAGTTGCTCTCTTGAATTGTTCAAACTTAATGGTAGTCTCTCTCCAACTTCACAGGAAGCATCTTTGGGCTTTAGATGACATCAAAGGAGGAAAACCAAGGACCTTCTTTGCATAACTAATTGTGCTCCAGAATTTCAATTTGTCTCCTGAAACACCCAAATTTAACCCAAACAATTGAAAATCTTGTTGTTTTTTTCCCCCTCAACCACTTTATTTCTTTTTATTATAGCTTAATGATGCTCCATTGTCATTGATTTAGGAAAATTCCAGACCTTCACTAGGCTGCAAGTTTCCATGTCTTTCTCTTCCTTCACATATTTCACACTAGTCTAATAAACTGCTGAATTCCTTTTTCACTTTATAAATTGCTTCCTGACATACTCTTCTTTATTCATCCATGGCACTTCTCCAACTCAACTATAACAGGATAGCAAAAAATAAGTCATATTATCCAAAAATAATTCCATCTTTCAGTCTCTAGGTCCTAAGTTCTTCTCTTCCTGTGACAAACATTTAAAAGAAAAATGAACAAAGGAAGGAAGGAAAAATAATCCTCAGCCAAGTATATCTCAGAGAATAGGAAACTATTCATATAATTTATCTCCAAAATCCCTTTAACAGAAGGCAGAATTATAGGTGGAATGACTATACATCCCATAATACCCCAAACATTCTAACTTGTACTTGTCCTCACATTCCATCAGTTAGCTGTCCCTTGTGTTCTCCAAATTGTTTAGTTTTGTACACCTGTAGACAAAGAATTTTTTTCCATGCACAAATCAGGTTGTATGTCATGAGAAATAGGCACAAAACATCTGAAAGTCAAAACTGTGCCTACTCTCTGAGAAAAGTAGTCTTCAGACAAACATCCAAGAAAACACGTACAGAACTAATAACACACTCATATGTAAACATAACGTCATCCTAGTGTGCAGAGGACATTAAGTAGTTAGAATTTAGAATACAAACCCAAAGAATGCATTAAGGTATATTTTCACTTAAAAGGACATGTGTGTGTTTGAGGATAGCTAGATGAGAAGAACAGGCATTTGGTTGCCAATAAAATTGATGTAGTACAGTGGTAGGGGGAAGAACTCTGGAATAAAGTGCATCTGGGTTGAAAACCCACTCCTACTATTTACTGACTATAATATAACTTTCCCAAGCTTCACTTTGTCTATGAAATTAGACAAAATATGAAACTTTGAGGAGTTAAGGTGACTAAGTATAAATATAATGACATGAACATGATAGTAATGACAGATGCTATTTTTTGAATGCTTAGTATGCACTACTATTATAAGTACTTTATTTAAACACATTGAATCATCATTAGAGTACAAATACTCAACTCATTGTTATCATTTTACAAGTGATGAACATAAGGCTCCAACTGAGGGGCCAGGAATGATGGAACTTGATTTGACCACAGTAGTCTAGTTTCAAAGTCGTCATGATTAACACCTCTAGTAAGAACCTCAATCACTACTCTCAGCTACAGTTCCATGATAAGCAGGCAAAAGACATTTTTAATAGGGGAGAAGAAAACAAAAATTTGCAATAAAGTGCAAATTTTATGGAAATGGTAGTACTTCAATTTGAAACACCCTATATAAATATTTACCAATAAAACTATAAGTCAGACTTCCATATGCCTTACACATGAGAAATATTCATGTGCATCTCTATATATTTCTCCTCCTCCTCTTTTTCCAGTACTGTTGATTCAACAAAGAGCCTTGTTCATGCTGGGCAAACACTCTAACACTGAACTACATCCTCAGTCATTTTTATTAAAGGTTATTTTCAGACAGCTTGCCCAGGCTGACCTCAAACTTGGGATCCTCCTGCCTCAGCCTCCTGACTAGGTGGAATTAAAGGTGGGGGACACTTGGTCCAGCTACATATTACATTTTGCATTCTTTTTTATAGTACTTTCATTTTAGCATATTCCCCTTTCCGAACTCCTGAAAAGTTCAGTAACAAGACACAGGAACTCTACATAGACTTGTTTCAGACTGTTATAGTACTAGCTTAATTTCAGATCAGTGTAAAATGTTGCACATATGCTTTCCTCCCAGTATGCTGAATAATGTTCTAAGACCTGCAATACAGTAGATGAACAGATCAGCAGTCTTTCCATTGGACTGTGTAGAAAGGACACATTCCTGATATTCATTCAGCAGGTCCCTCCCTGACCTTCAGGGAACTACAGTCCAAACAAGTCACCACTTAGGCTATATTCTTACTCTGAAATCCCAGATAGAAAATGACTTCCTGCATTTCTTAGTTTTACCACGGAAGAAGTGGACTTGTTTATTTTCTTTAACTCAAATCTCAAAAAAATTCAGTAGTGCAAATAAGAGTACCATTTATTTTTATTTGCAAATCCAAAACCTACCCCCCAATTCTTGCATGTTTTTATTATCACTTCTCTGCCATATCTTATTTTGTATATATATATATATATATATATATATATATATATATATATATATATACTCTCTTTTCTACCAAGAATTATCTCTATTCTTAAATAGAGGCTTCATTGAGCATAGGAATTTGCAAGTTCTTTTCCTGTTGTCTGGGATCCATTCTCACCAAAATACATAGGCTGACTGGTCTACATAATGAAATTGTTCTTTGTTTTGTTTTTTTTTTTAATTCTCTGTACTTTTCAAGGCACTGTCACATATATCACCATGACCAACCCAACAAAACCCAATTGATGTCAGGGGAGTTGCAAAAATGGCTCTTTATTGTTTAAATAAAGGATTATTCTTCTTATACTCACAGATGGGTCCAGTTTCTGGCATCATCTCAATTACCAATGAATCAATATAAATGGTTCATGTTGTAGAAACTTCCCCAAATTTGTTAGTGTTCAAGTTATATCAAACTCCTATCTTCTTTTTTTTTTTTCTGGAGTCATTCTATGCAACTGATAGGCTTTATTTTTTTTTAATTTTTTATTGTTGGTTGTTCAAAACATTACATGTTTCTTGATATATCATATTTCACACTTTGATTCAAGTGGGTTATGAACTCCCATTTTTACCCCATATACAGATTGCAGAATCACATCAGTTACACATCCATTGATTTACATATTGCCATACTAGTGTCTGTTGTGTTCTGCTGCCTTTCCTATCCTCTACTATCCCCCCTCCCCTCCCCTCTTCTCTCTCTACCCCCTCTACTGTCATTCATTTCTCCCCCTTGTATTATTTTTCCCTTTCCCCTCACTTCCTCTTGTATCTACTTTTGTATAACCCTGAGGGTCTCCTTCCATTTCCATGCAATTTCCCTTCTCTCTCCCTTTCCCTCCCACCTCTCATCCCTGTTTAATGTTAATCATTTTCTCCTGCTCTTTGTCCCTACTCTGTTCTTAGTTACTCTCCTTATATCAAAGAAGACATTTGGCATTTGATTTTTAGGGATTGGCTAGCTTCACTTAGCATAATCTGCTCTAATGCCATCCATTTCCCTGCAAATTCTATGATTTTGTCATTTTTTAATGCAAAGTAATACTCCATTGTGTATAAATGCCACATTTTTTTTTTATCCATTCGTCTATTGAAGGGCATCTAGGTTGGTTCCACAGTCTTGCTATTGTGAATTGTACTGCTATGAACATCGATGTAGCAGTGTCCCTGTAGCATGCTCTTTTTAGGTCTTTAGGGAATAGACCAAGAAGGGGAATAGCTGGGTCAAATGGTGGCTCCATTCCCAGCTTTCCAAGAAATCTCCATACTGCTTTCCAAATTGGCTGCACCAATTTGCAGTCCCACCAGCAATGTACAAGTGTACCCCTTTCCCCACATCCTCGCCAGCACTTGTTGTTGTTTGACTTCATAATGGCTGCCAATCTTACTGGAGTGAGATGGTATCTTAGGGTGGTTTTGATTTGCATTTCTCTGACTGCTAGAGATGGTGAGCTGGCAAACTCCTATCTTCTATATCTTTGCTTTTCCAGTACATCATATGAAGAGAATTTAATCAAATATACCTCAAATATGGAAAACTCCTGCTGCTAAGACTTAATACTTTGAAAATTTAATACAGATAGTTTTTTCTTTGATGTGCCAATAAAATAGCTAAATTGTATGCTATAATTAGGGAATCCTTGCTTGATAGGTTTGTTTATCCTTTGTCACTGAAAAATAACAATTAAGTTAAGCAGTCTATAAATGGAAAGCAGCCAAGTATGTCTATGGTCCTGAATTCTAGCACAGTTGATAACCACGGGTCAAAGACCAGACCTGTGTAGTTCACCATCTGCCTAAATCATGATTTTCTGCATAATCTCTTTTTATTTACTTTAATTAGCAAAGTATTTATTGTTTGTCTTTAAAGTACATTTAAAAGCAAGAGGGAAAAAAACCCAAAATAATCAGGAATGAATTTTCTAAGAGTAAAATGTATGAAAGCCATTAAATAGAAGATAAAGATTCATTCACTATACTATTGACTAGTATAAAAAATATCCCAGTCTAAAATCTCCAGTGTAGATAGGAGTACACTTTACTAAAGCAACATAGCAAAGTGACTAGGAACATGAGCTTTGAAGAGATACAGCTTAGGTTATATTCTCAGCAATGCCTCTTAGTAGCTGAGGGAGTTTGAACAAGTTACCTGTAAAATGGAGAAAAAATATTAAATTTACCATGGTTGTTATGAGCATTAAGTAAAATGATGATAGTAATGAGTTTTACACAGTGTCAGCACATAGTAAGCACTCAGTAAATGTTAGATATTTTTAAAATTAACAGAGGATGAGTTGGCAGAACTATTTTAGGATGTGATCTGTTGTTTCCATAGTGTTGGATTTGAATTAAAACAGAAATATGAGATGACAAATGCCCACCATGAGATGAGGTATAGATATACTCACATCCATTGACATTCTTTTCATCTCAGAAAAGGGTTGTGTAAATTTGGATGCTTGATAAAAACAGCAAGAACACCAAGCTCTTTTCTGATAAGCCAGTTCTTCTTATGTAATTCCCCCTTCTCTAAAGAGGTAGATCACATAAAGTCATATTTATTTTAACTGGAGAAAGATATTCTGTGGACTTTAATTCATAACTGAAGAATGATTTCCATTAATAAGAACCAATGGGTTCCCAAGACCGACTATTTCATAAAATGAATCTAACCATTTCTCCCTGTTTTTGGCTCACTTTGAGGTGCTAGATGTGTAACACAGGATTTTAAGCAAAGTTTATACATGAAACACTTGCTATGTATTAATTGAGAACTTATTAAGTACCAAATTCTGATTGCCTAAGAACAGGTAATTTTCAGAAATATCAAATCACAAGAAGGCAAGAAATAATTAATTCATAATTCTATATGTCAGGAATTTTTTTTAACTATCATTGTTTTATATATGTGCTCATTATTTCATCTCTTCTTTTCTATGAAAGAAATGACTATACAACCACTTGAGATGGAAAGTACAAAGACTTTAATCAAACCTAGTTTCAAAATAAATGTTAATGTTACTTGTGTGACCTTGCAAAATCTTATTTTATTTGCTCCTTAGTTTCTCACCTATAAAATAGGGGAAATAACACTAAGTGTATTTTGGAGGTTGTGAAGAGTGAGTATTAATAATTAGCCAGTACCAATTTGACCTTCAGTTTTAGTTTAATGTGGCCACATATTCAGTTCTGCCATTTTCCATGGCACTGAAATCACACCATACTTCTCCATTAACCTCTTGCCTTTTGCTTAATACTATGACTTATACAGGTCTAGAATTGCAGGATATTTCTGAGCTCTTGATCATGTGTACCAGAGCAGATACCAGATCAAACTTGATACCTCTGCTGGGAGAACTGATGATATAAATAATCCACTTAAGAAAAGTGTATTAAGTAACCACATTGTGCTGTTGAGCTGCCATTAGGGATACAAATGTGTCCTCCTGGTATTCACAAACACTCAAGACTATAAAAGGTATGTGTGCTAACCAGGGAAGCACAGAATGCTACCAAAGTTTAGAGGGGACATTCAGGAATTTTTTTGAGGTCATGCATGAGGTGAGAAGGAAATCTTGCTCAAAGAGAATGATAATAATAATAATAATATTTGACTACCATCTATTGAGTGCTTTCTGTAGTTACTTGGCAATTATAAGCATTTTCTAAAACTTAACTATTATTGTGCACAATATCTCAGTGAAGAGATTCCATTACATCTCCTTTTCACAGATGAGGAGGCTGAAGTAGAAAAATTAAGTGATTTGAATAATGACACATTTAGTAACTGAAGCACTGAGATTTGATATCTAAATAGAAATCTTGAGTTAAAGGGAGAATTCTTGGAAGAAAGACAGAGCAAGGGCTTCCAGACAGAGAGAATTCCAAGCTCAAAGTCCTGAAAACAGAGAGCACAAAACACACACAAAACAAACAAACAAATAAACAAACAAACAAACAAAAACAACTAAATGTTTATGGTATGACCAGAGCTATGAGTGGGATTAGGAAATAGAAAAGAGATCACAGAGGAAGAAAAAGAACAGCTAGTCAAGGACAGAGGAAACAATGCAAAGATGTTTCATCATTTTGTCTTGAGGGTCATGGAAAGCTGGTGAAGAATTTAAGCGCTCACCAGAACCAACTTTCAGAAGAAATACTCTGGCTAAATAATAAAGAAAAGATTGAAGGAAAGCACACTGAAGTCAAAGAGAACAATTAGAATTTTTGGTGAGAATTTGGGGGAGAGATGATGATATCGTGGATTAGGATAGAAACAGAAGGGATGAGAGAAGTAGATAGGGTAGATGACTATTTTAGGTATTTGAGTCAACAGCAGATGGTGAGTAATTGAATTGGGAAAGTTCAATTAGAAAGCAGTAAAAAATATCACCGAGCTTTCCAAACTAAAAAATCAGGTGGATAGAATTTTCATTTGCTAGAAAAGAAAATGATAAAGAAGAACAGATTAAAAAGAACTTTTTTAGTTATCTAATCACACAATTATCTGTGAACCATCCCAACTTGGTTTTAAATGTTTTTTTTCCCCAGAGGCAAATTGTCTGCAGTGTTCAAGCTGTTCATAAAGTATCAGCATAAAGAATTTTCTTATTAGCATTACTTTTATAAGGGAAATTGCAATAGTATAGCTTTCTCCACATTATCATTGCTATGTATTATGCAGATGTTTTGAAACATATTAAAGGAAAATTGCAGGTTAAAAGCTGTGTTTGGTGTGTTGGGCCTGATTCTAATGATGGGAATAACAGATGTCCCTGATGTCAATGGGGAACATTGACATACCTGGCAGTAGATTACCCTCTAAACATCTTTGCATCTGTTTTAGTTTGCTACAGCTGCCATAACAAGATACCTTAGACCGGTAGTTTAAACAGCAAAAACCTATTTTCTCACAGTTGTAGAAACCATAAATCTGAGATAAAGGACTCGAAAGAGTTAGTTTGTTCCTTTGAGGGCTGTGAGGGGAGAATCTGCTCCAGGTCTATCTTTTTGGTTTCTAAGTGGTCATCTTCTTTCTGTTCCTTCACACAGTCTTCTCTCTATACATGTCTGTAACCAAAGTGCCTTTCTTATAAGATCAGCAGTCATATTAGAATAGGGCCTTTCCTAATGGTATCATTTTGATTTAGTTACTTCTGTATAAACCCTGTTTCCACAGAGGGTCACATTTTGAGGTACTAGGGGTCAGGAATTTAACATGATTTGGGTTGGAAGTTGTAGGAAAACACAATTTAGCCCCAAACAATATCTTCATTAAAATGCCCTGAACCAGGCCTTGATATGAAAAAGTCAATCAAGACGGCAGAGGCATAAGGAGTTTATCCCAAAGATTTCAGAGATGGCTGTCACAACACCCTGGAGGCCAGTGACAACTGGCATTCTCAGGATCCAATGCCTTTGATGGTAACAGTGCCAACCACATAGCCCAGTTCCAACCTATTGAAGAGGTGTACTTATCCACATTTCTTCTGGCTAGTTCTTGCTGCTTAGCCTCTCTTGGTTTCTGTCCATTTTCTTAGTTTGGTTTTCCAGCTTCTATAGTTTCTATGAGGCACTCAATCTATTAATTTCTCTGATCACTCAATCAGGTATGGCTTTCAAGTTTCTAACCAAGAACCCTGACAACAAAGGAAAAACCCGGGGATTCCTAGGAATTCTTTCACATGTTTGAATTAAGGCTTACAATATCTTAGGGTACAGGACAAAGAAAAAACTGCAGAGCAGTTGGATCTGGGTTTAAGCCTCAGCTCCATTATTTTTCACACTCCTTAGTGAGTTTATGAAACTTTATGAGACTCATATTTTTTTCATAAATGAACTTGAAATCATAACACATAATATCAAACATTTATTGGGGACTCATTCTAGGCCTTTTTCTAGCATTATATATAATTTATACTATTTGCTTCTCATAAAAAATCATTTAATATAAATAGCATTAGTAATATCAATTTTAAAGATGAAGCAAATGATGCTGCATGTCAATGACTCTCAAATTTTTGTTTCAAACCCAAGACCTAGCTCTGAGCTCCATATTGATGATTCAAATGCCAATTTGACATAATTTGAATTTACTGTGATACAAAATAAACTTTTGCACTCTACTTCTTTCCCTCAGTTGAAGTCCCCCCAAATTAACTTCATCAAATAAATGATGAATTCCAAATTTTTCAAACCTGGAATCTTTATTATTGACAACCTCCATTTCTTTGTCTTCCCCACTTCCAATCATAGCCAAGCCTGATTACTTAACATCTGTACTAGTTTTCAATTGCTACAATTGTATCAAATCACCACAAATTTAGCAGCTTAAAACAACACCCATTTATTACCTCCCCATTCTCTAAAGGTTAAAAGTCTTGGTACAGGATAGTTTAGCTGGTTCTTAGCTTACAGTCTCATAAGACCTAAGCCAAGGTGTTGGCAAGAAGTGTTTCCTTCTGGAGGCTGTAAGGATACATCCTTTGTCAAGCTTATTAAAATCATTGATTGCATTCAGTTAGCTGTCTGTCAGGGGTGGCCTTTGCTTCTGGACACTGAAAGCATTCTTTCCCATGCTTTCCAGTGGCCTCTCCAGAAAGAGACTGTGCTCCTGCCTTGTGCTTTGAATCTGTCTGCTTCCAGCTGGAGACAGGTCTCTGCTTTGAAGTGCTTATATGATTAGGTTAATATGGATAATAATTTGTAAATAATAATATGGATAATTCAGCATTCTCTTCCTACCTTAAAGCCAGATGAGTAATAACCTTAATTACATCTAAAAAAATTCACTTTGCCTATAATATAATGTACTCATAGGTTTAAGATTAAATCAAGGACTTTCTTGGGAGGATATTATTATGCACCCCACAATAAGAAAACACATGCATACCCTATTAGAAGTGACAACAATGTTATATGCTGATTGAGAGGATAGGCTGTGGAGCTGGACCGTCTGGATTCTTCCACCTATTGGTTGACACCTTGGGCAAATCATTTATGACTTTTATGTTTCAGTTTCTTTGCCTATAAACTACAGGTAATAAGAGTACTTGCCTCATAGGATTCTTGAGAAAATTACAGAGTCTGCTGTACTTAATATCTGGTTGTGGTAAGTGCTGTGTTTAATATTATCTAATTACAAATTCGTACTATTAAGGGAAAAGTATGCTATAAGAAATAGGTAAAGGCAAAATTTCTGACAAATGATCAAAAAAAGCTCTTTAATCTCAGCAGTGAAATAAGAAAAAGAGAGAGCTAAGAACAAGTTATGGGGATGAGGTGGAATAGTGAATGGAGCATCCAAGGCAGAGTTCTGGATGGATGAAGACTCTGGGATGAGAAGATGCTGATACATCTGAGAGTACAAATGGGTCACTGCGGTTGCAGCCTGGTGAGATGGGGTGGAGTGAGGCACAAAAGAACTAGAGAAGATAAAGGACTTTAGATCCCACAAATCCTGTGGTTAGAATGAAGAACTTGGCTGACAGAACAATGGAAGCTGTAGAGTGACAAGGCATGAGTGACACATTTCAGAGGATCACTCTGGAAAGAGATTAGAAGAAGCAAGAATCAAGTCAGGGGAACTGGCTGGAAGTCCATGGGAATGGTCCAGATGAAAGACTGACTTAGGGAAGTGAAAATAAAATATAATTTGAATGTTGTTTAGAATATAATGTAAAGGTCATGGTGGGCTGCTAATGATTTCCATTCCCACCAGAGCCCATGCCTTAAACTCTAGAATTTGTAAATATGTCATGTTACATGGGAAGAAGGACATTGTAGATGCAATTAGGTTTATATACTTTCAAATAGGGAGAAAATCTTGAATTATCCATGTGAAGTCAAACTACTCACATTGTTTCTGCTAGAAGCAGAAGAGAATGTCAGAGAGATGTGGTATTAGAATAAATTCCAAATGAGAGAAGGCTTTGCCATACTACTGCTAGCCATTAGATGTAGGGACTTATGCGTTTGTCTGGAGAGGGCCACCTAGGCATTAAGGGAGGCCACCATAGACAGCTTGGAAGTAAATAGGAACTTCATTCTTATAATCATAAAGCACTATATTCTGCCAATAATCTTAATGAGCTTGGAAACAGATTCTTCCCAAAGCCTCCCCAAAAGAACCTACATGTAAAATACTTGATTCTGGCTTTGTGAAACAAGTAACAGAAAAACCAGCTGAGCCAGTCTAGATTTTATGAGAAATAAACTGGTGATTTTTTTAAAAGACTTTTATTCTTTCACTCATTCATTCTGTTTTTCTTTTGAGTACTGGAGATTCAATCCAAGAGTACTCTGCCACTGAGCAACATTCCTAATCCTTTTTATTTTGAGACAGGTTCTCACTAAGTTGCTGAGGTTGACTTTGAACTTGCAATCATCCTGCTTCAGTCTCCTGATTTGCTGCCTCATACCCCACACCCAGCTAGCTCATTTATTCTTTTAAGCAACTAAATTTGTGGTAATTTGTTATGGCAGCAATCGGAAACTAATGCATTTACATAGTGATTTCAGTTTCCCTCATAGACTGTTTGTTGTCTAAGAACAGGGAACTTATCTGTTTAGTTCATTATTCTATCCCAAGCCCTAGCCTAATGCTGGCATATGATAGATGCTCAGCTAGTATTTTGTTGCAGAAGAGAGGCAGTGAAGGTTTGAATAATTTGCCTAATGTCACACAATTAGTAAGTATTCAAACCGAGCCTTGAGCTCATGTCAAAATACCATACATAATATGTCATTCTTTTGAACATTAAGAAAACGTATATAACATCTCTGGCACATGGCAGACATTCAATAGCTATTACATCTTTTATTTCCCCTTAATCATCCTGACCCTCATTCAGACTCTCCTCCTTATACTCTTGCTAATATTAATATCCTAATGGGATTCAAGAATCAAAACACTCTCTTTTCCAATCCATTTCCTGCCAAATTAATACTCTAAAAACACATACATTAAATGCTATGATGTCTTTGAAATCACAGATCCAATAATAAAGCTGATGTGTTGTTATGATTATCATCACTCCCACTCTTCTACCACATTATATCTAGATGGCTGAGCTGAGTTTCCAAGGCACCAGTCTTAGGACTATTTCTCATCTTTACTTTGCACTGTGCAAAACAAACCATTTTCTTTCCATTGGAGAAACACCCTTATTGTTACAAGGAGTCTTCGGCCACACTCTTTCTGACTTTCCTATCGTATATTATTATACTCCAGCTTAAAACCCTCTCTTTGTGCAGCCTTTCTTAATTGTGCTATCCCTCATTGATCTCATTCTCTGGATTCCTACAGCATCAAGACCTGAGTCTACGCTCCTTCACATTTATTTATTTATTTAGATGATTACACAAACCTAACTGTATGTCTTTGGTGTGATCAGTGTTATTCTGGATGGCTTTTAGCTGTTGTGTGTGTGTGTGTGTGTGTGTGTGGTCTCTTTAGCTTTGCAGTGAACCCCTGAGAGACTGAGTAGTCAGACTAGAGTTAAGTAGGCTGGATTAAATATTGGCTGTCACTTACTAACATTTATTCTTTGCCAATTTCCTTAATTTCTCTAAAACTTAATCTCCTTTTCTACAAAATGATATCTAATATATATATATATATATATATATATATATATATATATATATAGTAACATTGTTTCAGTTTATCATTACAATTTATCATATTATATCATACATTATATTGTAGTAAATTTGACACATAGCATGTAATATATAATGGTAGGCAATATTTTACTTCATTGAATCTTTATGGGAAATCAAAAGAGGTAATTTATGTGAAGTTCATAAAGTACTCTCTGTCATATAAGTGATCAATAAACATTATCCATTGTTACTTCATATTTCTACTACAATTATCTATCTTTTACGATGTCTAGTACTGTGGTGAGCATACGGTAGGAACTGACAAATACTGTTGCATGAATAATTATTGAAAATAAGCTATCTTTAATGCCTAATCTGTCAGAGGAAAATCAGAAAATTGGTTCAACCAGGAAATAATTTGGGAAGTGAAAATACCTAAAAATCCTTTTACTATGTATAGATCCAAAAGTATAATAACAGAAAGTCATAATCATTATGTAATTTTATTTTGCTTTATGAAAAGAAATTATTATTTTTGGTGTTAGTAAAAATGAAATTCCAGCAGTAGAGAGAGAGACCATCACCTCTATCCACCCCTCACTATCCTCACTGCTCAGCATTTCCTCCTCTGAAAGGTTTCTTGTCTGGTCTTCCCTAATTTTCTGTGTAGGTTTCCTTTCCAATCACCCAACACAATTTGAGAATAAATCCAATACCAACTACCTTGCAGGAGTGCTCTAAATTTCATAAAGCACACAATAATCTGATCCCAGGTTAATGTGAAAACAGCATGATTGTGTAGTAAGGGAAGTAAAAGAACAGAGATTTGTCACAGTAATTTCAAAGTAAATCAGAGATTAAATCTCTGAAATTTTTTGAGTCTCAAATGCATTCTTAACTAAAGAATTATAATAGAATGTGCCCTTTACTAAGTCATTTTAAATGATTGCATTGTTCAAACAGGAAGTTAGCTTTTAAAAATGTTTAAAAAATAAATATGTGCATTTATAGTCATTCATCACAGAGTCAGTTTGCTAAATTTAAAGTGTCTTCTTTGGCAATAAGAAAAGCTGATGAACAAATTGGAAAAAAATAATTACAAAAACATCAATGAATAAGCAATTACCAGAAGATGGATTACAAAATTAGATCAGGAAATGGTGCATACAGCCTGTACCTATATGGCCTGGATGAGTCTCTCAGTGTCATTGTCCAGCCCTTGCCCTCTGAGTAAGAATGTCCTAGTGATATTCTCCCATCCTCCTCATTGACCTTCAACGTATACCCAACGCAGAATAAGAAAGACTTTCATATTCTACCTCATATTTGTACTTCATCTTGCTCTGCTTTACTCTTTGGATTTCTGCTTTGCCTCTCAATCTTCTATGATTGAGTATGAGTGTCAGTCCAGAAATTTACATATATAAGAAATGTGCCTTTATTTTTCTACATCTAAGCTTTAGTTGAATTTATGATTCAACTTTCAATTCTCTCAAGGCAATTTGAAATCTTCCCAAACTCTTCCCCATGGTCATGTCTATGCTACCAAATAGTATCAAGGAAATGGGGCATACACATGGATGGCCTTTGGAACTCATTATTTCCATTAAACTTCTATTTCTCTCTGTGTATCACAGGACCTTTATGTGACTCCCCGTCCATCTGAGAATCCAAAAACTATTATCCCTTATAATTTACATGCCACCATTGGGCACATAGGAGACATTATGTACCTGTCCATACCTGGCACTTGGAAACTCTTGTCAATTGCATTAGACCACTCAGCTTAGGTTCAAACTGTGCTGTGTTCAACAGCAGTATGGAATATCCTTATTGTCCTTGAAATCTCTGACCTTTTATACCATATCTCTCTGATATTTTCTCCTGCTTCTAGCTGGATACAGTTTTCTACTTTCAAGTTGCTGAAGTGATTAGTTTGGCTCCATCTGAATAATTCAGGAAGCTCTTCCTATTTGAAAGTCCTAAACCTTAATTTCATCTTCAAAGTCCTTTTCTCCATGTAACAAAACACATTCATAAGTTCCAGAAATTAGGACATGGACATAGGTGGAAGGGGTATTATTCAGCCTATCAAACCTTCACTATATATCTCAAATACGTCCAGTTCTCTTTAGATGCATTGCCCCAAATCAATCTTTTATTTGGATGACTTCCAGGGACTTCTACTAATTTTTCCTACATTAGTTATTGCCTTTTTCTAATCCCTACTCAGAATAGCCAGGGTAATCATTTAAGATGAGATGGAGATAATAACATAGGCATGGTGGCACATGCCTGTAATCTCAGTAGCTCCAAAGGCTGAGGAAGGAGGATCTTAAGTTCAAAGCCATCCTCAGAAATTTAGTGAGACCCCAAGCAAATTAGTGAGACCCTATCTCAAAATTAAAAAAAAATTCAACATGCTGGGGATATGGCTCAGTGGTTAAGCACCCCTAGGTTCAATCCCCAATACTCACCTCCCCCCATTTCATGGGGTTATAAACATAATCACCTATTTGTAGTTCCTCAGATGTACCAGTATTTTCTTTGCCCATACAGAATTCTATGCTGCGAACATTTTACAGTGCCCTACCTTCTTTCTACAATGTGTCTTAGAAAAGAGAAACAGAGACTGATTTTTTTTTTTAAAAAATGATACCAGACCAGAAAAATTCACTTAAGGAAGTGTCATTGGTAGAATATTTATAGATGGGTAAGAAGCACGGAGTAATGTGAGTGGCAACGTCCAGGACTCCTTATTACAGATAATATGACAGACAGTCCAATCTCCATGGAGAATTTGGGGAGCTTAGAAGACCTGGGTTCAAGGAACATAGAAAATGTTATAGAAGTAATGATGAAATAATCAATTCTCTAAAATGTATGCTGTGTCCAAATCTAGATATGTAGCAACAACTAAGAGCAATGGTTATTTGAAATAGAAATAAGGTGTTAGAGATATAATGAGGCAATGCTTCTTTTGTACGTCTAGGAGTCTTCAGAGGAATGATTCAGAGTGTTCAAGTTATCATCATTCAGACCTTAAAGACGCTTGCTCATGGATACAAGAAGTGTTATTGGATATAATAAGTGTACAATCTTGATTCTAACCAAGTTGAGTTCTCTGGGAATAATCTGTGGTTCAGACCTGAAGTATTTACACCCAAAAAGTGTTGAGTCTAAAGAAAGAGTCACAAGACAGAGAATATCTCTTCCTAACCTCCACTTCCCTAACATAATTGTGTATATCATAAGATTTCAGGAAAGGAGGAAGATTTGCTGTCTGTGGCATAGATGGGAGATGTTGTTACTTCTTAAACACTTTTAACTAGCAAGCATAGCTGAATGGAGATTTCAAAATGGACATCTAGCTGAAACTATCCAGATAGAACTAGATCAAATTTCTAATAAGTATAACAAGGTTATTAATGATGAATGAGCAAGGCATTCTCAACAGTCTTAAGCACCATGGTGATAATTTTGGAAGCCCTAAACAGAGCTTACAACTGTTATTTAACAATTCTTCGGGGACTTGGCATCAAATTAACAATACGTTTGTTTTCACAATGTTGAAACTAATGCTTTTAAAAACATAATAAACATTTTATGTTGGAATAATTTTGATTTTAAAAATGTAGCAAAATTAGCACAGAGTCTCCATGTACCTTTCATTCACTTTCTCCTAATGCTAATTTTTAAAACCACCTACACTCATCAAAACTAAGAAATCAAAATTGGTAAATTACTATTGCTAAACTCTAAGCTGTATTTGACTGTTAATAGTTTGTTCTTTTTGTTTGTTTGTTTGTTTGTTTTCAATTTATGCCATTTTTATGTTCCAAGACCCAATCCAGGGTCTTTAACCCTGCAAGACCATTGCATTTAGAAGCTGTCAAGTTGCAATCTCATCTTTTCCCTCTAGAAATCTTAACTACAGCAGGCAACTTATTTCTCCATTTTGTAAGATGTAGTTTACAACAGTTTCCATGTGTCACCAAAATTTCTGTTATACAAGAGAAAAATTCAGTATGTTAATGGGTTTTATCTGAAGCTTTCCAAATAATTTGTCTCCTACTGAACTATTTTGATACTGAGAAGATAGAATAATGTTATCAAGAAATACAATATAGGTCAATATTATGATGGTAATATAGATTTAGAAATTTTTATTTCTGGATTTAAACTATGGTATCTCACCTTTTGATATTCTTCCTAAAGCAACTCTTGGTAAAAATTAATAAATTTTCAGATTAGGGTCAGTAGAAAAAACATCATGACTACCTTTTTTTTAGTTATTGTTATGGGATGCATAATAATTTTTTATAAGTAATTGATATTTTAAACAAATCCGATCAGTCACGCCATTCTCAATTAGATTCAAGTTTCTCAGAGAGTATTCCTTTAAAACTTTCCACTAAAGAACTCCTAATGGGAGAGAATCCAACTCAGGCCCTTGAAATCTGAGAGCTTATTGTGGAATCTGGAAAAAAAATAAGTCTTTGAAATCTTCAGTTTCAACTTAAAAAATTATGTTTTATATTCTACTCCATGGTATATTCACAGTTTTTCCTATAAAATTAATGTTTTAAAGTCTTTACTAACCAGGCAAGACTGATGTGTCCTATTTCTCCTGTGCCTTCATACTCTTCCCTCCATTCACACTGGTGATCTTCACAGGGATGGATTTGACAATCAGAGGACTTCTGACATTACATCCATGTTAGTCAAGGTGCTCCTTAGTGTTGCTCAACTAACCTCTTCAACCAAATGTTTTTCCACAAATACTGTGATGGCCATGAAGAGTAAAGAAAAAGTTGTCTATCAGGCTCAAGCCAGCCCTTAAGTCCTCATGATTCTGAACTGCTAAATACAAGGTTCTTTCTGCCTGCAATCTCCTCCCGCTTTGTTCACTTAACCACCTCCCACATATGGTGAAGAGGTCAGTGACACAGGAGTCAGGGACACTGGCCCTCTAGATTCATTCTAGGCCAACATCTTGGATACTCTTTATCATATGGTCCTGATAGTTCAAGTACTATCCCTGCCATGTGTTAGCTAAATGACTTTAAGCAAAAATCTTGCTACACCTTAGTTCCCAATGTCATACAATTGAGATTTATAATGATAGCTTTCTCTCAGATTTATTATGAAAATTAAATGGGAATGCATGAAAACCAGCTAGCTAATTGACTGACCCATTGTAAGAACTTAGCTATTTTATGACTCAATTCAAATTTCTTCTTCTTTTTTTTTTTGTACCAGGAACTGAACCCAGTCAATTATGTGGTACAAACATGTGATTAATCATATCCCAAGTCTTTATTATTATTATTTCTTTTTTTTTTAATTTTTTATTGTTGGCTGTTCAAAACATTACATAATTCTTGATATATCATATTTCACACTTTGATTCAAGTGGGTTATGAGCTCCCATTTTTACCCCATATACAGATTGCAGAATCACATCAGTTACACATCCATTGATTTACATATTGCCATACTAGTGTCTGTTGTGTTCTGCTGCCTTTCCTATCCTCTACTATCCCCCCTCCCCTCCCCTCCCCTCCCCTCTTCTCTCTCTGCCCCATCTACTGACATTCATTTGTCCCCCTTGTATTATTTTTCCCTTTCCCCTCACTTCCTCTTGTATCTACTTTTGTATAACTCTGAGG
>NW_026000174.1:1728374-1786960 GCF_001458135.2 Marmota marmota marmota
GGGCCACTGGGCCTTTTCTGCCGGTGGTCACCATTCCGCCTACCTGGCAGGCGCGGGGGGTGGGGGGCGGCTCTGCCCCTCAGCAGGCCGCTGGGCCTGCTCTGTGGATGGTCACAGTTCCCTCTACCTTGCCGGCGCAGGGGGAGGGGGCGGCTCTGCCTCTCAGCAGGCCGCTGCTCCTCTTCTGCTGGTGGGTCGCAGGCCCGCCTACCTTGCAGGAGTGATTGGAAGCTCTGCCCCTCCGCGGGCCACTGGGCCTTTTCTGTTGGTGGTCCCAGTTCCGCCTACCTGGCAGGCGCGGGGGTTGGGGGGCGGCTCTGCCCCTCAGCAGGCCGCTGGGCCTGCTCTGTGGGTGGTCACAGTTCCCTCTACCTTGCCAGCGCAGGGGGAGGGGGCGGCTCTGCCTCTCAGCAAGCCGCTGCTCCTTTTCTGCAGGTGGGTCGCAGGCCCGCCTACCTTGCAGGAGTGATTGGAAGCTCTCTATTATTATTATTTCTTTAAACAAGATCTTGCTAAACTGCTGAGGCTAGCTTTGAACTCTTGATCCTCCTGCCTCAACCTCCAGAGCTGCTGGGATTACAGGCATGTACTACCATGCCCCGAGCCATTTCCTCTGTAATTTTCTTCTTTGGATTTTTTTTTTTGTGTGTGTTTCTTATTATTTAAAATTTATCTTTTTTTTAAAGTAATGTCATGAGAAAATCACCATTTGCTTCCAAGTAATGAAAGAGTATTAAACAATGGGAATGTCCTGGATGTGTTAACCATAATAGAGGGATATTTTCTTTAGGCACCTCTGTAGGTTTTAAAGTTTCAAAAACACAAATGAACTAATTTTATAACCTAGTAACTCACATTCAACTTAAATAATCAATATGATATATGTACAAACTCCTCTTTCCTGTCACTCTTGTCACTGATCCTCAAGGGTATCATTTTCAAATAATTTATTGTTTCTTTCACTATATACCTCATGTTTCTGAATAACACATGTCTCAATTTTTGCACTTTGCATATGTCTATCATCTCTCTACTATGGAAGATAATGGCTTCTCTCTTGCACTACCAGCCAATTTCACAATATTTTTCTCCAGCCCCCCAATAGAATTATATTACAGCATATTAATTAAATCATCATTGTTTGTTATAATTATAAGTAGTTCATAGTGGACTTGTAGTTTATTATGAGTATTTTCTATAAATTTTATTCCCTGGAGTTAACAACTCTCTTATGATTTGTTTAAAGATTATATTCCTATTACTGCTTTTTCCCAAACTCTTCCATAAAAGAGTCAATTATATCTCTAATTTTGTCTTGGAGATATACTTCTACCTCTTTTGTACACAGTAAAGTTGTAGTATACAAACTCAACATGCAAAAAAAACAGCATTTTTATTCACCAATAACCAGAGATTTCTGAGAAAGAAATCGTGTGAGGAATCTTATTAACAATAGCTACAAAATATGCCTAAAAATAAATTTAACCTAGGAAGTTAAAGATCTCTACGCTCTTTCACAGCCAAAGAAGCAATAAGCAAAGTGAAGATATACCCTATAGGATGGGAAAAAAAATTGTAAGATATTCATCTGACAAAATATTAAGGACCTTTAAGAAAAATAAACAAGATCCAAATAATCCAATTAAAAATGAACAGACGAAGGGTAGACTTCTTTTGAAAAGAAGAAATTCAAATTACCAGCAAGTTTATGAAGCAATACTCAACTTTATGGGTCATCAGAGAAATTCAAAGCAAAATTATCATCTAATCATGTCCCTGAATTAGAATGGCTATCATCAAAAAGACAAAAAAATGTGGACAAAGATATGGATAAAAGGGAATTTTCACATTGTTGGTGGGAATATAAATTAGTATAGTACTATGGAACACAATGAGGAAGTTCTTCATAAATTAAAAATAGATGTATCGTATAATCCAGCCATCCCACTACTGAGTATGTATCTAAAAGAAATGAAAACAGCATACCAAGGAGATACCTTGCACATCTATGATTAAGATATTGAATTAACCTAAATGCCCATCAACAGATGGATGGATAAAAGCATGTGGTATATATAAACAATGGAATATTATTCAGTTATAAAAAAGCATTATCTCCTGTTGTTTACAGCACAATGGATAGAACGGGAGGACAAATACTGTGTGTTTTCATTCATATATGAATGCTTACCAAAAAACAAAGTTGATCAGAATGTAGAATAGTGATTACTACAGGATGGGAAGGGTCAGGTGGGGAGATAATGAGAGGCTGGATAACAGGTACTAAAACAGAAGTAATAACTTCTAATGTTCTGTAGAACAGTGGGGAGACTATAATTCCCAATAATCTATTTTATGTTTTATGAGCAACTTGAAGAGAGGATTTTAAAATGGCTCCGCATACAAAATATGGTAAAGACATAGAAATGTTAACTATACTGATTTGATCAGTACATATTGCATACACATATTAAAACACCACACTGTACCCCATAAATATGTACAATTAATGGGTTACATATTTTGGTAATTCTTATTATCAAAAAAATTTGAGCTCCATGTGGTGGTATGCACCTGCAATCTCAACAGCTCAGGAGGTTAAGGCAGGAGGATCAAAAGTTCAAATCCAGCTTCAGCAACTTAGGCACTTAGCTATTCAATGAGACCATGTCTCTAAATAATATATTTTAAAAGGCGGGGGATATGGCTCAGTGGTTATACACCCCTCAGTTCAATCTTCAGTACCAAAAAAAAAAAAAATGAGAATTTAAAAAAATGTTTAAGATAATAATATTAACTATTTTAACTATTTTGATTTGATCATTATACACTGCATATCTTATCAAATTATTACAATATGTCCCACAAATTTGTACAATTAAAATAATTTAAATATTGTTTTAGCTCTTTTAGTTCTGTTTTATTTCCAAATAAACAGCATTTTTTAAAACACAACTAAAATCTTATTTTAAAAAGCTGCCAGAATTTTAATTAGGCTTATATTTAATCTGTAACTGAATTTTGGGAGGATTATTGTTTTAATAATATTGTGTCTTTTAATCAATAAATCCACTATTTCTCTCTGTTTATTTAGATTTTTCAAAAATTTAACTTACCAATATTTTCTGGTTGTCGGTATGCAGGTCTCACACATATTTTTAAATTTTTCACATTATTTTAAGACAATTCTTTACATTTTTTGCTAGCAGTGACCTATCAGGTCATTGAATCAAGTCTGTTAACTGTGGGCTTCAAATCTATATATTGACTGTTTTGTCCTCTCTGATTAAGGATTTAACTGTTTTCCCCTGTAAATGTTATCAAGTTTTGCATTAAATATTTTGGGGTTAGTATGTTAGTTAACAAAATTTGAAAATTTTTTATTATTATAAAGCGATTCTCTAACTTGGGTAATACTCTTTTGTAATAATGTCTATTTTGTCTACATTTACCATAATTGCTCTACATTTTCTTTCTATTTTTTTTTTATTTTTTCAATTTTCTCTTTCCTTAATTTCAAGGTGTCCTTTCAAAAGAAAAATTGGTAGGCAGCTCCTGTTGATTCCTAACTTCTTACATTCTCACACTTATGTAATCTCTTCTTGAATTTGGACTGGATTCACCGACTAATTATTCTAGTAAAGAGATTGTGGCAGAAGTAATTAGGTTACAAAAACGACTGGCTCATCTCTGGGGTCTTCTTTCTTGCTCTATTTTGGATTACCTGCTTGTGGAGAAGACTGCTGTGTGTGATAAAACAGCTCTGTTAGAGGGTCACGCAGTGAACTGGAAGATCTTCTGAGACCTTTCAAAAGCCACATGAGTTGGAAGGCTATTCATTCCTAGAGGAGACTTGAGTCAAATGCGGTGCTGTCAACAATAATTTTGATGATATTGGCCCAGTGCTAATCTATTTCCAGCTTCTTGACCCAAATAAACTGTTAAGTAATAAACATTTGCTGTTTTAAGCCACTAAGTTTGGGGGGCAGCTTTTATATACTCCTCAATTACTAATACATGCATATATTTAGATTTTTTAAATCCAGCATAACAGTCTTTGACTTTGAACTGCAACATTTTGTCCAATTCTAGAGGGAATCTTTTAGTTTATTTTGGATTAATTTATGCTTTTTTGTGCTTTTTGTGTTTCTCCCTTGATTTTATTGTTTTTCTTATTATTTTTGCCTTTTTTGGGTTGCTTTGGCATTCTTAAAAATTTAGTCTCCTTACTAATTTGAATTTATACATTTTATTTCTATTTTTTGTTTGCAATGCCTGAGTAATTAAAAATATCCATACTTCTCTATGTTTAAAATTAATTAAGTTTTTTCTTCACTTCCTAAGCAATAGAAGATACAGAACATACCTTAATACCAGTTACAAATTTTCCCAAATTATGTGCAATAATTATTTCAAATTATTTTGAATTTCACTTTGTTTTTTAACCCCCAATAATTTACTATTCTTTATAGTCAGTTCTTAGTTAGATTTAGTCAACATTTACTACTCTATTTTCTGTAATTATTTGTTGCAATTACATCTTTGAGGAATTTCCCTCTGCCTTATACATACCCTTAAGTTTTTATTGGTTTGTTGCACACAGCTATTGCTGGTAAACCCTTTAAGTCTTTTTTTTTTTTATGAAAAAGTCTTTGTTTCACTCCTGATTTTCAGAGGTACTTACAAGAGATATAGAATACTAGGTTAATAGTTATTTTTTTCTCCGTATGTTTAGTATGTCATTTTTACTTGTTTTGCTTCTAAGAAATCAGCTAGTCTGTGTGACTCCTTTGAAAGTATTCTATCATTTCTGCATGCCTGTTTTTAAGATGTTCTTTTACTTCATTTACCTATTATTTTATTATAATATGCCTTCAGCACCTTTTACCAATGATTTTATTATAATATTCCTAAGCACCTTTTACCTATGATTTTATTATAATATGCTTAAACACTTTTTGTTTATGATTTATCAAATTTCTTAAAAAGTGGATTGGTTTTTTTATTTGTAGTGGAAAATCCTCAGCCAAAGTCATTCCAGTATTGCTTCTGGTCCTTCCATTGTCTCCCTTTCCTAATGCTTCTCCCCTTCCATTTTCTCTCCTAGGAACTCAAATGATTTTCTTACTCCAATATCTATATCTCTTTGTTTCTCTTTTATAAATTTCACCTCATCTCTTTGGGCTAGTTCCAGATGATTTCTTTAGACTCATATTCTACTTTACTAATATTCTATTCTTCCCTCTCTAATTGTTGCAACACCCACCAATGCTATTTAAACTATTTTCAATCTGATAATTGATTCTAATGGCTTATTCACTCTGCACATTTCAGCCTTGCCTTTTATATCATTTTATAAATTGTATCTGATTATTTATTATCTGATAACATTATAAGATTGTTTCTACTATTTATTTATTTTTTTATTGATTTTTATTTATTATACCTTAGCTTCGTGTGAGTTTATTTTCTTAAGCTGATTTTTCTTAGAGTTTTATTTATCAGAATTATTTGAGGCCTATAGTAAAGGTGAATGTACACAGGGGATTTGTCTTTGCTTTTATCAAGTACTGTCAATACTGAACCATGTTAACTTAAGTATGTGGCTGGGTTTTATGTTTGTTTATTTTGCTTTGTTTTTGCTTGTGCTGTAAACAAGAGGATGAGTTCATGAATTGGGGACCTGGGTAAGGACTCCATTATGCTTCTCAATTCCTGTGCTGTCATTTTTCTCTTAGAGCTCATTTTATTATTATTGCTAGACATTTGATCATTCCTCACACTAAGAAATTTTAACTGGTTTTCATCTTGATTCCAATCATCCTAATATTTAATAGATCCTGATATTCTTAAGGCCCTAGTTTGGACAGAGAGAAAGCTCCTTAGCTTTGTATAGGCATTAAATTTTTCTCTTTGTCTTTTTGACTACATGAGTCCATGAAAACCTGTACTCAAATTTATGCAGTTTGACAGTTGTCCTAAGAGTGAATGCCAGCTACAGAGCTCTGCTTAGTTCTCTAGCTCTTTGAATTGTCCATCTTTATTGGTGCCTGACCTGAGAATTTCTTATGTTCCTGCAGGCTTATTAATTCTTCAGATTTATATTCAATATCTTACACAGATTTTCAGGGTGGTTCAGCAGGGGGTGTTGTTCTAGGAAATTGGCCTTAGGTATGATCAACCAATAAAAGCAGTCCCACTGCTGCCCATAACGTAGTTTCTGTCAATTATAATGCATTAAACATATTTATCTCTATTTCTTTCTTCCCTACTATGCCTCAAAGCTTCTGAAAGACAGATTCTTTTTTTGTTTCAATGCCTGGCTTATAATAGGGACTCCAAGAGTATATATAATAAGTAAATATTAGTAATATTAATAGACTAAAAATCATATTTTTATGTTCTTTATTGATTATTTGGGGAAAAATTGCTATACTTACAATAGGGACAAAATAAAAAATCCCGATTAAAATTTTGATTAATTGATGATTAAAAGTTCAGGCTCTTTTGAGTGTTTGTGCCCCTTTTCTATGATGTGACCCACAGGGGAAATTTATTATTAATGCAATCATTAAATTAAATGTATTACCTTATTAAGATCCTTAACATATACAAACCAGTTGCCACCTCAGCAAAAGAACAAAAGAAAAAAAATTCAAATTTTGTTATATAACATGGACTTTTCATTTTCTTATTTTTTGGTGGCCTGTTGCTATGGAAATCTCCCCATACTATCTGCAGACATGAATCACACACTTGGTAGCACTACAGCTGCAGTGCACCATATGGAAAATTTACTGCAGCCAAAAGAGGCACGGAAAACCCACAGATGGATTCAGCATTTCAAAGGTTGAGGCAACTTCACTAGGCTACCCTGCCTGATTTTCATCAATACTAAAATTCAAAAAGACATGTGTCCTAAATGCTGAGTACACAGGGGCTAAGTTGGCTTTGAAATGGGTAGACAAAGGGGCTGCATGAATACAGCACCCCCACCCCAGGATTCCTCAAACTTGAATTGGCAAACATAGTCTTCTCCCATCTGAATTGTCTGGTCACTGTCTCAGTCAACTTCATCATTATTGCTACAGAATGCTACTAGTTCACAGGTTTCTTTCTTCCTTTACCTCTTGGAAAATGTCTCAATGTTTATTTCATAATAATTATGTAACATATGACCATGGGATGGATGAATGCAGCATAATAGACTATGAGTTGGGAGGTTGATTTTTTTCCTTTTCATTACTTTTATTATATATTTAAACTAGTAGGATGAAGCAAGTAAGCATTTAATGTGGCAAGGAGCCAAGAGTTTTAGAGATTAACATTTAGAAATACAAAATTTAAAAAGTTAAGTAGAAACCCTATCATTTTTCTCTCATTAAAAAAAATAAACTTTATATTGTAGAAAATTTCAAACTTAGAAAGTACAGTGCCTCATTTATCCATTATCCTGCTCCAATGATGAACAACTTATTGGCCAATCTTGTTTTACCTATATTCTAACTGCTCATCCCTTGCCTCATTTTGAGGCAAATCTCAGATATCAATAACACATACATAAACATTTCAGTACTTATCGCCAAACAGTAAGGACTCTTTTGGTAAAATAACTGTAATAGAACAATCACACATTAAAACATAATTTCTTGTTATCTGGTAACAGTCATATTGTCTAATAACTATTACTAATGAATAAAAATCTGCAATTGCTACTTTAAACTGGAAATAATGATGTAAACTCATAGTTTCTTTTTTATTTAGTTTTGATTAAAGCAAATTTTAATTTTAGTATATTTTTAGATATGCATATAATTTGCAAAGAGATTTAGAGAGTTCCAGTATACCCCTCAGCCAACTTCCCTAGGGTTACACCTTAGGTGGCCACTCTCACAATAGGGTTAAACTCTGAATTGAAGGCCTCTCTTGGCTAAGGGGGTTGATGATTCTCTAGGCACCAACAATCATTGGTTTCTAACAATTCAATTCAACTTTCATTTTTTTTTAGTTTTTTATTTGTTATTTTTAGATATACATGAGAGTAGAGTGTATTTTGACCTATTTTGCATACATGGACTATAACTCATTCTAATTAGCATCCCATTCTTGTGGCTGTACATGATGTAGAGTTTTACTAGTTGTGTATTCATATATGAACATAGTAAGTTATGTCCAATTCATTCTACTGTCTTTCCTATTCATATCCCCCTTCCCTTCCCTTCATCCCCCTTTGTCCAGTCCAATGAATTTCTATTCTTCCCTCCCTTCTTCTCATTTTGTGTTAGCATCAACATATCAGAGAGAACATTTGGTCTTTGATTTTGGGGAATTGGTTTATTCCACTTAGCATGATAGTCTCCAGATCCATCCATTTGCCAGCAAATTCAATAATTTCATTCTTTTTTTGTGGCTAATATCCCATTGTGTATATATACCACATTTTCTTAATCCATGCACTTGTTAAAGGGTATTTAGGTTTATTCTATAGCTTTGCTATTATAAATTGAGCTTCTATGAACATTGGTATGGCTACTTCACTGTAGTATGCTGATTTTAAGTCCTTTGCATATATGCTGAGGAGTGGGATTACTGGATCAAAGCGTGGTTACATTCTGAGGAATGAAGGCATCAACAATCATTGGTGTCTAACAGTTTTTCTGAGGAATCTCCACACTGCTTAGTGGTTATACCAATTTGCAGTCTCACCAGCAATATATGAGTGAACCTTTTTTCCCCACATGCCACCAACATTTCTTGTTCCTTGTATTCTTGATAAATTGCCATTCTGACTGGAGTGAGATGGACTCTCAGTGTAGTTGTGAGGTTAACTCTTAAACTGTTTGGGGTTACAGTTGGTATGAGCAGATCGTGGCTACAATTTGGTGATTATCCATATGTATTAGACCTTTAGCAAAGATTTTTACATGCATTGTTTGATTTTATTTTCTAACATTCCTTCAAAGATAGGTGTCCTTATCTTCGTTTGACCTATAATGACAATAAAATTAAAAGATTCTAATATGTCTGACATTAGTCGTTAGTAAATACATCATATTTGGGTTACACTGCAATTCATCTGACCTGAAATCTTGTTCTCCTGCTACTATGTAACTGTTTCTCTTTAAAACAGGTATAAATGTAGGCATTTTTCTGTGGTGGGCCTCCTGCTTGCTGATACTGAGCTGTATCCCTAGCCTAAGACAGGTGTTCATAGATCAAGGGCCAACACTGTACTCTGAAATAAGGCTCCAGATCAAAATGTCAACCTTTAATACCCGTGTGACTTCAAGATATTTACTTAGCCACTCCTCTATTCAGTTTTCTCATCTCTAAAATGCAGGGGATAAAAGTGCTTGCCTAGGAGGATGCTAGAAGGAAATAAGTGACTTTCTTCTGAAGCCAAGCAAAGGCTAAGTAAATCTCACCAGTGTTAAGTACTATCATGTGTTCATTCTCTTATTTTTAAATATGGCATATTAATTTTAGATATATAAGAATTATGTATATTTTACTAGAATAGTAAATGTTCATTAGGGCAGTCATTTTAAAATTGTGGTTTCCAGATCAACAGCAGCATCACCAACTAGAAATTTGTTAGAAACACAAATTATCAAGCCTTATTGCAGACCTAATGAATAAGAAACTCTGGAGACTGAGCCCCCACCCATCTGCATTTTTATAAAAACACCAGGTAATTCTCTTGCACACCAAAGTTTGAGAAAGAGTCTTGAAGGAAAAAAAAAGTCTCCTGGTTTTATCAAAGGCCAGCTCTGCCCAAAGGGTGCTTTTAGAACCAATCATAGGATGCTGTGATTTTTTTCCTAAAATCAATTCTCATAGCTTCAAATGGATGTTGCAATCACTTTGTTCCTTTGAACCCATCTAATCACTAAGATTCCTGATTAATAGTTAATCATTTTGTCTTTGCTGCATTTGAGATGATCAATTATTTTATAATGATTTCCTCTTGTGCGGAATGAGATGTAGCACTGTGATTATCACAGCTGTTATAAAACACTGTAGGAATTTCTTCAGAGTTGAAGCACACAGAGCATCTGAGCTGCTCCCCAAAGAAGGCCAGTCTCTACTTCTTTTTAAAAATAATATTGGATTGCGTTTTTTCTGTCTGGGGAATATTTGAATCCACTTTTAAAGGATTTCTTTACCCTAAGTTCCCATTGTTTATTAAGGTTTAGAAGCAGAAATTGACATAGTGGCAAACATTAGATTAAAGCTGTTTCCATTTGAGCCTCAGTAAATGGACACCATGCTCAAAAAGCAAAATTAAACTGAAATACCTATTACACAGTAGTACAAGAATAAGTTTTAAGGTGACATAGAATTGCAGTGAAACCCAAACTTTACAACATATTTACTACCATGATCTACTAGTGTCAGACACGCCAGTATCCTGAAAAGAAATGAAGTAAAAATCATTTTGTCAATATTTTAATAAATAAATGAGATTGCTTAAAAACTTAAACATTTTAACTTGCTTTAATGTTTTACAGCCATGTTAACATCTCTGAGTCTCTTCCTTTAAACCATAAAGCTTAGTAATTGCTTCAGTTGATTCCTTCTAACTTTAAAAATCAGAAAGATGCAGTGAATACATTGAAGATGACTGGAGGGCCTGAGATTGTGGCTTAGAGGTAGAGCACTTGCCTGGCAAATGCGAAGCCCTGGGTTCGATCCTCAGCACCATGTAAAAATAAATAAAATAAAGGTATTGTGTCCAACTACAACTAAAAAATAGATATTTAAAAAAAAGGAAAAAAAGATTGTTTTCATTGGGGAATAAGATATATAAGGCTTTCAGGAGTCTTTCTGGAATGGACTCACTTAACTAGGTAAAAATTTTAAGTGAGTTCTTTAAAATTTCCACAAAAGCTATCATTTTGTAGGGGCTGAGAGGGGCAGGTCAGTAGTAGAGCACATGCTCCTTGAGTCCTAGCATACACACACATGCACACACATGTGCACACACACACACACCACCACCACCACCAGCTTGCAGACTTCCTAATCATTCCTGGAACTGCTGCAGCTAGTAGTTATGCAAAAAGCTCTTGATTGAAGCCACAGGAAAACCTAATTAGGTTGAAGGTGTTTATCTGTCTACCCATCTGACCCTAGTATCTTCATCTGGTTTATAGATATATTAATACTGCTTAACTTATAAAGTTTATGTAAGGATTGTGTAAGGTTATAAATGACAATAAATCTAATGCTTCACATGCATGCTATTAATATAGTGATTTACAAGTTTTGCCACATATTAGAACCACCTGGAAGGGGTACTTATGACAAATATAGATATTCTTAACTCTTATCCCAGAGATAAGGTACATTCTCAAATCTGTTTTTAGCAAGCTCCCCATTTATTTATAATACAGCACATCCTATCTGCTATTCAGGGTTCTCCAGAAAGACAGCATCTAAAGGACCTCTCTCTCTCTCTCCCCCTTTCTCGTGAGTATGTGTGTGTGTATGTGTGTGTGTGTGTGCATGTGTGTTGATGTGGAGCACATAAGCACGTGTATGTATAGATCTCCATTTTCTGGGTTTCGGCTCTATTTCTGACTTTTCTCCCCTGTTTTCCCTCTATTGGTTACCTGCCTTCTGTAAAGGGAGGAAGAGTGATCTTAGCTTTGAACATGCCAACTGGATTTCACCCTGGAACTGGCACAGGACTCCTTCAACATGTTATGTTACCTTTATTTTCAAGTAGAATATGTGCATAGTTTGGGAATCTTTTTCATCTTTATCTCCTATCAAAATATAGCACTTGATATAAATTCCTGTGACATTTTTCAGATGGTTACTTCCACTGTTCTTGTCAAACTGAAAAATATGAAATATTTTCTACATTCTCTTAGAATGAAGGTACTGCACAGAGACATAATTCATTTTATTCCCTCTACCTCCTCACTGCTATGTGCTATTTATGTGAGGTGGGAAAAATAATATTTGGCTATATGTTGTAAGAAGCCTAAGATCTTTTTGATGAAAAATGGAATTTCTTGTTATAAAATGAAATCGAAATTGCTCATATTCAGAGAATTTCTTTGGAATGTTGCATTCAACTTGTCCTCATTCATGGTAAAAAAAAAAGTGGGGGTGAGGTCAATGATAGAGTTCCCATCCTTGGGGGACTATTAGAATCCATGAATAGCTATATTTCCCCACTTTGTACAGGATTAATCCACTGCTGACATAATTTCTTCACAGTGGAAAAACAAGAATTGTTTCCAGGCAACATGAAATTACTGACAGGAGGATTCAGTCTTTAGCATTTTGCACAAAAGGCAAATAGTCCATTCTGTTGATCAAGAAGATGCATTCTGGAAGATGCATGATGAGAAGCCTGGGACCCCCAAAGCCCAACAAGCTGTTTAAAAGCCCAGCAAACAGCCTGCCCCTGCAGTCAGTGCTGTGCTTTTCTTGCCTGGGAAAACTCCATACAAAGTCCCAATTACCAACAAATCCCAAACGATCCTTTGTATTAGTCTGAATGTGAAGCAGAGGTGTATATAGAGTATTGCCCCAACAAAAATAAATGTCTTCTTCACATTTCTTTCCATTACCTATATTTTCACATCCTTGTAGAGCTTATTAAGAGAGATAAATTGGGCTTAGGCCAGTGTTCAGTTGGGTTTTGGAATTGATTTAATCATCAGCAATGGAGGGGAAGGGTGAGGTTGGAAAGGACATATCAGAAACTCCACTATAAAGATGACAGGGAAGTTTCTGTATTTAGAATAATAAGGGGGATGGAGACTTTTTTTTTTTCTTTTTAATTTGGATGACACTGATCAGGTCAAACCTCTTCATTTTACAAACGAGAAGATGAAGTTGCTTGCTCAAGTTCAGTGGTGATAAAGTTGAGATCATAACTTCTAAATGCTAAGTTCTCCTCTTCATTGTGAAGAGAATTTTAAACAATTCGAAATTCTCTAACAATCTCCAGGCTCATAATATGATCTCTAACAAAGAACTCTTGACCCAGTTTGCTATGAATTTCTACAAGGATACAAAATATATTCATTCTGTAAGTGAACTAAGTTCCAGGAACTCAGATGGCTCATTGTAATTTGGTATCTGAGGAAGCTACTCTTTGAAATTGTACACATTTCAATTTTCCCCCAAATTCTGTCTATTCTCACACATGAAAGAACAAATTTCTTACATCTTTATGACTCTTAAGTACTTAGGTATAAAATTAAAAGAGTATTTATTTAGAGAATGTGTTAAGATTCTTTAAGTAAATAGATAAATATAATTCTGGTGCCTTTTCTTTTCCCCTGAAATTTAAAAAGCAATGAAAATGATTAAAAAAATGCTTGACTAAGGCAGTCAAAACAAGAAAATGACTATACTTAAAAACAGAGAATAGAAAAAACAATTTTTCATACTGGCAGTGAGGCCAGCAGCCCCTAAAAGATTCAATAGCAAAGTGGGAAATGAAGTAGGCATTCAAAAATGAGGGCTTCACATGGTAAAGAAATAATATGTATTTCTTGAAATGGCATTCTTGAAAATAGAAAGGATGGAAGAACATGTGAGAAGAGATAAAATGTTTAAGTATATCATGTTCATAAATTTGGTCTTTTTTCTCTAATCCATGCTATACTTTTGAAATTTTTAAGCAGGTAGGTATATGACTCTATTTACATTTCTTTTCTCTCTCCTTCCCACCCCTCTAGGGGGGATTAAACCCAGGGCCAGGCACATGCTAAGCATGTACTTTACTACTGAGTTATATCCCTTGTTCTTTTTTAAATTTTATTTTGAGACAGTGTCTGACTAAGCTGCCCAGGCTTGCCTGGAATTTACAATCCTACCTTGGCGTCCTGAGGCATTGGGATTACAGGTATGCACCACTGCACACAGCTCCTATTTACATTTCTGAAAGAAAGATTAGTGAATAGACTTTACTTATCATCTCCATATGTGCTAATAGAACTTTGCCCTTACCACAGTGAATAGAATAGAATCTTTGGTTTTATAGAATTATTCACACACAAAAAAAAATCATGACTGCTGAGACCATATTTTCTTCAGTTTTCTGATTGCTAACTACTTAAAATATAAAGTCTATTTTCTTTCTTTTTTTCTTTTTCTTTTTTTGGCTACAGGACACCATTTACATAACATTTTGAGTAATACAAAATAATAGGGATTATTGTTGTACACAACATGAATAAATCTCAAAATAGCTATGATGAGTACAAAAAGTCAAAGATAAGTGCATACTGTATGATTTCATAAATAAAAATTCTAGAAAATGAAAGCTAATTTATAGTAGCAGAAAAGACAGCAGTGAGTGCCTTAGGATATTTCAACTTATAATAGAAATAAAATAGAAAAGTCTATTTTCAACTTCTCCTCTATATCTATATGGTAATGGAAAAATCTCAATTTTTCAGAAAGTTTGAAGTATTGATGAAAAAATTATTTTTATGTGTTTGAAAACTGATAGAAGTTGGGAGAGAATTGAAAGATAAAATTTAAAAGAGTAGCTTAATCAGATGGCAATTTCAATTAGCACCTGAGTTCATTTTATTACTTTCGAATACAAAAGAGATGTGGAAATTGGAGAAATCAAATAATATCAGGGTTATAAAGGAAAAAAGAGCTTGAGAGAAAAAAACTATCAACAGTATAATCAAAGTCATTTTTCTATATAAACTTTAAGTCTTCGAAATTGTTAAGTGGAAAACAAGGAAATTGAAGATAAAAAAGATACAAAAGCAAAACTAGTTTGGGAAATAAACTATTTACTGTCTTGAAACTTTTTCTTTCCCCTAGTACTTTCACTGTAAGTTATTTTTTCTTTCTCTGATTATTCAATTTAAAACAAAAGTATGGTCTTTGGACTTCTGAAAATGGAAGAGTTGCTCAGGATGACTTAAGGTTTTCTGTCTTTCCCATTTGAGTGGATGTCTTGATTTAGCCTAAGTCCAGTTTTACCCCCAAAACTTCCTCAGTTTGCACAAAGTGGTGGTAAGCAGGAGTCAGAGACCATGACTTACCCTTGTGTTGCTGGAAGCACAATTTGGCACAACCCCAGATTGCAACCCTGGCCCAGGATCAAGAAAATACTTAGTGTCTATCACATCTGAAACTCTTCTTTACACCCAGGGCTGAGTGTGTAGATTCTTTTGCAGTCTGAACGAAATAATAGTGGTGCCATATTTTCTCAGAATTTCTTGGCAAAGCTTTTACATCCTTACTTACTCTGCATCCTTATATGTGGCTTTGGTGAATAACATATGACTGAGTTCTTCTTTAAATTAGATCATTTAGTTCATTTATATTAAATGAACCTACTTTTATATTTGAGTTTAAACCTATTACCTTATGTGCTGTCATGCCAATTTTCTATTCCTTTCTTTCTCTTGTTTTGTATTGAATTGATTGCTTTAGATAATTACAATTTTTCCCTTATACCAGTATTGAGGCAGCTTGCTTTGTCTATTATTTTCATGATTATCCTTTAACTTGCATCTTTTTTAACTTATGAAAATATAATATAGATTGATATCTTTGTTTTCCTCCATGTCAAGAACATAGAACACTATGATTTACCATTCCCTTTGATCATACTATATGTGTATATTATATACAATATGTATATGATAAATTTTACTTTATGTTTTATATTTTAAGTTGATTGATAATATTGCATATATTTATCACACACTGTATGACATTTTAAAATGTATACAAAACATAGAATGGTTAAACAAAGTTAATTCATATAAAAATTACATCTCATTACCTTTAGTGATGAGACCTGTTAAAATCTATGCTTATAGCATTTTCCAAGAATACAATATATTGCTATTAAATATAATCACATGTTGTACAATAGGTCTCTTGAACTGATTGATTCTGTAGAAGTGAAATTTTATAAGCTTTGACCATCACCTCCCAATTCCTATCCCATCACATTCATGGCCCCTGGTAACTACAATTCTATGATACATCTATCAGCTCCACTTTTTTATATTCCATGTCTGAATAAAGTTAAGTGGTATTTGCCTTTGTTCCTGACTTATTTCACATAGTGCCCTTTCACACATCCATGCTGTTGCAAATGTTGGATTTCTTTCTTTTTCTAGCTGAATAATATTCCATTGTATCATGTATCACACTTATTTATCATTGTTCTGTTAATGGATGGTTAGGTTATATTTCTTGGTTATTGTGAATAATGTTGCAGTAAACATGAGAATGCTTACCATACTCTCTCTAGTACCATATTCTCTCTATTTCTTTGGTTATATTCCCAGTAGTTAGATTGATGGATTATGTGGTGATTCTATTCTTAATTTTATGAGGAAACTCCATACTGTTCATCACAATGGTTGTACTAATCTACATTACTACCACAGTGTATAATGGTTGTACATATCTTTACTATTACTTATTTAATTTTTTTTTCTTTTTCTTTAGTTGTAGATGGACACAATATCTTTATTTATGTATTTTTATGTGGTGCTGAGGATCCATCCCAGTGCCTCACACATGCGAGGCAGGCACTCTACCACTGAGCTACAGCCCCAGCCCTACTATTACTTCTTAACTCTTATCTTTTTTGATAATAGCCATTCTAACAATTTCCTTTTTTTTTTTTTTTTTTTGGCCTGGGGTTATGAGGAGACTGATGAAGATAATGCAAAACTGTCCTTCCTGTCCTCTTCAAAATATTTTTTCTTTCTTATTTCTATGTGATATCCATGTACTGTGATCTTTCTTCCACCTGGTTCCCTGAGCTCTTATTAAGATATTTTCATACATGAATAGTTGTTCAAATTGATGTTTCTATTGATGAGACTATGAACAGAGACTCCTACTTAGCATCTTGTTCCATCCTTTTCCCTAATATCATGCATTTTAGTTATTTATGTGTAGAAGAAAGAATATATTAAAGATACATGTTTGGAGTATATAATATGTGTGCATATAGATATACATATTACATAAAATTATCATAACGCTATACTCATTTTTATTTGTATGTATCTACCATTTCAATGCTTCTCTGATCTTTTTTATTTCTTATATTTCTGGGCTTCCTCCTATTACAGTTTTTCTATTGCTCAGCTATATATTAAGAAATTCTGTTAGATTAGTTCTACTGAAGATGAACTCCCTATGTTTTGCTAAGTTTAACTGTGTGTGTGTGTATGTGTATGTGTGTGTGCACATGCACCTTCATTATTAAAGGGTATGTGCTTTGGGTATAAGTTTGTAGGTTAACATTTACTTCTTTTAAATATACTGAAGGCATTTTTACACTTCTTTTTCATGTTACATTTGAGAAGTCAGTGTTCAGTTTAAGTGATGCCCATCCAAAGGTGGTTTGTCTGATTGATGTAAAGAATTTTCTTTCTGTTCTTGGGTTTTCAAAATTTCACCAAGATATTCTCAATTATGTATTTCTTTTCTTTATTGTACTTTGGATCCTTTGGACTCTAGAACCTCTGAATTGATGGGGTTTGAGCTTGCTTGTTTGCTTATTAGTTTTAGAATATTCTCTGCCAATATCTGATCAAACATTGCCTCCATTTCATTGTTTCTCTTATGTTTTTCTGAGGCCTTACTAAAATGTATGTTGGATTTTGTCACATATTTTCTATACATTTTTCTTCTTAACTAATACTTAATTATTCTGTTAACTATTTTTAATTCATTAAATTTCTCTACATCTGATTCAATCTACTGAAAACTCATTCATTTATTAATTCCTAATTTAGCTTACTTTATATATACAAGTATATACACAAAAACACATATTTATGTTCTACAATTCTACTTTATTCTTTTTAAAGAATAACTCAAATTTGCATTACTTTACTTTAAATAGTTTTGAAAGTTTTGCTAGTTTTAAAAATTACATTACTTTGAATAGTTTTTAATTCCCTGCTAAAATTTCACAATTGGCTTTTATCTTCTTGAACATGTAAGTAGAGATGTTTTGCACACTAAGAGGTGACAATTATAATACTAGAAGTCCCTGTAGGCCTATTTCTATTGTCTATTGTTTCTGCTGACAGTTATGAAATTTTGTCTCCTTTTATATGTATCTCTTCAAATATGTACTGCATATTTATTTAGAAAAAAATATAGGAATAATTTAACAGGTAGGATGTGTTTGTCTTTCTCCATAGAAAGTTCAGATTTTCCTCTGCCATCTACATTAGAAGCTAGAAGTCTAGAACCACCTTGAACGAAGCTGAAAATCTGAAATTTCCCAAACCATATATGTGACCATTACAAAGAGTAATTTATTTATTCTACACTCTTAGAGTCCCAGCTCTGCGGGTTTATTTTACCAGTATTCCAAACTTTAAAAGAACTATGACTTTAGATCTGCATGGCTACAAAAACATAAACATCTATCTAGCTATCTCCACTGGATCTGCAAATAAATATGCAAAGAACAAATGTAGTTCTGTATCGGTCAGGAGGCAGTCAAGTTATAAACCTTAAATATTATTTTCACAGAGAAAATTTATTGTAAAGAATTATTAACCAGGTGGAAATAACTAAAAAGGAAAAAACAGCATAAGTACACTGCGGTAGGTAATAAATCAATAGATTTTTGGTAAAGCAAATTACCCTTTATTATGTGGGTGGGCCCCATCCCATCATATGAAAATTTTAAGAGAAAAAGACTGAGGTTCTCAAGGAAGAAGAGATTCTGTCTGCAGACTGAGTGTGGACTTGAGCTGCAAAATTAATTCTTTCCTAGGTCTCCAGCCTGCCTGCCTACTTTTCCGGTTTCAGATTAGCCTATTGCTTGTGTAAACTAATCTCTTAAAGTGTGTGTGTGTGTGTATGTGTGTGTGTATCTTTCTTTTCCAATAACTGATATAATTCTAGAATGTAGAGAGAGTTCAATAAATATTTGTCAAATTAATGAATGATAGCTATCAAGATACCTGAGTATTTAATCACTTACACAAGGTGAAATAGATATTATCTTCTAACATGAAAATGATAAAGAGAACAAAGAAATTTTGAAAATGCCATTTCATGGATATTTATGTATGTTTCTAGGATTATATGTGTATTAATGTGTGTTTTGTATTCAAAAAATAGTGTAAGATTGACAGAGAGATGGTGAAAAATAAGGATGAGAGGAAAGGAGGGGGAAAATGAAGAATTTTGAATGTTATTAAGCAAGTTTTCTACACTCCAGGTACATTGTTTTCTTGCACTACTGTTTGCCACCAGCTAAGTTTAAAGTACTCAGAAAGTGAAAAGGGGGTTAATTACTACCCTCTAAAGAAGAAAATATACTGCTTAGAAAATGAATTCAAAATATTGGCATTAAATTTGAACATAGGCTTTTAAAATTCACCGAGGAGGCAGCAACATTAAAAGTAAAGGTTTTAATTGAAGACTGAGATGTTTGAGAGACAAAGAACTTTTGTGAGTTCAAACTCAAAGCAGAAAGTTGAAATGAAAAACATTAAAGTTGAGAAAAATCATGACAATTATAAGAGTGGTTTTCTTTATGTGGGGTAAGAAGATAAAATCACACCCAACATGTGCACAAGTGGATATGTGTTCATTAAGTCGGTATGCAAAGTAACTGTCAGGATGGACAGAGGGCAAAGCTCCAGAAGGCAGAGCTGCCCCAGAGCAACAGTAGGATATGGTATAGAGCCCCAGAGGGCTACTGTCAGTTCTTAACCCTAGTTGAATTTTCTTTGCAGAATTTTGAACTTGCTTGGAACAAATGACTTTACTTCTGTCTCCTCCCTTTCAGATGGTATTGTCTATCAGAGGTCTGCCTCACCATTGTAATTTAGAAGCAGTATTTGTCCTCTAGTGTTTTAGTGAAGTTTTTCAATGTTGTGACTAAAAGACCCGAGAAGAACAATTTTATGGAAGAAAGATTATTCAGAGGGCTCATGGTTTCAGAGGACTCAAGTGCATTTCCTGCTCCATTCCTTGGGGCTCAAGGTGAGGCAGAACAACAGACTTGCAGAAGGAAGTGGCTCACATGATGATCAGAGAGGAGACAGAGACTCCACTTGCCAGATACAAAATATGCACTCCACAGGCAAGACCTCAGTGACCCACCTCTTCCAGCCACACCCTACCAGCCTTCATTCAACCTCAGTTAATCCCATCAGGGAATTACTACACTGATTGGTTTAAGGCTTTCATGACCCAATCATCTCTCCTCTAAACTTCCTTGCACTGTTTCACAGATGAGCTTTTGGGGGACACATCACATCCAAACCATAACATCTAGCTTCACAGGTATGGGGGAACAGTAATTTTGTCTCATAGTGGACTATACCCAGAGTCTGATTTTGATGATTAGATGATTAAATCTGAAAACAAATTTAAATGATATTTAAATGAAATATGGGATTAATCCTAGAATGGGTCAATATTTTGGGGAATGCTGCAATGATGGCAAATGTATCTTGCATGTAGGATGGATATGAACTTGGGAAAGCCAAAGGTGGGATGTACAGCTTCGAATTGTGACCCATAATTTCAAATTTGCCTAGAACCTCAAAATGTGACTTTAGTTGGAAATGGAGTCTTTGCAGGTGTGGCTAGTTAAAATTACATTATTTTTGGTAAAGATGAGCATAACTCTGATATGACTATTGTCCTTACAAAGGGAGAAGAGACAGAAACACAAACACAGGAAGTTGGCCACATAAAGAGGGAGGCAGAAAGTGGAGTGATGCAAGTGAAAGTCAAGGAAGCCTGGACCTTGCTCACAACCACCAGAAGTAAGAAAAGGGAGTGAAGGATTCCCTATAGCTCATTGGCCCTGCCAAAACCTAGATTTCAAACTCAGAACATCATTGTTTTAAATCACCAAACTTATGACAATTTATCACATAGTCCTAGGAATCTTATATAACTACTAAGTGCATATAGGTTTTTATATGAATAAGGTTTTCATTTTTCTTGGGTAAAAACTTAAGCCCAGGATTACTGCATTGTATGTTTCACTTCATTAAACACTGACACTCTTTATCAAAACAATTATATTCTTTTACATTCCCACCAGCTTTTGAGTCTGTTTCTCTACTTCCTTTCCAACACTTATTATTTTAATCATTTTAATTTTAGCCATTTAAAAGGATGTGTAGTGATATCCCATTGTGATTTTAATTTGCACTCTGTGATGACGAATGATTTTGAGAATCTTTCCATATGCTTATCTGATACTTGCATATCTTCCTTGAGGAAGTATTTAATCAAATATTTTCTTCATTAAAAAATTAGGTTGTCTTCTTAATGTAGATTTTCAAGTACTCTTTATGCTTTCAAAATACAAGTTCTTTGTCAGATAAAATATTTTTTTTTGTCTGTGGCTTGTCTTAATTTTCTCACTATGTCTTTCAAAGAAACAGTTGTCAGTTTTGGTGAATTCCATTTATCTCTTCTTTTTTCTTTCATGGGTTATGCTTTATTTGTCCTAAAATCTTGCTTACTCCAAAGTCACTGAGATTTTCTATTACATTTTCATCTACAGTGTTATAAATTTAGACTTTAATATTAGATCAATAATTCTTTTTAAAATATTTTTGTTGTTGTTGATGGATACAATACCTTTATTTTGTTTATTTTTTTTATGTGGTGCTGAGGATCGAACCCAGTACCTCACACGTGCGAGGCAAGCGCTCTATCACTGAGCCACAACCCCAGCCCAAGATCAATAATTCTTTTCTGAGTTATTTTTTGCATGGTGTAAGATGATTGACTTTTTTTCTTTTTTCTTTTCATTATTTACTGGTTAACTTGCTTAACGAAATGTTAATTTTTTTCCCTTCCACAGACCCCCAAACTTTGGCTCATTTCTAGCTTAAGCAGAGCACGAAGGCACTGAGAATCTTCCTCAAAGGCTCTTTCTGAGCATCAGATGATGACAGAGAAAAAGAAAACAATATTGCTTATTATTTATCACAAATATGCCACACAGGTACCCACACACATGCTCCATTTTACACAAGGTTCCTGCTAGTGCTACTTCTCCCTCTCTGTTAGAAAAGACTGCTTCTGTCTTTTGTTGTTGTGCTGTGCATTGAGATAGTTATAACCATGCTTCAGAAACTACAAGTGGGTGCTCCAGTTGACAGCTGAGCCCTGGTTTCCAGTCATTCCAGCAGACAGATGCCAGACATAAGGAGAAGGCTATCATGGGGCCTCCAGACCTGAACATTTACTAGCAAAATACCAGTGAGTCATCGCCATTGATGCCATTGATGCCCCCACACACCATGAAAACACCCAGGCAAGCTTTGCCCAAATTCCTAGGCCACAAAATGTTCAAATGCAATAAAATATTTTTGATTTAGGCCACTAAATTTTTAGATAATATGTTATACATAAACAGGTAGATATGTGGACTATGTATATGGGCCATTAAAGGGTTTTAAGAAGGGGAATAGCATCATGAAAATAGCATTGTAGAAGCATCTCTAGAACTGTGGAATGAACAATGGATTGGAGTCACAGAAGCCAGGAAGAAAGAATTTTATTAAAAAGAGATCATGGTCTTTTGGGCAAGAGGGGAGGCATGAAATTTGTTATGTCCATCTTTCCTTTATACAATATTCATGAAAAGAATATCTGGTTAAAAAATGCAAACCTTTTAAAGCTTTTGTTAAGTATTGCCAAACTGTTTATCAAATAATATTTGTTTTTTTTTTACTCTTCCTGGACAATCTTAATATTTTTTCATTAAGAGAACCTGAATTTCAGCCAATTTCATAAAAAAACCAAATTAAATTTGAATTAACATTGCATTGATTATTGTTTTTACTCATTTGGGATCATTTGTTTAATATTTCTTATGCTGCTGTTTGTTCATATATTTTCCTTTCTGTTGGAGTGGCACATTCTGGGCTACATTCCAGTTGATTTTATGTGCTCATAGTAAGCTTTTATCTCTCATTTTTTCAGCAAATATTTTATTAGACTCTTACCTTTTATTTTTATTTCAAATTTTTAAATAACAGCTTTTATTGTTAACTACTGAACTTTATTTCAGTTTTTTTAAAGAAATCTTTCACTATTTTACTCTTCAAATTCTCTCCTATCCATCATCAAAATTTCACCCATATTCCTTCCATTTTTATAGTTTTATACTTTTATATCTGGTTGTTTGGTTTTGGTTTAGGAAAATTTTTTTTCTTTCTGTATTCAATTCTTCATTCCAACAGAATTGGAATTAGCTTTGTTCAGTAAACATCTAAAATTATTGTTTGCCTAGTGAACAACCAGTGCTCCCTCTTTCTCTCCCACTCTCCTTCCTTCATTCATTTTTCCTCTTTCCTTCCTTCCTCATTTCCATTGGAAAAGGGCTTATTAGATGGAATATAGAGCATGATGTTGAACAGAAGTATTGAGAGCAGGTATCTAACAGTCTCTCTGACTATAGTAAGAAGGCACCTATTCCTTTATTAAATATATAGCAGTAGGTTTGTCATAAATGTCCTTTATTAGTTTGAAGTTCTTTCTGATTTGGTCCAATTAAGATTACAAAATAGGTGTTGGATTTTCCAAATGCATTCCACATCTATTGAAAAAATGCTGTGTTGAGGTTTATTTTATCTTAATATCATGAATTATGTTAAATAATTTAAAAGAAATCAATCGTGTACTCCTAAGGATTGATGTATAATAATCTTTATATGTTGCTGGATTCACTTTTTAAAAAATATCTTTGTATAGTTTTGGTATCAAAGTACATTGGCATCCTAGATTGATTTGGGAAACATTCCTCCCACCTTTATTTTCTCACAGAGCTTGCAAATTATTTAAATTTTTTAATCTTTAAATATATAATAGATTTTACAAGAAAAGTCATCTAAGCCTGGGATTTTCTTTGTAAGACAATTTTTAACTATTAATTCAGTTTCTTATTGATAATATTCTCAAATTTTCTATTTCTTCTTGAGTCAGTTTTGGTAATATATATCTTTCTAAGAGTATTTCCACTTTATTTAGATTATCCATTTTGTTGGCTTAAAGTTGGTCATATTATTCCCTTATAGTCCTTTTAATTTCTGTAGGTTTAATAGTGATTTTCAACTTGTCTTATCTATTTTTTTATATTCTAACTTAAAGTTTTGTCAATTTTGATTTTATTAATTTTCTCTATTTTAAAAAATCCTCTAATTTATTTTTTACAAAACAAGTTTTTATTATTTCCTCACTTTTGCCTTTTTTTGTTTAATTTGATATTTTTTTTAAATTTCTTTAGGCATAAGACTATACATTATTGCTTTAAGATATTTCTTCTCTTCTAATATTGATATTTAAAGCTATAAATTTTCCTATAACTGCTGCTTCAGCACAATCTATGAATTTTGACATTTGTATTTTTGTTGTTTCAGTTCAAAATGTTTTCTAATTTCCCTTGTCATTTTCTTTTCTTTGACTCATGGGGATTTAGACATTGATTAATTTCTCAGATTTCTTATGTGTTAAGTATAATTGTAATCTGTTCCAACATTATATGTTTTCAGTCTTCTAAAATTTATCAAGGCTTATTTATGGCCTAGGATATAAGCTACTCTAAAGAATGTTCTCCTTGTACTTAAAACACATGCATATTCTGCTATTTTTTTTTAAATGAAGTGTTCATTGAATATCAATTATATGCAGTCAGTTGATAGTGTTTTCCAGTTCTTCTATGCCCTTGCTGATTTTATGCCTGACTATTTTATTAATTATACAGACTAGGGTACTGATTACTGCGACTATTGTTGCATTATCTATATCTCCTCTCAATTCTGTCATTCCCATTTTTGGAATTTGGGGCTCCACAGGTAAGTCTCTTCCAATCATTTTGCATTCAACCTTTTGTCAGTCTTCTTCATATAATAATCCTTTCTCTTTATGATTAAATATTTGAATTTTCTGCCAGTCTAAGACCTTCTCCTCTCACATTATGTTTACTCTCTTCATAAGCAATTTAGTTCAAAATTTCAATTGCTGTTTTTGTAAAGAAGATTTTGAAATTTGTATCTTTATCACAGATCTCCCCTCTGATCTTGAGTACCAAATATTCACCCCAAACAGTATTTTCTTTTTTGAGAGAGAGAGAGAGAGAGAGAGAGAGAGAGAGAGAATTTTAATATTTATTTTTTAGTTCTTGGCGGACACAACATCTTTGTTTGTATGTGATGCTGAGGATCGAACCCGGGCTGCACACATGCCAGGCGAGCACGCTACCGCTTGAGCCACATCCCCAGCCCCCCAAACAGTATTTTCAAAGCCACATTAATGACCTTCCCTGCAAAACATGGTCTTCTTGAAGAGTTCCCTGCTTTGGTGAATGGCATGAACTTCTTATGCAAGTCAGAGTTCTGCTTACCTTACTCCTTTAAGTCCTCTAAGTTCTGCCCCATTCCTCTTCATCCCCACTACCAGTCTCATTCTCCTCATCTATCACTGAACTACCCAAATCTGCTCTTATCTGATCCATTCAAAACTGTAGCAAAATTAATGTGATTAAAACAAAAATTCAGTCAATTCACTCCCTACCCTTCTTAAAAATCTTCATTTACCAGCCATTGCCCTAAGATAAAAACAAAACTCATTTACATGATGTATGATGAGACCTGGTAAGGTATGACCAATACCACCTGTGGCATCCTCTTCAAATTTTGATTCTGTCACACTCTCATCTTGAATAAATACCTATCTTATCTTTTCATTCTTACAATGTGGCATATATACACAATGGAATTTTACTCAGCAATAAAAGAGAATAAAATCATGGCATTTGCAGGTAAATGGATGATGTTGGAGAAGATAATGCTAAGCGAAGTTAGCCAATCCCCAAAAATCAAATGCTGAATGTTTTCTCAGGAGGCTGACTCATAGTCGGGTAGGGAGGCGGGGAGCATGGGAGGAATACTCTAGATAAGGCAGAGGAGTGGGAGGGAAAGGGAGGGGGCAGGCAATTATCAAGGATAGCAGAATGGACATCATTATCCAAAGTACATGTATGAAGACACTAATTGGAGTCAACATACTTTATATACAACCAGAGATATGAAAAATTGTGCGGAAATGTGTAATAAGAATTATAATACATTCCACTGTTATTTTTTAAAAAAAATCAATTAAAAAATAAAATAAACATTTAAAAATGCTGAATTCTGCAAAAGGACAACTGCAATGGCCCTCTGTTGGCCTTAGAGGCTGTTCCTTCTTCATTAGGTTAAGCCCTACTCTATCCTCCACATATAAAGTCTTCTGTAATTTGATTTTTTAATGCTCTATTTGACTCAATGATTACATAAATGTTTTGTTTTAAACCATCATATCACTATATACATATTTTTATCATATCACCCTGTATATATTTTTATACCATTTCTGTAGTTGTAAATTTATATTTGCATTATGATGATTAGACCAATGTCTCTATTATTGAACAGTTAGACTCATAAAGACAGCTTTTATGTAAACTTTTTCTTCACTATAATGTCAGGTACTTAAACAATATTCAACAAGAATTTATGGAATTAGTTTGAGAGATTTGTATTTCTTAATGTCAGCCAAATATAAATTTCAAGTTAGAAATTTCTGACATTATAGAAAAATGAAACCATTTATATATTCACTTCATAAATATTTCTAAATGCTAAAACAGGTATAATATGGTATCTGTATGGTGTCTTGACTATTTCATAGTGTCAGGTACTTAGAATTACAAACTATAAATATCATTAATATTAATTAAAACAGTCTACCCTCACCTTCACAGCCACCTTCACTTGACCATTTTAATAGCACTTCAATAGAAAGATTAAAAACCCAAACATTTTCTCAATTGTTTCTCACAGAAACTCAATGCAATTAAAGTGAGTTTCCTAACTCTTGATGTTATTTTTATTTGTTACACTATTGTATCTCCACTATAAGAATTCAACAAAGATATATGGGAAGGCATAAGTACAGTCAGAGGTGGAGAAAGAAGATATAAGTTTATGTCACATGGCCTTGAATGGCTTTGTGAACAGAGGAGAGGTACCAACTTTGAATATTACTTGCAAACAATCTTCATAGCAGTTTTGTAGAAGATCAAATGTGGTAATGCATATGTCTTTATTAGCTATAATTTGCTATGTAAATGACAATAATTATGGTGCCTATATAGGGAAAGTTGAAGAAATGCTTAGAATGGGGTGATTTTCCCAAGGCCAGAAATCCCTTGATTACCCAAGATCTATACTGAACAACTACAGCTGGCTTGAAGTGTGATGGGTTTCAGGACACACTGCTCCAAAATATGATACTTTGGCATTTTAGAAAGCAGCAGAAGCAGGAAGATCACACTTACCTTCCCCTTGCTCCTTTCCCCAGATATCCAGGGGTTTTCTGACCTTCCTCATTAGTAGGTGATGACTATCAGATATCTGAGATATTCCCTGCCTTTACCAGGGGAAAGAGGCTAAAGACATAGAAAAGCCAGGAATAATATGAGCAAACAGTTCTTGCTAATGAACTCAGTTTATTACCACTATATCAAATCCCCTTTGTCCAATCATAACTTCTCCACAATTGTTTATTCTTCATCAAATATAAGCACAAAATAAACATGTTTATAAATTTATTTGTGCCTTCACTTCCTAAGGATCCTGAGTCATAAGAATTCATGTAAAGTAAATCTGCATGTTTTTTCTCTTGTTACTCTGTCTTTTGTTATACGTGTGTTAGTCATGAGTCTAGCAATGAGTGAGAGAAATAAATTTTTCCTCTCAACATGTGATTGTGATTTTTTAGTTTAAAAGACCATTTGTTTGTATCATCTCCAGCACAAACCATAGCAGTTGTCAAAAAGCTCTGGATCATCAAGTTTCTCCTTCCAACACCGTCTTTAGGACAGATATTGAGGAGGAAAAAAATACTAAATTAAAAGTTTATTATATTAATGTAACTACTTAAGTGAGAATCATTTTTGTTCATGGTTAGTGTAAAAATGTGAGCAAATAATATTACTTTTGCTGGGTAGGCATCTAAGAACAGAAAGTGTTCATTAATTCTCAAAGGCATTTTTAAGATAAAGACAGAAAATATAGGGAACAGATAGTATCATACATTTGGTTTCATACTATTTGATCTAAGAAGTTATCAGTCTCCCAGTTTTGGTAGTTGAGAGAGACAGATATGTAGGAAGAGGAACATACAGAAATTCTGGGAATCCAACAAGTTTTGTGACAGTAGTGGTTTGATCATCTGGAATTCTCACACAGTTCCAACTTACAATGAATCCAAGGAGCCCAGGGATCTATCTTATAGTTATTTACCCAGTCCCTCAATTATAGTTGGCAGAAAGGCTGACAGAATCCTCTTTTATTCACTTACCTATGGAATTAAAAAAAATTGCAGAAAATATTATGTGAAAGCCTTTAAAACTGTTCATCTGCCACAAATTATAATATAAAGTTAGAAACAATACCTTACCCAAGAAGAAATGGCAGGTACAGTATCAAAAGCTTAGAGGTGGTAGTCCCCATTTAATTAAGATGCCTGGTCCCTGACAATCCAGGGGGATTTTGATTGATAATGGAGGGCTACTATAAATTTAAACCGGGGCAGCCCTAGTCTTACGTGTTGAGCTAAGTGTGGTCCATGTACTGGTACATATCAGCATAGCCTCTGACACTTGATACACAGCTGTTCATCTGGCAAATGTGTTCTTGAATCACTATCAATAGGGAGAAGATTTACTTAGCTACTGCCACAACTGACACTAGGAAATGGCAGACTTGCCAAGTGGAGGCCAAGGCTAAGTCTTCATTACGGAGAAAAGTATTGAGGAGTCCAGACAGTCAAATGGGAAATTGAATACATCACTGAAACCTAATAAGTGATTTAACCTTAACAGCATGGAGATCTTTGAATATATGTATTTTCTTTTCTTGCCCATAATAACTCAGAATTACTATGAGGATTTTACCTGTCATCATGGTCAGCAAAGAAGATGAGACAATAGGCATATGACCACAGCATCCATTCATTTTATCATGTAGAATAACCCATAGGCAGGCAGCCTAACAGAACAGTGAAAAGACCTGGTCAATTCTGTTCAATTGTTAAAACAAGGTTGGAGATCACACTCTAGGACATAGCACGTATAGTAAACCTAAGGCCATGGTGTTGTCTCTAATGACTAAGATGCACGTTTCCAGAAACCAAGAGGTAAAAGCAGTATTGACTTTGATTGCTGATATTTCGAGGGATCCCTTGCAGAATTTTGTTTTCTGTCACCCAAATCTTAGGCTTACTACATTGGAGTCATATTTCCCAGTGGATGAATGTTTCTAGTAAGGATTCCTCTGAACTTTACACTATGACCTCAAGTTGGACATTGGTCTTCTAATATCCATGAACCAGCAGGCAAAGGAAGTACTCATATTAAGAATAACTGGCCCTAATTACTATAATGAGCTGGAGCTGCTGTCACAAAATGGAATGGGGTAGGACTGAATATATCTGGAGTCCAGGGAGGTTACAAGGTGCCTATTTATTTTGTTTGTCCAGTGATGAATGAGCAATTGTTGCAAACAAGTCCTGACAAAGACAAAGCAATTAAGGGCTCAGATCATTTGAGAACACCGATCTAGGTCTTCACCCCCTGACAAATTACCAAGACTAACTAAAGTGCTGACTAAAGGTGAACAATATTCAGAATGGTGATAAAAGGAGGAATATTGAATACCAGTTCTAGCAATGTAAACTGTTGCAGTCATGAGGATGATAGCTTATTTTCCATGATCTTCTCAGATTGTCTTTGGAGAGATTGTGGCTGCCCATCACCTAGAAGGGCCCTCTATAACAGATTGGAATTTTATTAAAGTTCAAGTAAACAGTGTGCTCTGAGGGGTGAAATACAGCAAACATCTCATGTGCCTTGTGAGAGATTTTCTCAGCTGCACTTCTTAGGGGAGCCATGGTCGCCTCAACCCCTATAGAACAGGTTCCAACCTGCTTTGCGCAGGAACTGTCAGGCTTCCTCTGCTCAGCTCTCCTCTCATGATTCCTCTTTTGAAGCCAGGAATTAGTCATACCTGCGACTTACTTGATGCCTACAAGGACACAAAGTCAGAAACAGCAAACAGTTAAAATCCTACAGTGCCTGTGGGAAACGGAAGCCAATGGACAAATGTTTTCTTCTTTGTCCCCCTGGCAGTACTGAGACATATTGCACTCTTCTCAGACAATCTTTTTGGATTACCCAACAAACCAATAATACATTTCTGACTGGTTCTCACTCTTTTCCTCTTTCATTTGCTGTTTTTCATAACCCCTGCTGGAATCACACTCCTCTTTTAAACTATCCTACTAAGCTTTTCAAGCTGTTTCCTGGGGAGCTCGGGCTGAGTGCTCAGTGAGAAAGCTGCCATTAGGTCTGCAGTCAGATGCTCAGTAATCTGGTGATTTTCTAGGAGTCTCACAGGTGCTGATGGTCTGAGCCATCATCTTAATATCTTCTGACTCATAATCTGAATGCTGTTCACTGGATCACTTCTCAATAAAGATGGTAAATTCATTGAATGGTAAACAAGGAGGTAACCTGCGCACTGCCTAGTAATCATGACTTTTTGTTTAATGTTAAATTTTTCTATCTTACAAAATCAGAGACAGAAAAATTTAAAAACGAACAGACAGTTTATTTTAAACAACAATGTTGGAGAGGAATGCCATATAATCTAGGACCCCTCCATTTCTTAGGAATCCTGAAGGGGCTCCGTATAGATCTATCACAGAGCTAAAGTTTGAAAAAGATGATGCATTCCTGCCCCTGGGTTTAACAATAAGAACACCAAAGCCAAACGAGATTAAATTACTTGTCCAATTTCACAAGCTCATTTGTAGCAAATATTTAAGCTGCGACAAGGTAATCCAAACAGTAGAGAACTTATGTTTCAGGTGAGTTTAAGTACAAGTCCATGGAGGAGTCGGGGAATTTTCAACACAGCCTCATGAGAGCCCTTTCAATATTGCGTTTCTATAATTCAATGTAGTCATCATATCCAATGAATTAATTATGACACATGATATTTTCCCAGTGCAATACAGATGGTTTCATCATATAATTTTAGGCTCTACTTAGATGATTCACTGGCATTTTAAAGGCACTGTTTCAACTGTTCCCAGAAGAAACACAAAGAAGATGCTTAAAACTGCTGCATATTAAAAACATATCACTTATCTGATGATGAGTCCCTTTCCACCTGAAAGATCCATGTGGAATGGAATTTTGGCAAGCTGGGTCAGCGACTTCAGAAACTGAGCTTCAATGGATATACTGTGCTCCAGGTTCCAAGTACATATTTTGAACTCTTTGCCAGTGTGGCTTAGAGCTAAGTAATAGAAACTATTGCTGAAAGTGTAGTGGTGCCCCCTCCTCCACTAATAAATCTTAATTAAGCTTCTCCAAAGACCCTCACCACAATTATTCCTGTTAACAAAATATCAGTCAAGATCTCTGCAGAAGGGTTCAATGTGGTTGGATGCCCTATTTTCCGTTGCTTTGCTCTGTCTTGCAAAAGCTAACTTTGGCCACAGACCTCTGACTATTCTAAGAAATGAACCAAAACGCACTTTCTGAAAACTCAATGGAAAAAAATTTCCTTTTACAGACTCTTCCTGCATGTAAACCTCTAAGCCCCCACATCCCTAAACTGGGCATAAAGTTCAAAGAATTTCTAGACTCATTGTCCAGAGGAGAATGTTTTAGACTATCTAATAACCTCTCTGGACCCTGCAGTCAATAAATCTGCTTCCTGAAAATTCCTCAGGTGTACAGCCTCTTCTGTCCTACATCAGAAGGTCCTAGAAACTATGAATCAGAGGGGAGTAACAGAGCACATGGCACAATACGACCCCCCCATTCATACTGGATTCTTGAATCACTTCCACAGTCTACCTGACAGACAGTGAGGCCTTCTCTGAACCCATCTGCTAACGGATTCTGCTGCTATCCAGAGTAAAATGAGCCTTCTTTACTTGTTGAGCATCGCTTTTCGTTATAGTATTACCTATGGCATTAAATCTATTCAGAAATATTTATTGAACACTATATATATTGGGCTCCTATTAGTGGAGATATACAGATGACCATAGGCTCATATATACTTTGCCTCATTCCATAAAGTATTTGAACCTAATAGAACTAAATAATATAAATGTCTCCTTCAAAGCACTCTCAGTATGAAATAGAGAACCAAATGTGAACCAGTTATTATAACAGACATTATGATAGAGGTGCACAAAGGGAGAACCTATATAGGAAGACGGGATGCCTAAGATGAATACCAAAGGACTAAAAGAGACCACTTAGATTATGAAGGAGAAAATGGATTTCCAGTAAGTGGAGAGTACAAGACACAGTCAAGAGATAGCAACCAAATCAGGAAGTCTGTGAGCAAGGAGTGCTTGATGTGCGTGACAGACGGGCAAGACCAAGACATAGAATGTCCTGTAAGAAACTCAAATTTTGTCTTTGAATCTATGGGAAGTGACACAGGGGGTTAAAGTAGGAGAATGATGTGTCAGGATTAGTTATTGAACAGGCTGTTGATTAAGGTTAATCACTGTACCATTTTACAAACTGGATTATAACTTCTGCAGATCTTCCAATACAATCCCGCTAGTCAGCAGAACAAATAGATCCTTTCCATATTACAGAATAAAAGAGAAAAATCTATGTTAGCTATAGCTCCCCCTTAAGGCTTCCTTTTACATCAGAGTAAATTTCTTATTTCAGACAAGAAGGAGATGTGAATTAATAAGCAATTCAAGAGACAGCACTTTTCACAAATGGTCTATAACTTTCCTGCATCTATTTCCTACCTAGTGTCTCTGGTTGGCTTCTGTACATTTAAACTCCCCTTTTCAACCTGATTATTGGCTCCATATCCTTTGATCATTTAGCTGATGTTTTATTTCTCTGTCTCTTTTTCTGAACCTAGTAGAAGAGATTTTAGAACCTTCCTAAGTTCCAGGGCTAGCTTTACAATTCTTAGTCTGATGGAAAAATGAACAGTTTGGTTTTAATCACTGCTTTAAAACATGGATCCACACATGCCTGGTGCTGTTCATAATGTAATTTAAAATAGGTTCTTGAGAAAATAGAGAGAAAAAAATACATTTAGAGAATTGTTTCCTTGTTTTGTTGTTTCTTGTTTTTAGTTGAATCTTAAGTTTTTTTAAAAAGTAAATTAATAATAATTTTTGGATCATGGTATATTCCCATCCTTGGTCCAAGCATAACTCTTGTTTGTTGGAAATAATAGAATGCAAAAAATACAGGCACATATCCTATTGAACACAGAAACTAAGCATTGACCATGATTTAAATCATACCTTCTGTGTGTGTATGTATGTTTGTGAGTTTGTATGTGCACATTTACCCCTTCATTTTATCCTAACATCTCCTACATTTGAGGTATTTCTTATCCTATATTTTGTATTATTCTAATCTCTTACAAGGTTATATACACATATATGCATATATACAGAGATATCTATACGTATTCCTAAATGGCATATCATAAAGATTTAACTAAGTGAACACTGTGTTTTGTTTTGCTTTGTGTTTTGTACTTAATAATTTCCAAAATTTTACCAAACTTTAATTAAGATTTATATTCATGTTCAATTATCGTTTACTCATACTAATTGCTAAATATAATTTCATTATGTAACATGCATGTATTGACATCTTTTCTTGTAAATGGCCATTTGGATTGTGTTCTAACAGGAACAGAGGTGTTATGAACACTTTTGTAAACATCTCCCGATGTACATGAATCAAAGTCATTCTCAAATAAAAGCCTAGAGGTAGAATTGCTGGAAGGTAAAGTCCATTTTTAGTAGAGCTTACAAGTTTTCCATGTAGATAGATACACCCAACTTAAAGCACTCCATTTTATTCTTAGCTGGTATTTGTTTTGATAATAAGTGGCTTTTTAATGTAAATTATACTAATTTATACTAATTATAGATCATAATTATTGAATTTTTAAAATCTATTTTCATTAAAATTAATATCCTCAAATTTTGTTGCAAAATTTTATTGTTCTGTGAAGTTGCAGAGCCTGAGGAACTCAAGACCAGACCATGTGAGAGAAAGGCAAAATTCCATACACATGTGTGAAGCCATTATGATGGTGCTTATCTCACTGGGTTGTCATAAGGATTAATGAGATAAAGAATTATAAACACTCATGTAGTAATTGCTTAATAAACCAAAGCCCTCTGGCTGTCTTGTTGTCTGATGATAAGCTCTAAATGTCTGGGATTATACAGAAAGTCTTGCTGTGCTTCCTGAAGCATTCAGAAGATTTTCTGAAGGTGACAGCCCAAAGGAGCAGCCTTCAGGAATATGCTTATTCCTTGCTTGTGTCTGTCCTAGCAAATGTCTACAGTTGCTCATGAGGTGGAGTTAACCTTTGTTTGAAGTGGAGCCCTTCATTTGGATGTAATTCGGCTTGATTTCTTTGACCATATGGGGAAAGGAAAGCCACAGCAAGGAGGGTATCTTGGAAATGAGAAGCCTTTTTGGTCTTCTTCACAGCTCTCTTTCCTGACATTACCAACTTAGACCTAGTCAAACAGGGAACAGCCAGATTTGAGGAAGGCTCCAGAAAAAAGAGGAGAACTGTCAGTATATTATAAGAAAAATGAACTTTTCTCCAGCACCCAAAAGCATCTCCCCAAAAGAAATCTGCACTTTCTCTAGCTAGGCATTGGAATCTAAGGGGCACTGAGATGAGTTTGGCTTCACATAGAAAATAATTTTGGATAGTGAAGATCACAGGGCACCAGGCTTTATTCTCATTCACACATCAAGCCCGTCAATTACATGTCCTATTGTAATTTAAATAATATTTCAACAATATGCTATTTTATCAACTTCAGCAGTTCTTACCATTTGTTTACATGCAAAGGAAGGAATTTTGCAGCATAAAGAATTGTTGAAACTGAATGTGGTGGCACATACCTGTAATTCCAGCAATTTGAAAGGCCCAGGCAGGAGGATCACAAGTTTGAGGTTGTTGTTAGCAAGTTAACAAGACCCTAAGGACTTAGTGAAACCCTTTCTCAAAAGAAAAAATAAAAATGTCTGGGAATGCAGCTCAATGGTAAAGTGTCCCTGAATTCAATCCTCAGTGTGAAAAAAAAATGTTGATTCTTTGCATGGGACTCAAGCAAGAGGTACAAGGAGAAACTGGTGTGCTTGTGCAAAAAGGGAAAATGGCACTGGCATAGCTGGCAGAAGTATCTAAGGAAAACTTGTCTACTTCAAAAATTAGCTTATGCTTTGCACTTACTGTATGTCAAAAACTGTGCTGGATATGGGGATACAAAGGTAAATAAGACATTCTTCCCCCTCATGAACACATGGCTCAGGGTAAAGGTAAATAACTAAATGAGCAATTTAATACAGGTGGGTAATTTCTATGAAGATGTCAAGAGCTGGTGCTGAGGAGTGCAAGGGATTGACAGCTCTCTCACTGATGGTGAGACCCACGACATAGCTAAGGTGCCCTTGGTTTTAAAGCACTGGTGGGAGATTTCCAGACAGAAGAGCAGTTCCTGAGAGAAGAAGCTTTTTACTAAACCATGGAACTGAGAATACTCAGGGTATATTCTAAGAACAAGATCAAAGCCTTCTTCAATTTCCAGAGCTCAGTGCCATTTTTCAGCTTTTTTCTTTCATGCACAAGAGTGCAGATTAAAAGTAGCAGATTTAGTACACAGTATCTGGCACATACACACTGGTTACTGAATGATGATGGTCATTATGATGAGCCTGCTGATACATAAACTTGATCTGTGCCCGAGTTAACTCCCTTATTATACTAAGAAATACAGACCCTTAGAGATTTAGAGTCAACAATTTACCTTAATTTCTGTGAAAAAACTTTATCTATATGAGATGTCACTCAGGGATTATGGTATTGTTAGTTTTATATGGTGTTGGGCTTGGGAGAAAGAAAGGATAATTTTCTACACAAATGGCAGTACTAGGTAGGTCAATGACCTTTTGAAGGTCATTTTAACTAGATGACAACCTGAATAGATATGAACCTAAGATTTATTGATTATGATAATGGTTAAAATACAGGAACCGGAGTTGAAGATGGTGATGATGATAGTGGTGGTGGTAGTGATGATGGTGGGTGATGATGATGGTGATGATGGTGAAGGTGATAATGGTGGTATTGATGATGATGGTGATGGCTCTCTTTTATTAAAGTTACTAAATGGCAAGCATATAATGAGATAGTATATATATATAAATATCTCATTATATTATAATGAGATAGTTAAGACAATCATCTCATTTGATCCTCACCAAAAAATCTGTAAGACTGGTATTCTTGTAATTATTATTATACTGGTTTTCAAATTAAGAAACTGAGCCACAAAGAGATTAAGTAATTTCTCCAAGAATACTAATCTTTTAAATGATAAAGACCAATATTTGGGCCTGAACATATCTGTTTAGAGCTTTGTCTTAACCCAATTTTCTGGTATTAATAATACTAATCATAATTTATTAAGCTTATGATAATAGTATTCATATAAAAGCATGGCAGATTATTATTATATTCATCTTCTATATGAGAAAATTAAGCTTCAGGAAAGTTGAGTGACTTGTCCAAAGGTACATCATGGTATAATTAAAAATCAATCCATATCTTCAGACTCCAAAGTCAGTGCTTTTTCCACTGTTCTATCCAGCCTTTCATATTGAATCCATGTGAATCTTCTGGGGTTGACCAAGCCAACAAACAACTGTCAAAAGTCTGGATATTTTAAATCTCCTGATTAAAACACTCACATTTTCTGCCTGTGTTGCAAGCCAACATTTGGAAATCATATCTCCTGCTGTGCCATCACCAGACACAAATCTCCCTCCTGCCACCCAGGTTAGGGCACCTGGAAACTGGCTTCAATTAGGAAAAGTATCTCATACCAAGGCTTTGAGACTCTCAATGATGCTCTTGTTAGTGCCATTTATTTCTCCTTCTTTCCATAATGCATTGCACAGAATTAGAGAAAATTCATTCACTTACTTAAAAGTTCATCTTCTACAGCTGACTAAATCCCAAATATTGAGCTTTAGACTCAGGATGAGAAAACACAGCCCTGCAAGAAGTCTCCTAATGGCTGGATTGTCAAGTGTTTCAACTTAATTGAGAAGGGCAGAGAAGACTATGCAGGATCAAAGACTTCTGTTTTCTCTTTCTCACAGAACTCAGCCAGGGTTTTTTCAATTCCATAATAGAGTATTACTCAAAACAGTGAATTTAAGTCACTCTCTACCTAAATTAGGAAACCCCAATCCCCAATCTCCAATTCTAATTAGTATCAGAATTAATTTCTACTTTCCTCAGCTCTGCTCTGTGAGCACAGTGTTGACCCTTGGCTCCCTTTTAACTCAGACTAATGTATTGTAGTCATGCTTCCGTTCATTGTGATGTGTAGTTATGTGCACACATGCCTATTCAGTAGTAAGCAAAGGTTAAGAGCACGCCTCATAATCTTGTGAGCAACTTGAGGGGACGGATGATGTTTCATTAACCTTTGATCAAGACATCAAAAAATTTAGCTTTGGAAATATTCAAGAAATATTTACTAAATTAATGTAAGATAGATGTGAAGTAATTGTTTTTCCAGCAGAAGAAAGACATATGTTGGAATAGATGTGTTTAAAATGTCATTAAGGTTTTTACCCAACAAATTACCCCAAACATAATACTTCCTGGTGTTACTTCTTCAGTGTTCACTAAGCATACCCCAAACACCAATTGAGCACTGTTATAAGTCAAGAGTGCTACAATGGTGACTGAGAGTGTCTGCCCTGGGGGCTGGCAGTCTTCTAAGGGAGACCACTCCTTACCACATAAATATTGAAAACCAAGGTAGGTGTTGTGATTAGAGGTATATGAGGATGCAGCACTGCCCCCAAAAGCTGAGTCAGAAAGTACTTTGGAGACACGAGAGGATAGAGGAAGAGGGCGGACGTTCCAGGAAGAAGAAAGAGGAGGAGAAGAGCACCATGTTCCAGGAATGGCAAACATCAACTGTTTCGTGGGCAGAGTGATGGTGGAGAAGGAAGAGAAGGTCAGGGATAGGTTCTAAAGATTTTGAATGTCATTAAAGGAGTATCTTCTTTTTATCAGTGATCATTAACCTTTATCTTCAACTGTAGTCATCACATTGCACCCTCTTCTCATGAACATAGGGAGGAGGATTCAAAACCTCAATGATGTGCCATTCCGACCCCTTCCTTTACCATGAAGACAGCATGGTGATGCCACTGTGTGGTGTGGTCTTATTTTAGGTGTAACCTTGAATCAAATACAGTAGGAAAAAAGTAAATTCTCAAGCTTCTGTAATTTAATTATTTCTGACAACAATGTGACTTGTGACATGTCTTACTGTTCCCACTTCCCAAAGTTATGTCTCAACATCAGAGCTGATTTCTGACTCTGGAGAGTTTATGTTCGAGAAGTGTCTTTAGTAATAAAGTCACATGGTCAGTTACATACTTGTGGGTCATGGTAAAAGCCAGCAATTACCCCCCATTGCTGCTCCCGAACCACAGAGGCAGCTGGACTTAAAGATGCTCTTGTGAATTTCCAGGGACACCAAATAAAACACAGGACACACACTTTACCTTTAAACAAGTTTCAGGAGGGCTCCTCCACTCAGCCTCAAGCTCGCCAAATGGGAGAGCAAGGGATAGTCACGAGAGGCTGGTGAGAGAGAGAGCGATCATGTGCGGAAGTGGGCTTTTCATTGGAAATGGACTTTTATTGGGAGGACCCTCATTCTTAGAAAGTTCCATCCAAAAAAGGTAAAAAGGGGCAGAGTTATAATTGGCATGTGAGTGTAATTCAGCCCAAGGGCTGTAGGATGCATCCTCAAACTTCCAGGACTGGGCAATGTCCAAGTCACTAGGAGATGTAGTATTGGTCAAAGCCTCTCTGCTCTGAAATGGAAGATGAGAATCATTCAGAGTGGCTCCTCACACCCCATCCCATTACAAAATTGGGAAATATTTATTTATTTATTTTTTAGTTGAAGTTGGATACAATACCGTTATTTTATTTATTTATTTTTATGTGGTGCTGAGGATTGAACCCAGAGCCTTGCACATGCTAGGCGAGCACTCTACCGCTGAGCCACAACTCCAGGCCCCCAAAATTGGGAAATATTTTAAAAATTAGAAATGTAAAGTCATTTACATGGTGAGTTCTTTTTCTGTTCCTAAAAACTTGGAAGTGTTTTTTTTGTTGTTGTTGTTTTGTTTTGTTTTTAAGTTTTTTTTAATGTAGCTTCCTATTTGCAGACCTCCCCTTAGTCAGATTTCCTTTGGAGAGACTTCTGCCACAGAATGCATCCTGTTTTGTTGTTGTTATTTCAAATTGATCTCCCCACCTTGGTAAAAAGTCACCAGTCTTGCAATTAGGAACTGCTGTGCTCACGTGTTTTTACCTGAAGTCCCATACTGAGAAAATTGTGTTTTACTTGGCTTGAGTTCTGTTCTTTTTTTTTTTTTTTAATTTTTTATTGTGGGTTGTTCAAAACATTACAAATTTCTTGACATATCATATTCCACACTTTGATTCAAGTGGGTTATGAACTCCCTTGAGTGATGCTCAAGTTAAGAAGCAGGTGTGCCTAGTAGCATTTAATGCTTTCAGTGAATAAAATGCTGCATATGAGGTAGTCCATGTAAATTAAGCTCCATTGAAAGCTGAGTTGTTAATTTTCATTTTCTGTTCCTCACTTTCAGTGGGGCCATGATCCAAATCTTTATGATCTTCTACCCACACTATTGTAGTAGCCTCTAATCCTGTCACTTTTCTCTCATAAAACCTTTCATGGATTTTCTGGTTTTAAGAAATTCAAATAGAAATTTCATTAATCAGTCCCAAGAAACCTTTCATGTCTCATCAGCTATTACATACCTCCACATACTACAAGTTTCTGCTAACCTGAAATATAATTCAGTGTTTCTTCAACTAATTTTACTCCCTCCTTCCCTCTTGCCCCCTTATTCTGTCCCTGTCTCTGTCTCTGTCTACCACCACTCCCCATCCATGCTTCTGCTAGGTTGTTCTCTGAAATATGCAGCTGCCTGGCATGCCCTTCTACTCCTACCCACACTACTCTTAAATTCAAACATATGTTTTAAGACATATTTTCATCATCTCTTTGTCTTGAAACCTCAATAATTTCTAGGTAAGTTCCATTTTATTAAGTATCTTCTTGGTGCCAGGCAAGATTCTCACTGCTGGGAATACAGATGAGCCAAACAAAATCCTTGCCCTCATTTATGTTACAATTCAGTGTAAGTCATATAAAAAGATGACAATTAAATAGGCATAATATATAATTCCAAATGGTAGAGAATACATTAATAATAATGTCAGGATATATATATATATATATATATATATATATATATATATATATATATATATANATATATATATAGTCCAGAGCAGAGACTTTTTTTTCAACTACAGAACTACAGGCAGCATATACCACTTTAGGAAATGAATGATTTCATGCATGTTCCCTTCATGATGGCCCTCTGAGGTAAAGGAAAAGGACCATTTATTTTTCCCATCTTTGACCCATCTTGAAAAACACTCAATAATTAAACATGTCCTAACTGAAGGAATGTATACATATATTAATGGGTGAACAAATGAATTATTCTCTATCATGTTTTATTTTCAATTTATTTCTGTAAAGTAGTAAGTAAAATACTTCCAAGATAACAGATTGATAAGAAGCAATGGCACTCTAGTCATAGGTAAAATTACCTTTATCACATGGATTAGAATCATAAGTTGATCCTTAGAACCAGACATATGTATCATTTAATGCTCATGATGTCTTCAAAGAGAGATGAAGCCTCTCTAAGCCCAGTCCTCTATGTTCTGTAATTTCACAACCAAGGAAATCCATTTAATTGCTAAATCTACCATACTGGTTTTATGAATTGCTTTTTAAATTAAGATTTTTAAAAATGTTGGTGCATTATAATTATACATAAAAATGAGTTTCATTATGCTAGATTAATATATGCATATAACATAACTCAACCAGTCTCATTTTATTAAAAAAAATAACAAGTTGCTGGGAGAAGAAAAGCAAACTTTGGTTAAAAATTGGAAGTCTTTGTATTCTAAAGAGACATTTAAAGTGATGCAATTATATGGCCAAAGCATACATATGTATCAGAGTGATTGGTGAATGGTTCAAGGTTGTCTATTAACTCACCATGAAAGATTGACAGGATCTTTTTTCTTGTTTATTTCTCAATTTCCCATCTGTACATTGGGATTCTGTAAGTCAGCAATACGTTTCAGAGACCACATGATCCTTTGTTCTCTTTGTATCATGGTAACCTACAGAAGCTCCCTAACTCTCACCAATGATTTGTTCCAAGATAAGAAGAGATCAGAACAAGAGTTCATCATGAAACAAAGTAAGTGTTCCCATAAGAATTAGGTAATACATTTTGTCTTGTTTTTTTTTTCCAGTATTTTTGTTGGGACATTATAATTGCACACAATAATGAAATTCATTATGTCCTATTGTATATGCTCATAACAAATTGATAACATTCCCCAGTATATTCCATTTCCCTCATCTCTTTCCTCCTGCTGATCTGCATGCTCTACTTTACTGATCTCCCTTCTATTATTAATGTTAATATTTATTTGGTGCATTATAATTACATGTAAAAGCAAGATTTGTATAGTTGTACATGGATATAGAGTCATTTGGTAGATTTCACTCCCCAGTGCTTTCCCATACCTCCTCCCTCCCCTTCAAGTTCCCTCCTCTATTCCATTGATCTCCCTTCTATTTTTATGAGTCCCTCATCCTTTATTTAATTCCTTTAACCCCCTACTCTATCTTTTATGTATGAGAGAAAACATTTAATCCTTGAGATTCTGAGACTGGCTTATTTCACTTAGCATGACTTTCTCTAGTCCACCCATTTACCAGCAAATGACATCATTTTATTCTTCTTTGGGTAAAACAACATTGTGTATATATAACATATTTTCCTGTCTATACTTCTGTTTTTGAACATCTATAAAGAAAGTTGCTATTTTGAATTGCACCACTGTAAACACAGGTATGCATATACCACTATAATATGATGATTTTATTTCTTTGAGACAAATAACAAGGAGCTGGGTCATATGGTGGTTTCATTCCTAGTCTTTTGATGAATCTCCATACTGTTTTCCAAAGTGGTTGTGCTAATTTGAAGTCTTACCAACAATGTATAAGTGTACCATTTTTCTCACATCCTCAACAGTAATTATTGTTACTTGTATTCCAGATGATTGTTATGCAAAATGAAACAAGATGAAATCTCCGTGTGCTTTCAATATGCATTTCCCTGATTGCTAAAAATGTTGAACTATATATATATATATATTTGTTGGTCATTTGTATTTCTTCTTTCAAGAAATGTCTGCTTAGATTCTTTGCCCATTTATTGACTGGGTTGTTTGTGGTGTGTGTGTGTGTGTGTGTGTGTGTGTATTAATTTTTTTGAGTTCTTTATAAATTCTGAATATTAATTCACTATCAGAAGAGTAGTTGGCAATTACTTTCTCCCATTCTGTGGTCTTTCACTTCATTCTCTTGTTTCCTTTGCTGTGGAGAAGTTTTTTAACTTCATGTTATCCCATTTTTTTCATTCTTGGTTTTATTTCTTGAGCTTTGGAGGTCTTGTTAAGGAAATCGAATCCTCTGCCAATATGCTGGAGTGTTGACCCTACATTTTCTTCTTACAGTTACAAAGCTTTTGGTCTAATTCCTAGGTCTTTGATTCATTTTGAGTTGATTTTTGTACAGGGTGAGAGATATGAATCTATCTTCATTCTTCTACAATGGATATCCACTTTCCCCAGAATCATTTTTAAAAAGGCTCTTCTTCACTGTATATTTTTGGCATCTTCTGTTTCTGTGACTACATCTATATGGGGTTTGTCTCTGTGTCTTCTATTCTATTACAGTGGTCTTCACATCTGATTCAATGCCAATACCATAATGTTTTTGTTAATGTAGCTCTGTAGTATAAGTAGGGATTAGATATTGTGACATCTCTAACATCACTCTTCTTGCTCAATATTGCTTTGATTATCTGAGTCTTTTATTTTTCCATATGAATTTTAGGACTGTTTTATCTATTTTTATGAATGTCATTGGTATTTTGAGGGAGATTACATGGAATCTGTAAATTACTTTTGGCTATATGGCCCTTTTGACAATTTTATTTCTCAGTTCCAAGAACATGAGAAGTCTTTCCATCTTTCAATTTCCATCTTTCAATTTCTTTTTTCAGTGTTCCATAGTCATTATAGAGATCATTCACCTCCTTGGTTAGATTCATTTCCAAATTTCTTTCTGTTTGTTTTTGAGGGGCATTGTAATGATTGTTTCCTAATTTTTATCCCAGCAGATTCATTTTCAAAGTATAGGAAAGCTTTTGATTTTTGTATGTTGACCTTATATCCTGCTATTTCCCTGAATTTGTTCATTAGCTCTAAAAGTCTTCTGGTGGAGTTGTTTTTGGGTCTTCTAAGTGCAGAATCATGTCATCAGCAGAGATAATTTGATTTTTTTTCTTTTCCTATTTGCATGCCTTTAATTTCTCTTTCTTGCCTGATTGCTCTGGCTAGACTTTCAAGAACTATATTGCATAAGAATGGTGAAAGTGGATGTTCTTGTCTTATTCCTGATTTTAGAGGAAATGCTTTCAGTTTTTCTCCATCTAGTATGATGTTGGCTTTGGGTTTGTCATATATATCTTTTATAATGTTGAAGTAAATTTATTTTGCTTTAAATAAACAAAACAGAGAATATGTTGGTTGCCATTTTGTTTGTTTGTTTGTTTGTTGTGCTGGGAATTGAACCCAAGGCCTCACTGAGATATGCTATGCAAGAATTCTACCACTAAGTTACATTGTTCAGATGCTTTGGTTATAGGCAACATATATCCAATAATTAACTCTGGTTAATTTATGCCCAAAATTAATTTAGTAGAAATCTTTGGTAAAGGTCACTGAGTTCAAGAAAACCCCAAATAACAAGGCTCAGGGAAGATCAGAACAAAGGCAACTCAAAGATTTAGATTGTAGAAACTAAAGAAGAGCCTCTTTAAGGCTTCATTACAAAGATGAATAAATTCCATCAATGACTAGATACTATGCCATTGTTCTCAAATTTGAAAAAAAAATCTAGATTCAGAGCTATTGATTGACATCATTTTGGCCACTTCTATATCAGAATGGTGACAGGGTGTGGGAGATAATACACTTTGATTGACAGGCTCCCTATAAGTGTATCTAATAGTAAAGATACAGTTACTCTATAGAAAAATCAGATGCTTTTAGCTGAATAAATGAGAATAGATGTTCAACAAGAATAATGCTCACTGCAAGAAGATATCAGGAGCAAGAAGAAGGGGCTTGGCAAGATGGAAAGAGCAAAGATATGGGCATTAAATGCCTAAAGTTCAAATACAAAGATTTGGGCAGTAAGTGGGTTGGCCCATTACTTAGTATCTATTATGTAGAAACTATTTTAATTTTCCAGAAGTTTTCTTTCAGGATAAGTCAGATAATCTACACAAATTAATGTCTATCTTGAAGTGAATGCTTTATAAATTGTATTGATTATTCTTATTACTTTGGAATAAATATGGTCAGGGTACTTGAGGACAAGAATTCAAATATATAATGACATGTTACTGGAGGGCCCTGAATGCCTCTAAGAGGACACAGCTGAAAGATAATCAGATGCTGCCCCAGGATGTGTGAATGTTTCCCATTATCTGATTGCAAAAGTCACTATCCTAAATTAATCTTAGAAGTGCCTACTGCTGTGCCCTCTTTGCAGCACGAGCCTCCTATTTTCATTGTCTTTGGCCCAAAGATATAATGTTCAAATAGTGGAACAAAAGATGTAAATTGTGATGTTTGTTTAAAATATGAGATAATGTTGTTCATTCTCACTGTATTTTCTTGATACTTGCCAGATGTGACACACTATAATCAATAATATTTTGATGTATACGGAGCATACTAAGGTATGTGATAGGTCAGAACCATCTGTACAGGTACACACAATTAGTATATGTATGATCTGCAGAAAATTAAAAGCTAACAAACTAAAGACTATCTACTATTTTATTATCACTATATAACAGTAATTTTGAACAATGCCAGTGATAAAATAGCCCTCTCCATCCAGAAGAAAATGCCCTTTTCTGTCCTATTTAATCATCATCTTATAGTTATATATTTTTCATCTGTCCTATTGATCACTTTTAGAGGACAACCTTCATATTTTGCTCAGTTTTATAGCTCCCATGAAGACTGGCATTAACCTTCTAATTATGTGAGGAAAGCAGATTTGGGGTCTTACTGAAGTGATTCACCCAGTTTAGATAACTCTCCATAATTAAAAATGTTTATAACTTAGCGTCCAAATTAAACATCCAGTTTATCATCTGAAAAGTGGGATACTAATGCTTATCTACAAAACTGAGGACTGTGATGCTGAATAGCAATGAAGTAGATAATATCCTTGGCACAAGGCTTGCCACTTAGGCTTATAAAAGATGACATTGTTTTATGTCACTAGAGCCATTATTAAGTCAACAGATATATAATACAAGTCTATCATTTGTCAGGCTAATTATTGGGTAAGAAAATGAAAAAGATGTGGAGTTTTTCGAAAACAACCTCACCAACAAACCTGTGTGTTATTAAGAGGTATCTAGGGTCTCTATGGAGAGAACCAGTGAAAATATAGAGAAGAGTGCAAGATTACAAATTTCAATCATACTGGGAAGGATGGGCTTTTGGGAAATTTCTCTAAGGAAAGTTGAAAAGATGAAATGCTGACATGGAGGGGCATCACTTAATGGAAAAATTAAGTTGATCATTCAGAAATGAGAAGATTGTATCATAGGACAACATTTCTGTAAATAAAAAAGGAAAATACAAACTGTATGTATAATTTCAATATTGAAACCAGAATTTCAGATGAAACTATATTCTCTGCTTTTGCTGGTGGGTGAGGTCTGCATAGGTTGCAGGCCTCTGCAGCCCATAAATCCCCTTCATTTGTTGGCAGCTAATCACAGCATTGGATGCCTGCCAGTGTCAGCAACAAGGGTTGTAGCTGGTAAGCCAGATTCTTCTCCACTACTAAGCAGTGACATGTTTCAGCTTTTAATGGCAGGCTATGCTCTCTAGTACCAAGATCCCAGCAGCTCACAGCCATTTTTTTCCAGGTTCTTACTTTGCAAATTCAAAGAATGAAATTCACACACAACAATGGCAGGCAAGAGTGAAAGGAGATGATTTATTTGAAGTGATACAAAGAAACAGAGGTCTCAGCAGCTGAGAAGGGACCAGATAGCAATTTGCCACAGTTCTAGTCTAGGGGCTTGTATAGCTTCTGAGTAGGGGCATTGATCAAAATTTATGCTACACAGGTATTGGAAAAGTGCCAAGACCTTTGGTCCAAGTCTATGATTAACAGGTATTGAAACAGTAACCAGGCTATTGGTTAAAAATCTATGTTAAACAAGTAGTGGAAAAGTACCAAGACTATTGGCTGAGCCTGTGACCTTCTAATTGGCTGTGTCTTTTTAGCCTTTGAGTTTGAACTTTCCTGTAATCTCCATTCAGGTCTGCCCTCACTTCCATTTTTTTCTCTGCTCTGAGACAAAAGCTTGGCTGGAATGTTTAGAATGTTTCTACAGAATACTTTCATGGAGTGATCTTTCCATTTGGAAAAGCCATAATTGGGACCCATTAACCATCCTTTTTTATTCAATATGAAGGAATATACCCATAAGATATATAATGGGAAAAAGTCTTCAAATTGTTAAATTGCTCATTTCTGGGATCTGGAACTGCAAGGTTTTTAAATTTTTTTTCCCTGCATGTATGTCATATTGTCTTCCCTATATGTATGATAATAAAATCATATATGAAAGCAAAGGACATGACTACACACTTAGAAATAAAATGCTGTTACTTTTTTAAAGAAGGTGAGCAAGTAGCATTAAAAATGTAATTTGGGAAGGAGCACTATTTTCCAAGCTCAAAGTTTTAGTTCCTGGGCTGTAGAGAAATAAAGGCTACATTTGTTAGAAATAAAATTTTCTTTACCAGGCCTTAGAGCAAGCAGCAACTTCAGCCAATGAACTCTGAAGAATCCTTTACTCCTTGGACCTCTCTGGATGAGGAGTGACTTGTGTGATTTGAGTTTAGAGAAAATGGCACTGGAGGTTATCCTGCAGTGAAGAGTGAACAGAAGCTGCAGAGAGTTGTCTAGCTGCTGAAACTTTAGAGTGTGTTTTAAATACTCAATGCCATTCTTTCACAGGAAATAATAAGCCATTGATTTTGAATTAGGCCTTTTCCTACCTCTGATCCCTCCCTGAATGCTGTTTTTCTTTTTTCCTGGTAAAAGCCTATTCACCTCCCAAGGACTTTTTCATCTACTAGTTCATTCTAAGAAGACTAGATTGGTTCAGCAGTGCCCCCAATCCCCCATCTTAACCCAGTTTCCCCCTGGTATTGTATGAGCACTTTCATCCAAGTTCTTATCAGACTGCATAGAGAATGTCTGTTTATTTGTATTTTTTCCTTAGCAGACTGCAGTTACCATGAAGTAGCACCTATCATTATCCTGTCTTAATTATTCTTTACCTTGAAAAAATAGATGATGAATAAATGGTTAATTTTATCAAATATAAGTAACTTTTCAGTCCTTGTCTTACTTAACCACTAACACCATTGCCCACCATTCTGTAAATTTCTATTGTTCTATAATTCTGAGGAATCCTCCTCAGTCCCTTTCATTAGCTTCTCTTCTGCTTGTGTCCATAGCTGTCTTTTCTTCTCACTAAAGACTCTCCCTAAGTGAGCTCACCTCGTTCTCTTCATTTGTCTTCACACATAGGATGAGGATGGCCATGTTTCCCTTCCCAGCTCAGACCTCTCTGCTGAGATCCAGACCTATCTGTGTGTGTTGGCCCTCTTCACAGGGACATCCTACAAGCATTCACTCCCAACGTGGGCCATCTGGATTTCATTTTTCATGAGGTCTCTATCTCAGGGAGCCTCACTCTTTTCTAATGTCTTTTCCCTACTGGATGTATGATCAATCTCTCCCTACAGTTTCTCTTTCTTTCCCTTCTTCCCCATTCATTTTTTTTCTAACTTCAGGCACTTATCAACTCTTATGTAGACTATGGCAATAGCCTAAGAGCTGATCTATTAAATATTATCTCCAAATTGTTACAAAATTGATCCTCCCAGATCACGGTTATCATCATGCTACTCTCCTGTTTTGTTTATCTTTATTTCCTACAGAAATCTTCCCCAGGTGGGAGTTGTCTTCTCAGGGGAGCAGACTGTGAGATGGAATTAAGCATGCAAGATGTTTCTTAGGAAGAACCTTTGAGGCAACACTGATTCAAGAAAGGAGAAGAAGGCAGGAGAGGATTGAAAAAAGGTCAAGCTATGATGTGGACCAAGTAGCAAACTCAGCTTGTTTCCTTTCCCCAGTGTTCTAACCTCTAATTATATTGATTCACTTGCAGTTCCTCATTAGCTCAGCGGAAGCTTCCCTGCATTCCCATTAGGCAGTATTGATTATTCTCTCTTCTGAACTCCCAGCATGCTCTGTACAGACTTCCATCTTAACACCCAAATTGTAATACATTATTAGATTGACCAATTTACATGCCTATTTCTAGTACATGCTAAACTTATATTAATATCAGGCTTAGTTTATATATTATATTTGTATCCTTAGCACACAAATATAGATGGTGTATCTAGAATATAATATTCATTTAATATTATATTATATGGTGTGGAAAAGATGAAAAGTTGGTAAATAGATGGATAGATAGAAAGCATTTCTCACACTGGAGCCTTGGAGAGACATTACATCAGTAATCTGGTCTAGTACAGCATTTCATAGGATGATGGCACTTTCTGAATTTTATGGGAGAGGGACAGGATGAAACAGAAATAGTGTGACTTAAATAGGTGAAATCTAGACTCAGACAAGTCAGCAAAGCCAAGGGTAAACAGAAAGATACAAAACAAAGATGATTTCCTACCCCAGTTAGTTTAGGTAGTATAGATCAAGAATCCTAACTGGGAAAGAAAAATTAAACTCCAGAATCTTTGCGCAGTCTGGCTGGGCACAAATCACGAGCCACTGAAGCAGGAACAAACTTTATTTTTGAAACTGCAGGAAAACACTTCACACAGCTCCCGGGGAATCCTCCCGAATGCCCCAGGAACGGTCCAGGAACCCCCCCGCCGGAAATATCTCTCCCGGAAATCCCTCCTCCTGCACTTCCCCAACCAATGGGAACTCTCAGGGAATCCCCGGAAATCCCCACGAGAACTCCAAAATAGTGCGAGAACTCAAAAGTTGCGGCAGAGGCGGATAGTAATGCCTCGCCTGTCAATCAATACTGTTGGCAAAATGCCAGGGGCCATACAGACTGGGCAGTGGCTCTCAGCAAATCTTGAGGCATGTTTTGGAGTATGACCTCTAACCAATGAGACATAGAACCCCAGAACACCTTCTCTCCCCTCACCTCTCTGAAATGCTAAACTTCAGTGCAGTGAGAAGTCTGATATCCACCTTTCTTTCCATCAGTTCATCTGTCTATTCATCCACTCAGCCATTCATGCAATTATCTATGCATTTAATATCTATTTGGAAGTAACAAGAACCTACCTTGTTTACACGTTTAGATACTCTGTTAGTGACTAGGCATAAAAATATGCAAAAGGCACGTTCTTTTCCATCAAGTAGTCCATAATATTCTAGGAAAGAAAGCAATTTAATAAAAGAATGCAACCCAGTGCTATGAGTGCTTTAATGTAAGATTGTCTATACTTAGAAATATCATAAATGAGCCAACAGATTGGTCCTGTGGGTGAAATCATCAAATTTCTAGTAATGGATAATGGGTGTGAGCTACAGGCAGAAGTCTGATGTGGAGTTGAAGATTTGAAAACTAGAATTTCTCTACATTTTCTATATCCAGGTTCAGAAAAGTATCAAATATGGGATGAGTTGAAAAGATGGCATATCTGGAGGGAGTGAAAGAGGGGTCAGTTTCTGTTTGGCTTCTTCTTGTTGTTCTATTCCAGTAGTTCCCAGGAGCCATAAGATGAGCAGCAGTGAACTCATTCTAGATTTTCTTATTCAGTGAGTGTCTACTTATCTGCATTTCTTTAAGAGGAAAGAAGGAAGACGTGAGTGAGGGAATGACATAGGGAGTCCTGCCACCAAGAAATAAGGAATGACAGCCACCAACTCTTCTTCATAATAACTTTAGAGCACACTGATTGCACAAGCCCTTCAGGAATTAGGCATGAAGCCAATACCCCCCAAAATTGTTCCTGTGAGTTGCTTTAATGAATCAGGTCAGACTGACACCACATCTCCCAGATACAACCTTAGGAAATAAACTGAGAGGAGATATTAGCTATGCATTTGACCTAATAAAATTTTGCCTCATAAAGGGAGAATTAATAACTTTCTAAGCAGTCATCCTGATTTGAGACTCTTAAATTTGTATCAGCAGCTCTCCTAACAATGAAGTTCTCTCATAGGAAAAGGGAGCAGGACATAAAAAGACTTAAAAATAAATAAAGCTTAAAATTAAAAATTTTAAGAATGTAAAGGATGCTAATTTTTTTGTTTCTGGTATTTGTGTGGATGAAGAATGTGACCAAATTAAACTCAAGCTGCATTCAAATAGTTTCAGCATACAGGCATACCTTCAAGTATACTAGGAAGTATTTTTTTCCTTGTTTCTTAACATTTTGTTTTCACTTCAAAATAAAAAGACACAATAATGAAGAACTTGGTGATAAAACAACTCCTACTAGATGTCCTTGGGTTGATTGGCAGTAGGATCTTATTTCTGGAACTGGACACTAAAATTATTGTTATTCCCTTTTCCCTCATCATGAACATGAAATCACTGTTCCTTGATTTGAGCATTGCTCCTTCCCCTAAAAGTTTTCAATTAATGTAAAAAATCATGATCCCTTTGACAGCCAGGTCCTCATCTTTATTTTTACAGTCTTGCTACTCAATCTCACTTGTGACCTACTGCTAGTATGTCCCCAAGCCCCCTGGTGAATCCTCAGCTAACTAAAGTGAAAGCAAAGTACCCACAGAATCTGGAACTGGTGGCAGTTTTACCATATTCACCTGTTTAAGTAGAGGCAATAAATTCAAAGAGATAATGAAAGGGTTATACTGAGAGCAGAAATTAAATGGCTTTCCTTCTAATCACCTGTACCTCTAAGAATAAACCACTGAGTTTTTACTTCTTGACCAAAAAAAAAAAAAAATCACTTTTTTAGCTTAAACTGCCTGCAAAGAAAGTTCAAGGGAAAAAAATCAGGAGTGTAAATGGCAAGGAATAGGCATTTTACCAGATTCTACAACCTCTGACATTTTTTTTCATGTAATCATTTCCAGAAAAGGGACTTGCTTTCCCAAGTCTAACCCAAACTTATTTGTGTACTTGCAAATTTATTCCTTTTGGACTTGAGATATAATGGATAAAAAGGTTTTCCTTATTTATCTATAGGATTCTTCCTTTCTAATTTATGGAGATCACCCTTTACCATTCCCTTCTATAGCTATGGCTTTAGTAGCAAAAAATGTATGCTCCAGTGTAGACATCAGTGTTCAATAGCTCATTGATACAGACAGAACAGCTCATGTGTAAGAATAATATTACTGCTCTTCTCCTGTCCTTTTAACATTCTCAGATGCCCCTTCAATCTGAGAACAACCTCCCAGTTGGATCAGGAAACAGGCCCTCTTCAACTACCAGATGAGAATTGTAGACTCCTTCAGGCAAAGGGGGTAATTCCTAACCCCTAAAGGCAGCCCTATAATCAGCCAATGACAAGCCCTGTGCAGCCCCTGCAGGGTCTCAGTTTGTGAGGACACCAGTATCCTTCTCCCCCACCCCCTGCTCCAGAGACCAATGGATCCAAATCCTTTAATCCTTTGTGTTTCCTAGGGCAGCTTTAATAAAATAATTTTATTCTCAGAAGACCTGTTAATGGCAGCATAGTGGGAACTCTATTTCCTTTAATCTTTCTGAAATCACTAAATACTTTGTTTTTATTATAATTTTTTTTTCAATAATAATATTCTAAGCAGTTGAAAGCAAGAACAGCTTTGGCTTGTGATAGCTGCAGCCAGATGGGCTCAATAATCATTTCTTTTAAATACATTTTAAGTTGGGTTCCTAACTTTAATCCACTTATCACAGTGTCTCTACCCAAATCTTAAGGCTATGAAACAAATACTTTGTTAAATTCCCTCCAGAAAGAAATTCAGGCAGAAATGATGTCAGGGCACTAAGAAAATTAGTTCTTTAGAATGGATGAAAAGAAGGAGAATGAAAGGGCGGTAAGGATAAATCTTGGCTTTTAGAGTAGAAAACCACAAAGCAGTCGGAAAGAAATGGAATATTTTAAAAATGTGACAAGTGGCTTTATTCTTTGTATGTTAGCTATTAACTGCTGAGACTCACTAGGCATAGTATGCAAAAGGCAATAATTGAATGTTCAAATACTCTGTAGTGCCACAATAGGATTCCTATTTCTAGCGTCCCCTGTAATTATGAATTGTCCTCAATATATGGGACTTATAGGAGAAATGCTGCCCTTGAATCATGCTTGGATTGTTCAAGGTAGTTTATCCTTATTTAAACTGATGAAGGTAGACATTCCAATTTATTGGACACATAAAAGCTCTTGCTGTAGGCTCTGTTTGGTGCTTCTGGGTACAGTATAGGAAATATTCCCAAATGGGATTCAGGGAGATAGGATAGTGTGGTGACTCCAAGTTCCTCCAGAGTTCATTTCTTCCATTCATCACCAGCCTTAATGCTATTTTTTATAGCAGCACATATTTTATCTAAGATCTTCCACTTCTCCTGCTGGATGTTCCTTCAAGCAATCTCCCTTCCTCTGCCAAGTCGATCCTCTAGACCTAATACTACTTACAAAACTCTTTGTCTAGTCTAGGAGGTACTCTGTACCAGACAAGAGCTTTCTATCTGCATTTAAGTTCAACCTCCTCTTTCATCAATTAAACAATTCTTAAAACTCAACCTTTTTTCAATAAACTATCTATCCTTGAATAACTCAAAACAACTAGTTGTCAAGTTCTGAGTTTTCATTCAAAAAAGTCAATTATGCATGTGCAGGATATTGGAGTTTCACTCAAAACATTCTCAGGTTTCAGTTAACAATAAATTTCAAATTGACCTGGTAAATATGATGGCAGTTGCCAAAAAAATCAAAACAAAACCAAAAAAAAAACAGTCTCACATTGCATTAAGAAAAGTATAATGACCTAGCAGAATCCTTTTACATGCAGCACAATCATGTGTCAGTCAGCATGTTAACATCTGGAAAGTGAGTTCACATCTGTGATGTTGACAAAACAGTGAACATGAAGGGAAACAAGCAAAAATATCTGATGACTTGGAAAATATACCAAAATAACAAGAGAAGCAGCTAAACATTAAGACCAGTGGACATTTTCCCATTCAGTTTGTTCTTCTTTTAATTTCTTTCCCTCTACTGTCAACATCATTATAACAGCATACACTCAATCTTCATGATCTGCCACACCTGGAGATAGATGCTGGAGAAATAAAGGTTGTCTGATTTCAGTACCTAGAGCATTCTATCATTTATTTTTTTAAATCCAAACACTGTGGATTTGGACAGTAAAAGTTCTGTCACAAATATGTCTTCCATTTTGCTTGTAATGTGTAACACTTAGGTGTTTTAGTTAATAGTGCTCCTTGACAGAATATCATTGTGTAGTGGACAGAATATGAATATGGGCTTTCAAATCAGATATACCTTGGTTAAAATTCCAATTTGAGCATTATCACTGTGAAATATCTAAATAAATTTGGGTTACATTATGGTTATAAGAAGCACTTATAACATGGGTACTGAACCTAGCATTGGAGACATCTAATAAGTGAAGGAATGGAGATTTAAACCCATAGTTTTACTTCAGAATCAAAGGTAGGTTTTAAAAGCACCATATAAGATCAAAACCAAATTAGTGCCAAAGCCTTGATTAAGAGTCTCTGCATGCACGGGGCTTGGTGGTACACACCCATGATCCCAGTGGCTCAGGAGGCTGAGGAAGAGCGCAAGTTCAAAACCTGCCTCAGCAGTGGTGAGGTGCTAAGCAACTCAGTGAAACCCTGTCTCTAAATAAAATACAAAATAGGACCAAGGATGTGACTCAGTGGTCAAGTGCCCCTGAGTTCAATCCCTGGTACCAAAAAAAAAAAAAAAAAAAAAAGGCAAGAGTCTCTGCATGCTCACTCCATATAAAAGGGAAACAGGATGCATTGTTTCTGACAAGTGTTTTCCCAGCTCATTCTACACATATTTTGCCATGTGGAAACAGGCTGTACCCTGAGAATAATGACTGGAATTGGCAGAGATTACCATGATGAAAGTGCTCTGCCTGACTGTGGTTCCATTAAGATTCTCTCATTTATTCTTACAAAACCACTCATTCAGTGCACTTGAAAATGGCTGTGATTTTCCCCAGGCAAATCTTCAAACAAAGACTGTTGCTCTTTTCTGTCACCTGGGCTTCATGGAAAATTGGAAGATATTTGTAGGTGTTGGCATTTCTACAGCAGTTGTTGACTTGCTCTCAGTCACAGCAGAATATCCCCTTAATTTCTAAAGAAACAAATATTCATCAAAATTTTAGTGAAATAGATATAGATTGTGGCAGCCTATCCTACAATAACCAACTTCGTCAGAAACCTTCCTACAGCCATATGGATCCAAATGATCCTGAAATTAGAGTTAAGACCCAGGCAGACAGGCTCAAAGCAAAAATGACTGCAGCAGAGCAATAGAGCAAGAAGATAAAGTAGAATTTCCAAAGGTTTTCATAAAAAATGGCATTCAGTTAATGGCATTTACAATAGTACAATGGTAATGCAAATTACCATTTGCATGCTTGTTGGGCTAAGCATTTGACTTCATTTGTTCATCCACCAATTTATTGATTCATTCAGTTTGGAAAAATGACAAAGTACCTACTCTGTGCTGCAGGTGGTGGTGGTGGGGGTTGGGACAAAACAAAGTACACATGATTTCTAATATCACAGAGCCCATAATCTAGTGGTGGAGAAAAACATTAAGCAAATTTTTATAAACCAATTTTTAAAATTACAATAATGAGGTCCTAAACAGAGAACTACTTGTGGCTTCTCTATAAATTCCTCTGAAAGAGATACTTGAACAAAGAAGTTAAGTGTAAATGGAAGTTAGTACAAAAAAAAAAACAACAACAACAACAACAAGAAGACAAGGAACATAAGAAATTGCATGTGGGGAGGCTATTTAAACAACTAAAAAACATAACTGGTGTCATGCTATTGCTCAGCTAAAAGCATTGAGGCCCAGAGAAGATGAGTGTGTTGCCCAAGATCACACATTAAAATATATTAAACAAGGACAACCCCACCAACCCAGCACGGAGCCCAGGCAGGTCCAGGTCAACCCCACTGACACCCATGGAGCCCACATTGGGTACTATCTGTATCTTTGAACACATCACCCAACACCACTGCCCGGCCCCCACCAGACCTGACACTCCATCACTGAAAGCTCCTGCCTCCATCTTGGGACATTCATCACCATCTTTAGTTGTGGCAACTCCCAGCTTGGAACACTGGCTGGGCAGGTATCCATAGTCCCCAGCTCCTCTCTCTTTCTGTCACTAACCTACACAGTGACTGCCCAATACAAAACAACTCTCCAAGACAGGTTTGCAGGCCCTAGAGCACAACCCACAAGACCTCTAGAGAAAGGTCCTGATTAGGAAGCAGAGAGGGAGATGGTGAGATATAGTTTAGAGACTAAGTTAGATACCAGGAACTATGAGGTCTATAGGCGATATAAGGACATAAGACCTGGCACCCACATCACACAAGTGGGGCCCCAAAGGAGATCTTTAAGGTGCAGTCTTCTATCTGGACCAACTGGTGCCATACTCCACTTCCAGGTGCCCTGAACCCAAGACTAACACTCCCACCCTGGTAACCTTCAATATCCTGAGGGTGGAGATACCAGCAAATAATAGAAAACATCACCTATTGGATGAGAAGGGAAGTAGGAATGATATTAAACTCCAACCAAAATAATCCTCATTTCTTCCTTCAAAACATTTTTTCCCTCCCTCTCTATTTTCCTGCTCTCATATCCCCAAAATTTGTGAAACCAAGTACTTTGCATGAATTAGGATACTGAGGACTGGGATGTCTGAATAGTATATTACTCTTGTGTTGTATATTCATTTATCTCCTATGTTTACACTTTTCATTTTTCTTAATATTTATTTGTGTTTGTTTTATATACTCTTTTGTCTTTCCACTTACTTGTCTCCTCAAAATCACTTCCTCTCTCTTCCCCTTCTACTAACCATCTTCTTTAGATTCCTTTTTCACACTTTCTAAGATCTAATAATTCTATATACTCACCTCCTACCCCCTCAAGATCTCACCCCCAGTTCTTTGTCCACCCTCAGAAACTGTAAACCCTTTTGCAAACCTACTGTTTATATTGTAGAAACTAATTGAACTCACTATTTCTGTATATTGTGAAAAAACTGTAAACGCCTTAGTAGCAACTATTTGGTCTAGGGTGGTATATTGGTTGTACTGGGATCTATTAACATTGTTCTTCCCCTCAAAGGAGAGGTATTGGAACCCTACAGGGGCAATATGAGCCTAAAGCATAAAAAACGGTAACCTTGTGGATCCACACTGCTAGAAGGAATTACACAGGAATAACATGTAAATATGAGGGAAAAATTGCCCAAACAAATCAGGATACTACATATTCAAAATCCATAGCTGGAAAAACAGAAGACGTGACAGAGAAGGAGTTCAGGATGTACATAATTAAAATGTTCTGTGAATTAAAGGATGATATAATAGAGTAAATACAGGCAGCAAAAGATCATTTCAATAAAGAGCCACAAAAGCAAATATAGGAAGCAAAAGATTACTTCAGTAAGGAAGCAGAGGTTCTGAAAGAAAAAACGAATAGAAATTCTTGAAATGAAATAAACAATAAACCAAATTAAAAGCCCAATGGAAAGCAACACCAACAGATTAGACTACTTGGAAGACAGAACCTCAAACAATGAAGAGAAAATATATAATCTCAAAAATAAATGTAGATAAAATAGTGAAGATGATAAGAAACCAAGAGTAGAACATTCAAGAAATATGGGATAACATCAAAAAAAAACAAATTTAAGAGTTATTGGTTGGGATAGAGGAAGACCTAGAACTCCACATCAAAGGAATGAGCAAACTATTCAAAGAAATAATATCAGAAAATTTTCAAAACATGAATAATGAAAAGGAAAACCAAATACAAGAGGCTTACAGGATGATAAATGTAAAAAATCACAAAATATCCATACCAAGTCACATTATAATGAAACTTCTTAGCATACAGAATAAGGAGAGAATCTTAAAAGCCATGAGAGTAAGGAATCAGATTACATATAGGGGGAAACCAGTTAGGATATCTGCAGATTTTTCAACCCAGACCCTGAAAGCTAGAAGATCCTGGAACAACATATACCAAGCTCTGAAAGAAAATGGATGTCAACCAAAGGAATCTTATATTTAGCAAAATTAAGATTTAGATTTGATGATGAAATAAAAATCTTCCATGATAAACAAAAGTTAAAAGAATTTAAAGCTAGAAAGCATGCGCAACAGAACATCCTCAACAAAGTATTCCATGAGGAGAAAATGAAAAACAACAATGAAAATCAGCAGAGGTAGGGATTACACTAAAGGAAAAACTAATCAGAGGAGAAAACTAGACAGTTAAATAACAAATATAAACAAAAATGGCTGGAAATACAAATCATGTCTCAATAATGACACTCAATGTTAATGGCCTAAACTCACCAAACAAAAGACATACACTGGCAGATTGGATTAAAGAGAAAAGACCCACTTCTCTCTCTACCCCCTCTACTGACCTTCATTTCTACCCCTTGTATTATTTTCCCCTTTCCCCTCACTTCCTCTTGTATGAAATTTTGTATAACCCTGAGGGTCTCCTTCCATTTCCATGCAATTTCCCTTCTCTCTCCCTTTCCCTCCCACCTCTCATCCCAGTTTAATGTTAAACTTCTTCTCATGCTCTTTGTCCCTACTCTGTTCTTAGTTACTCTCCTTATATCAAAGAAGACATTTGGCATTTGTTTTTTAGGGATTGGCTAGCTTCACTTAGCATAATCTGCTCTAATGCCATCCATTTCCCTGCAAATTCTATGATTTTGTCATTTTTTAATGCAGAGTAATACTCCATTGTGTATAAATGCCACATTTT